>NW_015170283.1:639645-711104 GCF_001447785.1 Gekko japonicus | reverse complement strand
GGAGGAGGAGGAGGAGGAGGAGGAGGAGGAGATTGGATTTATACCCCGCCCTTCACCACCCAAAGGTGTCTCAGAGCGGCTTACAAACTCCTTTCCCTTCCCCTCCCCACAACAGACACCCTGTGAGGTGGGTGGGGCTGAGAGAGCTCTGACACAAACTGCTCTTTTTCAAGGACAGCTGTGCCAGAGCTTGTGACTGACCCAAGGTCACATCAGCAGGTGCAAGTGGAGGAGTGGGGAATCAAACCCGGTTCTCCCAGATTAGAGTCCGCCCACTTAACCACTACGCCAAACAGAGCTTCTCATTGAAACGTGGGAGAGATTAGAGTTCAGCATAACCTCACTCCCTGACATTTTGTGGTTTGCTCCACCACTCTGTTGGAATTCCAAAGTTGCTGGCTCACTCAAAAAGGCTGGGGACCCCTACTCTACAATAACGAGATGTTCACTATACCACAGAGCAGAAGAGTTTAAATTCAAGAACTGACAGGACAGAATCTTGCTCCATTAATTAGCAAAGCTAAACTGAAAACATCATGGGCAGAGCCAGTTCTGCCTTTATGGAAAACCTTAACAAGGGAGACACAAGTTACATTGAAAAAGATATCTCACTACTTGATTAACGTGTCCTCATAGCCATTTGGGGGCATGTTTTAACACAGCTCGTATGAAAATATTTCCTATATATGGGATGCATGTCTGTTTTTAGCTATATTTAAATGGACAGGTGCCATTCAACTACACCTCTTGGGCTGTTATCTTAGGACACGTCAAAACTTCCACTCAGAAATATGACAAATTGTGCTTTTACCACATGACTGACCTATATTTATTTTATTTATATGCCCCTTTTCTCCCCAGCAGAGATGCAAAACTGCTTACAATGCAGAAATGCAACGTAAGCAAACAAACAAAATAAGAGAAGGGTGGGGGGGACTTTTGAGTGCACAGCAGTGTGCTCCCTCTCTCTCTCTCTGTACTAGCAGATCTTCCTTCAAGACCTAGATTACAAGAGCCCTCTGGCTTGCACCACATGCTTGAGCTCCAGGACAGCTGAGGCTTAAAAAGCAAGAAAGGGCAAAGGAGAAGCTCAGCTACAAGGTCTTAGAGCAGTGGGCTGGTGTTCCAGACCTCTCCCCTGCATGCCATAATGTTCTTCTACCAACAGCCATAAAGATCAAGGTAAAGGTTTCCCTTGCTTGAAAGCTAGTCAAATCTGACTCTAGGGGGTGGTGCTCATCTCCATTTCCAAGCAGAAGAACCATCACTGTGCGAAGACGTTTCCATGGTCATATGGCTGGCATACTAAACGTCGAGGTGCACAAAATGCTGTTACCTTCCCACCGAAGCGGTACCTATTTATCTACTTGCAATTTCTTGCTTTCGAACTGCTAGGTTGGCAGCCATAGTGATCCACAAATATAACTATTGCTATTTGCATGGCTTTCATGGAGAAAGGCCTATCACCTCTATCCATCTTGAGCCTCCTGTGGGAAAGGTGGACTATAAATGAATAAATCCCTGCTAAACTAATCAATCTATAGCAGTAACATCTGTAGTTTATGCTGATTAAAAATATCTTAGAATGGAGGCCAATGCAGAATGGTGAACCAAGTTTGTATAAACTATTAGAGATTGTTTTTTCAAAGTAGTATCTACTTACAAGTTGAATGCATGATCTTGGATTGTACCCAACATAGAGGCCAACTTCTGTCTGTCCCAAAACGAACATCAGCCTCTTTGGAAGCAACTACAGGGTCCACTCACGAAATGAGCATTGCTCAAGACTGCTATATAAATAGTAGCTTCCATTCACTGGGAACTCTGCGTCCACCTGCTGCTAAAAAGGCAGGCTGTGCTTTCATGCGGTGAGCTCTGACCTTCTACCTAGGTATTTATTCTAGGTTCACTGACTGCGATGACATCTGCTTGGGAGAAGACAAGGGATTCCTTAGTGCCCACTGTAATTATCTCAGTTTCATTCTGTTCAAGTTGCTCACTCCTGAGTCACCCTGCTTTTCACATCAGCACTACTCTTCTCCACCGACACTGCAGGAAACTATATGTGACTTTTTAAAATCCCCAAAGGAATTAACAGCAAAACTGCAGTGAAAATCTATACACTTTGGCTGGCTGGTTTTCTACCACTTACTACGTTCCATTCCATTATGTGTACAAACTGAGTATACATTTTACATAAAGGTTATCTACACATACCTTAACACATTTTTCTTGTGTAACTTTAAAATGGCTCCATCCCAAAAGCATGGCAGTGGAAGAGCATTCTCAGCATGCTGACAAGATACCTTCATACTTGTCTTTCACCAAGTGACTTAAGCTAAGAGAACTAGAGTAGCTTTTTAAATTAATCTTTCACAAACAAAAGTAGCCAATGCTTGAAACAGCATTTTGGATGAAACTCACTAATGCCTTAGCCAATGAAACTGATACATCCTTAATCCTGCTAGAAATGACTCACCAATAACCACACACACAAACACACATGCAGCCAATTCTTTCTCCCTGCCTCACATAAGTCACTGGTCCGCCCTCATAAGCAGTGTAACATGTAAGCAGAGAATTCACACAGTTACCGCTACTGCAGCTTCCATGAATGCAGATGCACATTTGGGAGTTTGTTGTACAAGTGTATGATGGTTGTCATTCCTGGCTCATATAGTAATTGCTTATGTGTTTGGACCGTTGGTGTTGGAGCAAAGAAAGAATTATGACATAAGGTAATACATGAATCAAGATATGGTGAATCCCACAGTATATCCTATTATTGCATCTGCCAACTATGCAGTTGCATCTCATTGGCTGTAGGGAGAAGAAAAAGAAGGAGGAGGAGGAGGAGGAGATTGGATTTATACCCCGCCCTTCACTACTCAAAGGAGTCTCAGAGTGGCTTACAAACTCCTTTCTCTTCCCCTCCCAACAACAGACACCCTGTGAGGTAGGTGGGGCTGAGAGAGCTCTTAACAGAAACTGCTCTTTTTCAAGAACAGCTGCGCCAGAACTATGGCTTGCCCAAGGTCATCCAGCAGCTGCAGGTGGAGGAGTGGGGAATCAAACCTGGTTCTCCCAGATTAGAGTCTGCGCACTTAACCACTACACCAAGCTGGCTTCATGACTAATTAAGAATTACAAATCTCTTCACTTTCCTAGGTGTTTCTCAGCAACACTGTTCATTTTTACTCCCAGAAGGCCAACTGTACTAAGTAAACTTTATCCCATTTCTCTTACTCCAATCTGCAAATTTGTTCATCCAGTATAAACTTTTCAATTTGTGTTCTATCACAAGTATTAGAAAAAGATTATGACAGAAATATGGAATGAAACCCCTGAATCGATCCTTTACAACTCCATAAGCTAGCACTTTTCCACTTGAACCTTCTAGCACTACCCTTTGTCATGTGAATTTCAACATTTGGACTTTCTGGTTACAGAATCTGTAACGTGCTCATCCTGGGATAAGGACTTCCTCCTCAACAGCTCAAACTGAGTTCTGTGCTCTCAGACCTTCGTTCTGACTTGCCAATGTGCAATGGAGCCCAATTTAGAGGCAAGCCTAAATAGGTCTATTCAGAAACTTATTCTAATCATGGGTCTTACTCCCAGGAAAGGGTTCTTAGGATGGCAATGTTAATCTCCAATCTTTCAGGCTCTAGATCATAACTGTCTCCTAGCTGAAATTCCAACCCGCTATTCCTCCAGTATCACCAAGGCATCCATACAGGTCTGCCATCAGTTAGAGCCAAGCCTGGGCGGAATCCTAATCTAGAAATCCTTTCAACCCTATATTAGAAAATATTGTCCAAAGGATGTACAAAAATACTATAGTAAAACGTTCACAAGTATTCCTTTCTTTTCCCATTTAGGCATGCACTTATACTACCACAATTCTCTGGACTTCCATGTTTTATATTTGAGCCGCTGTCCATTTAAGTTATAAAAGTCTTTAGTGCAGGCACAGTATCCTTTTATACCCAGAACAAAGCACACTGTTGGCATCTACACAAGTCATAAATACTCCTTAGGTCTGTACCAGTTTAAGATGTGCAGATGAAGGATGGGGCATAATACAGTCATAGATCTAACCAGTTATCTGCTTCTACTATCTCTGAAAGCTTTCTTTAGCCAAACCTACTACAAAAAAATAATTGTTAAGCATGGAGCACAGGGCAAGAATCATAATTTGCCACTGGAAGACATGTATTAACCCAGAATTTCACACTAGTGCTCATTCTAAATTCCTGGTAGCCAGGGCTCTAGTCGGGGGGGAGCTCTCAGGTACGGAGCTCCGGAAGAGAACCTCTAGGGGGCGGGGCGGTCACGTGGTGAAGCCCCGCCCCCTTCTTTACCCCGCCCTCTGCTTCGATCCTCATTCCGTTTGGGAATGAGGATGAAGCAGGAGGGTAAGTAGCCGGGCCTTCTGACACACTTCCGGTGATGTCAGGGGGTGTGGCCTTCTGTCACTTCCGGTGATGTCAGGGGGCGTGGCATATGCAAATAAGTTATGCTAATGAGTTATGCTAATGAGCTCCGGCAGCTCTTTTTCTACAACAAGACCCCTGCTGGTAGCTAATATCCCTCCAGATAAGTTATTTTTGGCATACATTTTTTAAAATATATTTTTGCTCTTGCCCAGAAGATTACTCAACTGGCAATCGACAGAGTGTTATTCAGTGGACAAAGGATGCTGTTGGCATCAAAATAAAGATGCAAGAAGTTAGCAAAACCATTAAAACAAACAAGAGGGGGAAGGAGAGAATCTTATCAAAACATCAAAGCACTATTACAAATGATGGAATTTTATGAAGTATACACTATAAGGAATTCTAAAACAATACCACTGACACTAATGCTGTCATATAAAGTTCATACTGCATTTTTAAATCTCTAGCAAAAATGTTTTGAAGACTTAATTTTGTTAATGGCTTTAAATGAACCTACAGTTTTACAAACTATTTCCAATGAATAAACATGTTAGCATTAAAATCATCCGTGTGTCAATTTTTCACTCCATCAGTGGCAACCACCACTTGGTGAAAAGACGGTGCATGCAGCATAACAAGTATTGCCTGGCCTTCAAGCTGGCAATATGGATGGAATCCTGTTTAGTATGAAGTGGTTACAAGGTTTTACCGCAAATGAAATTTTACAATGATGGACAAGCCATACATTTATATGGTTCTTACCACACCAGACCACTATCCTTTACTTTTTACCCTGGAATCGATATTTTACTGTGGTGGTGTGGTTTACAAGTGAGGAATTAAGAGGACAGACTGGAAAACTTCCAAACATATTGGTCCTAATCCTGAAACATTACACCTATGGCACATATCCCATACATGAAGATGAGAACATAAGAACATAAGAGAAGCCAATGTTGGATCAGGCCAATGGCCCATCCAGTCCAACACCAGGTGCCATCAGGAGGTCCACCAGTGTTATTACACAAGCAGAATATATTCAGCATTGTAATTCCAACTAACAATGTGCTTGTGGAAACAAACATACCCCGCCAAGAAGGCTAGTGTTCACACACTCTATATGCAACAGTACATTTCCACACTTTTTCCAAACATTAGTGAATCCATGTGTGCACATCCTATAGATCTCTTTTCTTCCTGAGAAGGTATGAAGCCATGGGACACACAGTAGTTACACTAACTAAACATAAATAAACATTAATAAAAGAGATAAGGAGCAAAGTGTACGTTCAGATTGAAAAGAGAGACATTCCCTAGTTTACCAAGTGAGATTTGTAGCTGCCTGGGCATTTGAATCCAATCTCCAAGTTCAACGTTCTAGCTAATACACTTGTTCTGGCACACATGAACATAGTGTTGGAAAGCATCCCTGAACATGTACTTTGATCATGGACCAACTGCACACTTTCCACTACCTAAAATAATCAGAGAATGGAAGTATGTGCCACCCACCCCATGTGTCCTGGAATTCATGTATGTTCAGTAGTAGAGCCAGTTTAGTGTAGTGGTTAGGAGCACAGACTCTAATCTGGGAGAACTGGGCCTGATTCCCCACTCCTTCACATGCAGCTCCTGGTGTGACCTTGGGTCAGTCATAAATTCTTTCAGAGGTGTTCTCTCAAGGGCAGTTCTCAAAAGAGCTCTCTCAGCTTCACCTACCTCACAGGGTGTCTGTTGTGGGGAGGGGAAGGGAAAGGAAATAGTAAGCCACTCTGAGACTCCTTTGGGTAGTGAAGGGTGGGGTATAAATCCAATCTCTTCTTCTTCTTCTAGTAGGGATAGGCACAACCCCTAAAAACAGAGGTTCGTGGCTCCTGGGGTCTCATGGCACCAAACCATGAATTTCTATGAGCTTTTCCATTTTACGAGCCAATTCAAGGTTTATAGGTTTGTAGCAGAGTAGAACAGCCCCCCTGCAGGCTAGAGACACCAAACTCACAGCAAGACTCTGGCTGACTGTCCCATACCTGCCCTCCAAGTTTGGTGAGGACTGGATTTGGGGGGGGGCTGGAGTTACAGCCCCCCAAAGCAGGTGCCCCCTGGAAAGTGCTTGTCACCCGCCCCCTGCAAGCTAGATGCATCAAACTTGCAGCAGACCTTCTCAGGATCCCCCTCTACCTGCCCTCCAAGTTCTGTGCAGATAGGCTTGGGGGGGAGATCCTAGGGTCCAATGTGCAAAAAGGAAGAGTGTATCAAATGCCCCCCCCCCCGCAAGCCAGAGGCATACAACTTGCAGCAGACCTTCTCAGGATCCCCCTCTACCTGCCCTCCAAGTTCTGTGCAGATAGGCTTGGGGGGGAGATCCTAGGGTCCAATGTGCAAAAAGGAAGAGTGTATCAAATGCCCCCCCCCCCGCAAGCCAGAGGCATACAACTTGCAGCAGACCTCCCCAGGATGCCCTTTGACCTGCCCTCCAAGTTGTGTATGTATTGGCTTTGGATTACAGCTCATCTCCAGACTGCTGCCAAGTAAACACTGCTGCAGTGTGAGATGGGGTATATCCATTCTGCTCCCATAGAGCAGAATGGGAACTCTCTGGTTGGCAGTCAGAGCTGCCTATCAAGCTTTGGAGGGACACTATAGGTGTTTCCAGGGCTACAGAAGGTCTGCATAAGTCCATCTCCCCCACTGCCTTGAGGATTGATGAGTGCCAGCATGTCTGGCCA
This sequence comes from Gekko japonicus, assembly GCF_001447785.1. Lineage (NCBI taxonomy): Eukaryota > Metazoa > Chordata > Lepidosauria > Squamata > Gekkonidae > Gekko > Gekko japonicus. Next base: position 703,939 of record NW_015170283.1, on the reverse strand, counting down.
ATGAACTGCACCTACAAGCTGCATGATACCCCACGAAAAACAGTAGATCATGGGTTGGTCGTGGGAGACACAATTGCAAAATCTACACCTCGCAAACCACGACCCAGCCCAAATTCATGACGACTTTTGGCTTGTGGTTCACTTTGTGCGCATTCCCTAGTCAGTAGTGTTTCTGGGAAGGAACCTCACTATGTCTTTCCTGTTCTCCCTGCCTGGCACTGTTAGAAGACGGAGGGAAGTAGAAAGAGGTACTCCTATCTTTCTCAGAGTTTTGACAGCACATAGCATGGCAGAAGAGTTGGGAAGACCCAACAAAACTTCTCCGGTGTTCCCCTGTTTGAAAGTGAGAGACACAAGGAAGATGTATATGGGAGGGACACTGCCCTAGCTTAAAAACCCCCCCTTAGTGCTCTATCTTCCTAGGGGACTTGCATTTTGTACTGTATTTAGTTTGGTCATATATTCATAGCCAAAAGAGGAGAGAAGTACATTAATGATATGCCATTGACATTAACTTTCTCATTTGATTCTAGTTACTGTTGATATATAAATTAATACTCATGTTCATGATGACCAAGAAACACCAGTTGTGCTATTTGTACATGGGGCCTTTAACAGAGATTGTTAATGAATTCATCAGAAGCTCTGAACCATATCAAGTGTCCTGTTTTGAAGATCACATTAGAAGACACTTGATATAAATGATGTCACAGACCACTTGTGTCATCCCAGTGGAAAAAGAAAATCCTACACCTGCTGTATCATCATCACCAAAGACATAGTCAATGAGCAGCTATTTCACAATGGAGCGGTAATGCAATATCATGCACAATTTTCACCTTTCCATCTCTGCTGACAACTTATTCTCTTCAAGCACACTACCTGTGCACCATGATGACTGTTAAACACACCTTACTAGAACCAGTTCCTTATTGTTTGAGCACAGCTTTTCTTTAAAAAAAAAAATCACTGTATTTTCCAATAATGCCATTAGTGCTTCAAATCAAAACACAATTATCATGGCCAGTTTTCAGGCAAGTAAAGGGACAGCAGGAACTGCATGGTCCAAGCCTTCCCTGAGCTTCTCCCCCTTCCCAGTTTGGCACCCTCCCTAATATGTCACCATGACCTGCTATTATTGCCCACCTGCGTGCTTTGATGTAAAGAGGAAATACATTGGCATGATGCTATCTTCACTCGCAGGTGTTTGCCTTCCTGGCCTTCCAGGCCTGGCAAAACAGCTAAATGTTGAAGTGAGTGGCAGCAAAGTATTAGCCAAAGGATATTCAGCTTAAGCAGTTGGTAAACGTCTTATTTAACTTATGGAAGGCATAGTTTCAGAGACGAACCCGGCTGCTTTCCAAGAAAACTCTGCTCTACTACATACAAAGTCCCAGCAAGTTTCCTGACTGAACAGTAGTATGGCTAACATGATACACTGCTTTGCCTCTGTGATCTATTAGGATGGATACTCTAATTTATATAGCTATATGATTACTGAAGTACAGTACAGCGTTTGGCTGTACTGCCAGGTGAACAGCAAACCTCTGTGATACAAATGGCCTGAATAGCAAAAACTAATATATTTTATTTTTTATAAAAGCCAAACGTGTGCAATGGCAGTTGTTCATAATGAGAGTAATGGACGATTTAGTATTCAAAGTTCAACCTGTATTTCTACATTGGAAGCAGCAGTATGGGGCTCTGTAGATATCTATAAGACCTTCCTTTCAAACGTAGTGATCATGCTTCCAGTAAAAAAAAAAGTTTACAAAAATGCAAAGCAATGAAAAATATTAAAAATCTCTGAAGAAGAAAGTATAACAACCTAACAGGGTAAAATGATCAAGCCACTAATACAAAGAAATACAAACACATGTATTTTTGAGCACAGTTTGCTTCTATCTAGAGAACATAGGTGATTTCTGCAATACCAGATAGGGTGACAGCAGACGCAGTAGAACAGAAGATGACCCTGCTTCTCATATTTCTGTGTTGCTTCACCATACCTAGTTCATCCTAGTAGCAGCGGCCAATAACATGCAACTTTCTTGGGGCATGCAAAGCGAACTTTAACATGTTTATATCAGTAACAACACACAATTATTTCTATGGCAAACAGAAATTATTTCTACCATTGCACGTTTTAGGCCCAATCCTGTAAAAGGGGTTTCACTGTAAAAGGAGTGGGAAGGATGTACACCATTCAAAGCAGCACAAAAAATGTTCTTGCAGCACTTGAGTGTTGCAGAGGGACAGCAAAAGTAGCTTTTGCTCTCATTTTTTCCCTCCCTTTTTACGGAGCTACATAAGAGCTTCTGTGGCTAAGCAAATGAATGCAATGTTTGTTTTCACATTCTGAAACAATCAAAAATAAATTTAAATCAGTTCAAACCACTTTGGGCGGAGCGGGGGGGGGGGGCTGTTTCTTGTCATGGACAATCTCCAACAGATGCCTCTGATAACCAGACCCAAACATACATGTGTCTATTGCAACACTGCTGGTTGTACTCCTGAAGACCAGATTCAGTTTTTTTCAGAGTGCAGTTTGAAATGTGCACACAGCTGCAGTCCTCTGAGGGCTCCTTCCAATGTTATCCCACTGCCACGGAAGCTGGTACCGTGAAGTTCCTTTCCACTCCACAAAGGTAACATCAGAAACCAAAAGATCTCATACCGATACTACTAGCTGAGGACCCAGTAAGTGGTCACAATATTGTCTGAACCTGGAGGTTACCAACGAAGGTATGCATTAATCCAATAATTTAGAAATTGCTCCCATCTCAACTAGCCTTGCAGTTTTGATCCTAAGGTCTGAGGATTTGCACGCTTCTCTCTCTCTCTCTCTCTCTCTCTCTCTCTCTCTCCTCTCTCTATCTCACTCTCTCTCTCTCTCTCTGTGTGTGTGTGTGTGTGTGTGTGTGTGTGTGTGTGTGTGTGTGTGTACTTTCTTCCATGCTCTAAACTGGCAAAATGCAACCAGGACATTTGTAATATTATAAACCATGGTTTGTCATATGCAACCAAAATGTCCCATAACATTAGAGGCCACAAAAGTGTTCAAGATTAAAAACTAATAGAAAACAGCTGCCCTTTCCTTTCTCCATTGTTTATGTTTCTTCTGAGGCCTCCACTTTGTAAAATATTCCCTATACAGATCAAAACATGCTGTGCCTGGATAAGCGCTAAACAATGACGCTGCTTTTAAAACACTGCCAGTTTAGCAATACAACTGAAGCCACATTTATGAATATGACCTCAATTGACATTAATGCAATTTAGTGATAAATAAATTATGAATGCTTGCAGAAAATTCAGAAAACATATGCAGACCATAACCTACAGCAGTCATGTTTTGATATTAGAGGGGCCTGAGCAATAGAAAAATACCATCTTCGCTATTTCTGCTTGATGAATATGGACTAAAACTATGGCTACTGCCATGTGCCCCACACCAAGGCTTCCTATCCATGAAAGTCACTGTCGAGTGTAGTGAAGCAATCTTCAAAGCAATGACATGTTTGCCCTTCACTTATTTTCACTGCAAAATTCTGGACAGATAAATGAATACAACCAATGACATTTTACACACACAGAGAGAGTTCCATATTTTGTCTTGATCATCCTGCAGTCATTCTAAATCAAGATCTGTATTTAATGCTTCATTCATGTGAGTCATCCAATGCTGAATAATCCAACTGAGGAGAAATCAAGGGATGCGCATGCACATTTGAAGTGTCCCATACCAAGCATGTTTCAATTTGTCTGAGCTCAAAGACAACTTCAAATGCAGTCTGCTGAAGGAAGCAAGGTTCAAGTTTACTTTCTATATGGTCTCTAAACAGTAAGAGCAAGACAAGATAAACCGATGTGATTAATGTCCAAACTGGGTAGTCAACCTGTTGCTGCCAAAGGGTGGTAGCTGGACAACTTCAAGCATTCCTGGATGAAACTGATCATATGGAGCCTTTCCAATCTAGTTTGAGGCCTGGTTATGGGACTGAAACAGCTTTAGTTGCCCTGGTGGATGACCTGTGCTGGGAGATGGTCAGAGGGAGTGCTACTCTTTTGATTTCCCTGGACATCTAGCTGCTTTCAACATCATCGATCATGGTATCCCTCTGGACCACCTTTCTGGGCTGGGACTGGTGCTTAATACTAACAAGATGAAAGTGCTGCTGGTGAACAGAACGTCTGACCCAGGCAATGCTCCTTCTAAACTGTGGAGTCTCGTGAGCAAAAATTCTACTTTGTGAGCTACTGGCATTAAAGTGGTGAGCAAGCGATTTGGCTACAGCATAAATTAGTTTGCTCCAGGGCCATCCGTCCTGAGCTGAGACAAAAACGTGTGAGCCAGAGGCTAAAAAACTGTGAGCTAGGTCACACTAACTCAGCTTAGAGGGGACACTGGACCCAGGATTTAAGGTGTTACCCATTCTAGATGGGGCTGCACTTCCCTTGAAGGAACAGGTGCACAGGGTGACCTTCTCTCAGCCTGAACTACCTGACAGAGTTGTTGTGAGGATAAAAGGACGTTTGTCCACCTATGCTGCCCTGAACTCCTGGGAGAAAAGGCAGGAGAAACTGCAGTACATATTTCTATTTCATGAGGGACTCTTACGTCTTAAAACCTTTGCTAATTCAGAACTGGTCATTACTTAAAATACAGCAATAAGGAAGCCCTTAAATCCACCTGCCATTTATAACTTGGTGTAACATTTGTATATTGGGAAAGAACTCGTTACTAGCTTTGACTTTGAAAAGAATTTATCTGTTCTCTGGATTAAGTTACACTGAAGGGGCCCCAGTCAAGTTCTTCAGGCCTGGCTTCTTGCCAGCTTCAGAAAGTGACTCACTTATACTCTCTGTCACACGTAGTCCTATGTGTGACAGCAATTTTATTTTTGAACTGCCAGTGTTAAGTAGTCAGAATCAAAAAAAATATGGAAATAGGTCACTGCCGAGATAATTATCAATCAACCATTTAGAATTCATGTTGATACAGCAACATTAATGAGGGTTTTTTAAGCAGTGGTTTGAAATCACAGGACACAAGTAAAATAATTCGGCAGGCTGGGGACAACAGATGACCACGTATGTTGAGGCTGGATTAGGCTCTATGTGTACCCAGTACAAATTCCATATCTAGTAGGCCTGTCTGAATGACAAAGATTAATTTTGACTATTTTCACAGAAACAGTACACATAATGTTAGGACTCAGTGTATTGACATACTGACTAAATGCATATTCACCTGGTTTACTGCAACTACAGTTCTCATCAAGATAAAACTAGCCACATACAACTACTGGAGTTTATATTGCTAACAAATAGGGCTGGTATCTAGTTAAGTCCACTGATGTAAATAACCAGCCAACTCCTGGACGGAACTCAGACTACAGATATGCAACAAGGTCAGGGTGACTCAGGACAATGCTGGATATTTGCCAACCAAGAGTGCACCACAAGTGGAGGTGCTGGTCTTCAATGATTCCCTGAGGCAGAGAAAGCAAATATTAAGGGAAGCCTAATTTGAAAGAGAGAACAGGTATTTCTGTTTAGCTGCTATAGGCCTAAAGTCTGAGAATGTTACGGATGTAGGAAGAGAAAAACAACAGGACTCACAATGAACGTAATATGATATTTTTGCACTATGTACTAGTGTAGTGAGGAGGTCATTATGTCAGACTAGGATCTGGGAGACCCAGTTTCAAATCTCTGCTCTGCCATGGAAGTTTGCTGGGTGACCTTGGGCCAGCTGCCCACTCTCAGCCTAACCTACCTCACAGGGTTGTTGTGAGGATAAAATGGATGAGTCGAGAATGATGTCAGTTGCATTGGATCCCCACTGGAGAGAAAGGCAGAATATAAATGAAGAAAGTTACAAGAAATCAAGAGTTCATACCTTCAGTAAAGGGGGCTGCTGCAACAGAGTGGAGAAGCAGTACACTCCCCTCCACTGCACAATAAAGACAACCCTAGTGTAAACTGGACTATCTTCCATATGCACAGAGTCAAGCAGAGGCACAATACATTTGATTTCTCCCTCCTCAAAAGTGGGGGCAGGGGGCTCATGCAACGTGGATAACAGGTGCTCTTGTGGAGGATGTTACTCACACTAGTAGCTCTTCAAATGATGAATGGGAGGGTCATGTATCGATCCTCCACTACACTCTTGCAATGCTTTCCCCAAAACTTAGGGGATGGTAGCTGACATGAGCGTTACTAAGTAAAATCCAGCTAGTACATCTGGGAGGCAATCTGTGCTTGTAACCAACAATCAAGCATGAGACCTAATGACAGTCTAACTCATATGGAAAAAACTGTACATCAGTACTAAGCAGTGCTGTGTACCCCATCAAACAGAGGTACTGGCCCTAAATATTGGGAACTTGTACACATAAGAAAGGCTCTGCTGAATCAAACTAGTGGTCCGTCTAGTCTAGCATACTGTTTCATACAGGAGCTGAACAGTTGCCCTGGACCACTAACAAACAGGGCACAGAGGCCAAGGCCTTCCCTTGATGCTATTTCCTAACACTGCTGTTCAGAGGTTTACTGCCTCTGTATATGGAGGTTCCCTTTACTCACCATGGCTAGTAGCCATTGATGGATCTGTCCTACATGAATTTGTATAGCCCCCTTTTAAAGCACCTGGCAGTGAATTCCCCACTTTAATTATTCATTGAGTAAAGAAGTCTGTCCTCAACTTATGTCTGTCCTCAGCTTATTGCCTATCACCTTCACTGGGCACCACCCCAAGTTCTAGTATTATGGAAGAGGGAGAAAAATCTCTCCCTTTCCACTCCCCCCCCCACATAATTTCATAAACCTCTACCATTGGGGGTTAACAGTCATAAAACTATTACTGCATATTTTTATTCAACTCATTCTCTCTGTGTGTCCCCCCCCCAAAAAAAAAAGATCCCTGAGAAATGAAAAGAAACTGCACAATAAAACCCTATTGCTCCTCTTCTTTGCACAGGGATCAGTTAGACAGCACCTCTGCCCCGGTCCTCAAAAGGGCAGCTTAAGTTCCTTTTTGCTTAACACAAAAGGATTTTTCTACAATAAGTAATCAAGTCTCTTTCTTTCCCCGTGAAGACCTCAAAAACCCAACCAACAAAAATGCATGTATGGAATTACTCCACATTTCCACGTGAGAAGGCAATGGGTTGAGCAAGTGGGTTTGCACATCTGTAGACATGGAGCTGTTGACAAAAAAGCATGAAAAGAATTTGCCGATTCAAATGATACCAACTAGTTATTTTTGAGAGCCTAGTATGTAGACCATGGGGGCAGCTGGCAAATGTCTTGTAACATTAACCACAGAAGAGCAGCTGTAGCAAATCAAGTTCAGAAATTCTGTTGCACCTCCTATATTACAATATATTTTGGTATGCACTGACATTTATTTCTGCACTGACCAGAGACATCAAGCCAGATGCATATTTCCACTGCCCTGAAGAGATTATTCAGTCAATAGAGAAAATGTAAAAGTAATTATTTCTTTCCTTAAAAAAATGAAAACACATCCAAGCAGAGCGCCTTTAACCATTGCGTCAGAAGCCACATTTTGCTTCTGTGGACCCCCACTCTTCCACTATTTTCATGGCACAGAATCTACTGGAGTGTGGTTCCTTCCTGCATCGGTCCACTAGCACAAAAAGCCCTGAGCCACATGGGAGGAGCCCACAATGCAGCTCCTCGTCCACAACAGTGTTGCCCCTCCAGGAAACTGGGGGGCTGGTAGCATTGCGAGAAACTGTAGTGGAGGCTCTTCCCATGCAGTCCTGGACTTCTCTTGTTACCAGATGGCACAGGAAGGAGTCACAGTGCAGCAGTTCCCACGCTGCAAAGATAACATGAGAAGCAGCCCTGATACAGCAAACCATTGACAAAAGAAAGAGTATTTAAACAAAGCACCGAAGGCAGTAAGAGTAGCCCGGATCACTAAAATATGACACAGTATGTCACTGTTCTTTCAACTGTTTCAAAAATATGAGACCATCTGCCTCAATTAGCACTGGAGATTTAACGGTCATGCAAAGAATAAACCAAAGGATTGTATGTGGCTCAGTAGTAATGCATCAAATTAACACTGCTCGGTCCTGTTGGAAACTTGATACCTGCATCTCATCACATTTTTGTTTCGATAAACCGTTTGTTTGTTTGTTTAAATCTGTTTCATTAAATCCCAATGCTAAGTATGAGACCATGCAAAAAGTGGCACAGGCTCAGTTACTGGATAAGAATACTGTTTAAAACCGCACATAACGTGTCTCCTTCCTATAAAAGCTCAAACCTCAGTACCGTGACACCTAGCTTCATCTAGGTCACACCACTGAAATAGCTCAATAGTTTAAAAGCCAGCCCGTAGGCTGGTAGCATACCACTTTAGCAGTACTCGTGTCCTCCACTAGGAATATTTATCGGTTGGAGCCTAATATTTCTGCTGATGCTAGGGAAGGCGCAAGACTTGCTCATTTTACCTTCCTGCTGCAGACCTCTGATTCCCCCCCCCTCACGCTATTCCTGGGGTGCCCCGATCCCCCAGGGCAGCAGTTGGAGTAGAGTTCCGGGCTACAGTAGGACAAGGGGAAGCAAGAAAATCACACTCCACTGATGGAAATTCTGGTGGGGGGATCCAAGCCAACATGTCACAGAAAGACTTCTGCATGTTTTTGTACAAGAATGGAGTATAACTAGTTGGAATTTTATTCATTATATCAATTCACCAAATGAGGAATTAATCCACAATGGAAAGGAGATGGCAGAATCCTGAGAGATCCAATTAAAGTGACTCTTGTTTTTTGTGAGAGAATACTCTCGGTTTTAAGAAGATCTCCTCCCATTCCATTTTTATCCCGCCCTTCCTCCAATGAGCTCAAGGTGAACATACATTGTGCTCCCCTCCTCTCTTTTATATTCACAACAACCCTGTTGAGGTAAGTGTGACTGGCCCAAGGCCACCCAGCGAGCTTCATGGCAGAGAGGGCTTTTGCATTCAAGTTACTCAAGTCATAGTCTGACACTCTAACCACCAACCCCACTAGTATAATCACCAGACCCAGCATGGTGTAGTGGTTTGAAGCGATGGACTCTAATCTGGAGAACCAGGTTTGATTCCCCACTCCTCCACATGAAGCCTGCTTGGGTGTCCTTGGGCCAGTCACAATTCACTCGGAACTCTCTCAGCCCCACCTACCTCACAAGCTGCCTGTTGTGGGGAGAGGAAGGGAACATGATTGTAAGCCGCTTTGAGACTCCCGAAAGCAGAGAAAAGTGGGGTATAGAAACCAACTCTTCTTCTTCTTCTTCATCATCATCATCATCATCATCATCTTGAGTATGAAAAGGCTTGCTGTTCTTCAGGAAAATGGCAGTGAGCCATTATCCGTATGGTTAATACATCTACATGAAACACATACTGGGAGTCAACAACAAATTAATGTGCATATGTTGAAGGAAAAACAAACCTTTTGAAAGTAACATAGTGCAATATGACACTGTAATAGCAGACTCCTCTGCACAGTTATATGTGCCCATTTCTGCCAAGCTTCATGAGCTGCTGAGGTTTCCCTCACTGCCTCAAGGAAAGCTGATACTGCTAAGTTTCATTGCTAGCTGTTTATGTGAACCTAAACTTAGAAAACAAACTGAATATCGTCATCAAGCAGGAAAAAGGCATGTGTGTGCAAGTATGAATACACATAAGGAGCCCAATGCAGCTGTTGATGTGGCAAGACCCATTCCCTTAAGGAAATGGTGATCCCCTGCCTTTCTGTATTTTGCTAGGGAGATTTTAACAGGATAGAGTTCTGGTGTAAATGAAGTATGGACAACACATTCAGCACCACACTAGTTCAGGTTCAAGGCCACCCTGAAATATATGCTATGGAAACAGGGAAGCAGAATTCTCTTGCGTACACTGCTAATCTAGAAAGGAAATTTATTTATTTCTTCACTATGTATCAAAGTATACCTAGAGGGAAGGACAGAACATTGATTACAGCATATAGAATAAAAGGGCAGCACCCAAAAAAGTCTACACTGATGACCAAACCCTATTTCATGCAGGTCATGGACTTCAACTCTTTTACATTTGGCATTGGTTCTTTGTACCATCAGGCCTCCTATACTAATTAGGAAAAGCCCCTTTATTAGTTCTCATTACTCCACCATGTCTCTGGATCCAGAAAAGGAAGAATGCAAAGGTAGCAATACAGGAATTCTCCTGTCCCCAGGTCCACTTTCAGTGGGATTGGACAAACCTACAAGGTTTCCAAATAGATTTGAGAAATTCCTCCAATGGGCTGCAAATAAACAGGAGGAGTGCCACTGGCTTTTGGGCCTTGTGTTGTACATGGTTGCCAATGAACTACAGCAACAAAATGCATTTTCCTTGGTGCAAATAAATTTTCAGAAATTGGAATGGAAATGTGTATTGTTCCTTATGTATTTCATACAGTCAATCAGACTTCATTTCCATCAAAGGATATATATGACACTAGTTGCAGAAAATATGGCACGATCAAAAAATACTAAAAGCCAAGAAATATCAATACCCATTTGTTTGCTGCTAGCTCAAAAAGATACATACAGATTTCTCACATCTCAAGTGCAGCTATTACATGATAGCAGGAAGCTATCATGAGAATCTTCCCAGTCTTATTCCATGTATCTGACATCACTATTTATCTTTAATCTACCCTAGGGAAATCGGAATCCAAAATCCAAACGTGGACAAACATGTCATATAACCCCAGACAAAACGCAACAAGGCTTTGCCACACTGGTTGAGAGCAAAGGGTACTTTATTTTTTCATGTCACCTAGAAACAGTCAAATTTATGAGAGATTTTACTTTATCTAATCATATGTTCTTTCCACACATGACTAATAAAGTCCATCATTAAAGCAAAGTATTTCTTGTGATGGTTTCATCGCTTTAAAACTTAACAATGAGAGATGTAAAACAGTTAATCCATTAAAAAGCATTTCCAAAATGTTATTCCTCTAATCACGAGGGCTATTTCCTGCCCTGTCCAGATCCAGATGTTCTGCCTACTTCAATCATAACAAAACAGACAATGCTAAACCCTTGAAGAAAACATCTGAATTCCATTGCTGCCTCTGAAGTATTCCTTATTTCTACTACTTACTGATACAACTGAAAGAAATGCAACTTTTAAAAGGAATAATAATGTTCCTTTATCAAGCTAATTTCAGATCTTGTGACATTTAATTTTTAAAACAATACAAAGTTTTATTATAGTTTAATTATTGTTTTAATGTGTTAAATTGCTTTTAACAAACTGCCACAGCAATCTTTCATAATTCTTGAAGTAATGTCAATTTTTTAAACTTCTGGAACTCAGATATACTGAAGGTCCCACAAGCATGTTCATTGGCATCAGCAATGACTCACATATGACAATCAGCTACCACAAATTAATCTTGAGATACATAAATTTCTCAAGTTTAACTCTAAGGCTGGTTTTGACAACACCCCAGCCAGTGGTGAGAAGCAAAAAGGGAGGGGGGGGTCACTGCCTCATTCACATTCACCCTGCATGCCTCCAAAGCAGTGGGAATCTATGTGTTGCCATGAAGTACAATTTTGCACACATGGGGTAGATGGGTACATAGTTAAATCCTAAGTGGAAACCAACCTTTAGTAAGTGTCACTGTGAACTGCTGCAAACATTACAGCAGTGCTGGGTACCTTTTTAGGAGGATACAGAGGAATGGTGGACATGACGTGTCAGAGAATACTAGATTTTGCAAATAATTTCCAGATGTTCTACAAGTTAGGTGACATGTAAGGGGTTGGTTATCAGAGCTCCCTTCAGAGAACTGTAGTAGCTTAGCAAGTTTTCATGTTTGCCTTTTTTATGAAGGCTCTATACAGCTAAGCTGACCATCTGCAATAACAACCAAAGTTTGACAAACTGGCACATGCCATGCCGTTATTTTAAAGAATTACTAAGGATTCTCATGTTCCATGGATCCCCAAGAATAGATGATAACAAAGGGTATGACCTCCAAGCTGCTTCTTGATTGAGAATTAAGTAGCTATAATTAACAACTGGCACATAGTTCCTCTAGAAGAAGAAGAAAGAAGAAGAAGAAGAAATTGGATTTATACCCCACCCTACCCAAGGGAGTCTCAAAGCGGCTTACAATCACCTTTCCCTTCCCTTCCCCACAACAGATACCCTGTGAGGTAGGTGGGGCTGAGAGAGCTCTGACAGAAACTATTCTTTTTCAGGAACAGCTATGCCAGAACTATGGCTTGCCCAAGGTCATCTAGCAGGTGCAAGCGGAGGAGTGGGGAATCAAACCCGGTTCTCCCAGATTAGAGTCCGCACACTTAACCACTACACCAAACTGGCTCTCTTTAAGTTTAAGCGGTTCCCATAATAATGCCTTCCGTTTAACCAGCAATGCCAAGCACATGGTATCACAGACAATCACTGATAGCACTAACAGAATTACTGGGTGGAAGCCTCATGTAATGGGCTAGTGAACTTGTGATTGCAGTTTTCACCTTATCAGTATCTATATAGCCGAGCTGTACACAATTACAATCCAGAAACAGATAGGCATACCCAAGTGAAGCCCAGTTATGTGCATTAAATTCCACAGATTTTAATTGGATTTAGACATGACTGACATTCCTTGGAATGCACCCAACTATTCTAATTGAAGAGTTTGGGCCTCAAACAAAATAAATTGCATAAACCAGCCTCTGTGGCACTACATTCTCTGGATTCAACCCAACCATTCTACTCCTCTGTGCTAGTTGGAGGGTAGAAAACGTTCTCTGTAAATGTGAATTTGCAATGACACACATATAAATTATTTCTGAACAATTCCTGCCTGAAAGTTAATGGAGTGACAAAAGAATTGGGGGAGCTGGAGAGCAACTACACGGGGTTTGATACAGATTGGTATTTAACAAGTGGCCTCAGGTTGGAATTAAATCCTTTTGTGCATAGCCTTGGTGTGCATAAGGAACTCTTCATCTTTGGGATTCTGAGGACCAGTTCATACATCATAATGATATGATCCAATTTATAGATCCACTACAAACTTCCTATTTGCATTGAAGGCATTACCAGCTGCTTCAATGAGCACTCCACCCTGGTATGTTTTCAAATAGGGCTGAATACTCTTTCTCAGGCTTTAAGGACATGGCCAAAAAATTGTACGAATCAGTTCCCTAACGGCCTGTCCTAACCATCTACGCATAAAGTGCAAATACAATGCATAGTTAGATGTTGTTTATTTTCACAATACTATCTATTCCAAAAGACACCTGAACAGCCTCTACACATCTGCTCTCTAATGCCTCTTCCAGGCATTACATTTCTGGAACTTCTATTTTGCATTCTTGGAGAACACTATGCATCTTGGTATGTGTGATAACCATGCATGTATTTTTCAGATTCAGATTTAAAAAGTATCATGAAGTGAGTCTGCAGAACACATGTCCTTTCCCAACAACATGGCAATTGTGTATACTGAGGTGATCACGCATAGAATACTCTCTCTGTGTACAGAATAGAAACAGCAGAAGCATAGCACACGAAAAGGGCTTAGATTCACCAAGGGTGAGTGTCTCTGCTCTGGCCAGGAAGCCCCACTGTACAAAGAGGACTCGTGGTATGCTCTAAAACCCAGCAAGATTAGAACAATAACAGCTTCCCCAAGAGTGAAACAAGCTGAAGACATAAGGTGGGTGGGATCTCTATCACAGTAAGCCAGGGGGGGGGGATGTCTCTTGCAACTGATGCTCAAAAACTCAAAGGGACATGAGAAACTTCCTCACCACTCCTCCAAATCATTGCCATGTGCCAGATTCAATTGGCAATTTCAAATAATAATTTGGCTACTGAGACAATTCAAAATTTGTGGGCTCTTGGCTCAAACTTTTTTTTAAATGCTCTTGGCTATAAAGTTGACAAAAATACAAAGCACACACTTTTCAAAAATGCCCTTCCAACACAAACAGCTGAATGCTTTTCACAAATTCTACCCCATCTCTACTCTCTCTCTCTTCCTCTCTCTTTCACACACTGATAACACCTTTGCATTCACATTCACGATATATTTCAAAGTTTAAATTTATAGAATCTAAAAAATCAGACCAATAGGCACTGGCTGGGAAGTCAAAATGCAACTCGTTTCTTGTTCATGAAACACACAATCAGTGTTCCCTCTAAGGTGAGTTAGTGTGAGCTAGCTCACAGGTTTTTAGCCTCCGGCTCACACATTTTTGTCTTGGCTCAGGAAGGATGGCTCCAGAGCAAACTAATTTATGCAGTAGCCAAACTGCTTGCTCACAACTTTAATGCCAGCAGCTCACAAAGTAGAATTTTTGCTCACAAGACTCCACAGCTTAGAGGGAACATTGCACACAATATCTTTCTACTGTGTCCAGCTTCTTTAAGTACTCTTCACAACACATCACAAAATATTTCCATCATCCATGTGACCTCACAGTTGAGGACACTTTTGAAAACAATGTTCTATGCCCTTAGGCTCATAGTCAATGTAGTTCTGTTGACAGCAAACCATATGTGATTCAAATAGTTGTTCACCCTTGCATTTGCAAATCAGAACATTTGGTTCAAATTCCATCTTCATCTGAAAGATCCCCCACAGGAGAACTACTGTATATGAAAGTAATGAATAAAAAACCCTTTCTCATAGTCCTAGAAAAAAAGGCAGTTTCTTCTGCATTTTTGAGGGGTCCACTGTCGTTGGCTGGCCTTACTGGTTTGTGGAAGTCAATATAAATGTCTCCTCCCATCTCCAAACTTCTCGCAGCATAGCAGAGAACTTGGTAAGCAGAGGATAGAATCATCTACTACGGCCCTGTCTGCTGCAGGTCAGGTTTCCAATGCCATGACAAAATAGTGCCTGATCACTGCCTTGACCAGCCTTGTGATCATGAAGAAAATCCTCTCCATCCCACCCACAACTGAGTGGTTGTTGCTGGCAACCCTACCCAAACGGGAGTTTCCATGGGATCTGAAGCAGGCAGAAGCAGGACAAAACTCACACGCCTTCATCTCAGGTGATAGGATCTTATGTCATGCTGAGCTGGGGCCGGAGCCACTTGAGCTGATGAGTGGATCTGGTGTGACCTGCCTGTTTTCAGACTCTGTTTACTACATAGATACAGGTGATTTTATTTGGGTCAATAGGCACAGGGAGACATTCATTGTGCCAGAAGTAACTTTTGTCACAAAGCCCTCTGCTTCTTTGGTTTTAAAATGACAAACCGTTCTTCCTGAAGAAACTTCTAAAGTTTGGATCTGTCCTCTTAGACAGTTATCTGGACTTTTGGCCACTGCCTCTCTTCCGTATTTCTACTTCCACTGTTGGTACTTGGACACACTCTGAGTTAATCCACTATGGATACACTACAGTACATATTATTTCAAGGTCTATGTTCTCTGAACGGGAGGAAGCTCCAAGCCAATTTACAGGGTCAGTTCATGTTTGGAGGCATGTTTTTAATAGTATCTGTTTATTTACAGATATTAGAGGGTGGGAGAAAGAAGCAGGCACACAAATAGCATAAGTTCCCTCAAAGCAACAGCATATGTTTGCAGCTTCCCCAAGCTTATTCTTGTCAGTCAGCTCCAAAATTCGAAAGACTTCATGAAAGGGTCAAGTACCCTTGATTCAATACTTGCAGCATGCTTTTGCTGACCATGTTATTTTGCCTTTCCCTCTATGTCCAAATTCAGAAAATCCTCCTTACTCATCTCCTGGAACACTCCAGAGAGAGCACTGCTGTCATACTGCATTCCAGCAGGTAGCTATGACCTGCATTCCCAGCTGACCTTAACAACCTTTTTAATTAGCAATCATTGCTAGCTGCACTAAAGCAACATTTTTTTTAAAGAAGCACGGCCCATAATTTTGCAGCAAAGACAAGAGGTCACAGGAGATGCTGTTTGTGAAGGAATTTCTCAAAATTCACTCGCTATAGCTAGAGGCCTACAAAACATGTTCTTGGCACTGTGTGGCTCCTATCACATGGCGAGCAGCAAGCATGAAGGCAGTGGTATTATTTTATGAATGGGCATTTTATGAATGCCCATATATATTCTCTGCTGAGGCTCTCACCTTGTGGAATGGCCTGCCTGAGGAGGCCAGAAATGCTCCCACACTTGTCATTCTGCAAACTGTATAAAGCAGAATCGTTCAGGAGGGCATTTTTATAAAGGGAACAGGGCTGCAATATAAGGAATAGTTCAGAAAAATGCTTCCTTATTAAAAGGTCAGCAGTCTAGTGCAATTATGGTTGCCAACTCCTGGTTCCGAAATTCCTAGAGATTTTTTTTTTGGGGGGGGGGGGTCATCCTGCAGAGGACAGGGTTTGGAGAGGGGCATGACCTCAGCAGGGTAGAAAGCCACAGAGTCCACCCTACAATGCAGGCACTGTCTCCAGGGAAACTGATGTCTATACTCTAGAGATCAGCTATAATTCCAGAAGATTTCCAGGTAGACTTGCCAAGTCCTCCTGAGAGGCCCGTTACACGCCGCCGGCGGATCAGGCCCTGGGGGTAACCCCACCCCCAAAGCACATAACATGCCCGGCGTCAGCACGTCACCCGGAGGTGATGTAATCGCGTCGGGCACGTTGGGGGCAGGTCCACAATAATCCGAGAGAAAACTCTATGGTTTTCCCTCAGATGATTGTGGCCCCACCCCCAATGTGCCCGACATGATTGCGTCACTTCCGGGTGATGTAATTGTGGTGCATGCTTTGTGCGCGCGCATGGACTCCCGGACCAGCGCTGGACTCCCCCACTCTTCATAAGGTAAGGACCCGGCAACCCTATTTCCAGGCCTCACATGGCGACTGGCAACCCTAATACTGTTGTGGGGAGGGGAAAGGGATTGTAAACCACTCTGAAACTCCTTCAGGTAGTGAAGGGCAGAGTATAAATCCAATCTCCTCCTCCTCCTGCATCATCTTCTACTTTTGTATTTTCACTTTCTGCATTGTTTATTATATATAATGTCTGATACCTTTTTCTTTCTGCGTTGTTTTTTCTGAATGTTCTAATCCTAGACCTATTGCACTGTTTATTGGGTGTCTTCTTAGGGTTGCCAGCTCCACATTGGGAAATACTGGAGATTTGGGGGTGGAGCCTGAGGGCGGAGTTTGGGGAGAGGAAGGGTCTCAGTAGGGTATAATGCCATAGAGTCCAACTTCCAAAGCAGCAATTTTCTCTAGGTGAACTGATCTGTCACCTGGAGACCAGCTGTAACAGCAGGAGATCTCCAGCCACCATCTGGAGGTTGCAAACCAAAAAGAGAGATCACGGGATGGCTGGTGGAAATAAGCAGGACAACTGTGAAGTATTATGCCAAAGAAAAATATCCAAACACTATTTAGTTCTTATCCAATATCTAGTTTACTTGGAGCAGATTAATCTCTCAAAAATCATTCACAATGATGCCATCAACACTTTGGCATAATACTTCACGGTTGTTCTGCTTATTTCCACCATCTGGAATTTGGCAATCTATTCCTCGTGCTGACTGATTACATTGTTTATAAGATATTGTGTGATCTGCCTGGAATCTCACAGAGAAAGGTGAGTTATAACTAAAGTAATTAAATCTCCATATGGAAGCTGCACAAGTGGCTATCATGGTATTAATAATAATAACAACAACATAGCATTGTGTGTAGAATAGCCTGGAGATCCTAAGATTGCCCGGCAGCTAGAAGTTCTAATCCTTTTAGTATTATGCACCACTAGGTGATGAGCTAGACTTGTTTTAGGGCAAGAGACATTTCAAAGGTGGTTTGCCATTGTCTGCCTCTGCATCAAAACCCTGGTAATACTTGGAAGTCGCCCTTCCAAATACTAGCCGACCCTGCTTAGCTTCTGAGATCTGATGGGATTGAGTTAGCCTGGACTATACAGGTCAGGGCATGGTATGCATAATGGAAGGTTTATGCAAACAAACTCTACTTGAGAGCTCCCCTCAGCTCTGTTTGGTGTAGTAGTTAAGTACATGGACTCTAATCTGGGAGAACCGGGTTTGATCCCCCACTCCTCCACTTGCAGCTGCTGGATGACCTTGGGCAAGCCATAATTCTCTCAGAGCTCTCTCAGCCTCGCCTACCTCACAGGGTGTCTGTTGTGGGGAGGGGA
Organism: Gekko japonicus; assembly: GCF_001447785.1. Classification (NCBI taxonomy): domain Eukaryota; kingdom Metazoa; phylum Chordata; class Lepidosauria; order Squamata; family Gekkonidae; genus Gekko; species Gekko japonicus. The sequence continues at coordinate 685,743 of NW_015170283.1, read as the reverse complement.
AGGGAGAGGAGTTTGTAAGCCGCTCTGAGACAGTGAGTCAAGGGCGGGGGATAAATCCAATCTCCTCCTCCCCCTCCTCCTCATCTTCTTCTTCTCTGACAACAGTGGCAATTCTTCTCACTAACAAAGTACTGGGGGGAGCTTGTTGGCTAGTACAAATAGCTGCAGCGTTAGAGTCAAACTACACCTGATGCTGGAATTCTAGCCTAAAAAGCACCTCAGTGTAAGGGGGGGGAGGGTTATATGGCTTGTGACTGGAGAAAAAGAGTCAGCACCCACCCAATAGTTCTCTTCTTTTTTTTCACACCAAGGCATAAGGGGGTGGGTATCCAATTAGGAAAATAATGTGAGGGAAACTCCATACCATTTCTCAGCATCATAGCCCTGGTCAAGATCAACTGCTTTTTAAGCACAAAGCACACATACAGAATCCCGTAGACCTCCAGCATCTTCTGCAGCCTGGCCTCTATGCTTTAAAAAAATCCCTTTTACTCTGGTTTAAAGAAAAGTATCATGAAATAATCCAAGACTGGTCATGAGAGCAAGCTACAAGATACAACAGAGGAAACAACTTTTTTTAACTGTACAGGACAGAGTTAGGACTGGATCTCCCATCTCTTTAAATGTTAATAGACAGTAGTCGGGGAGCCTGAAATAGATGGAATTTAGAGTGCCAGTCATTTTTCCAATATAAATGCCCCCTCCAAACCCTTAACTTTTGCCCCAGTCAGGTTACTATTCTTCTCTGCTTAACTTCTTCACTGTTAGTTGTTCAGATAGCCATGCAAAGGTAAGACTTGCTGAGTTCCTGGAAGAGAGGACACATTATTAAATCAGGAAATCTCTGGAACAGTCAATGCTTCTGAAATAAGTTTAGGAACAAAACTAGAAACTACATGCCAGTTGCATGTGAAGCTGTCTATGCTTTGCTTCTGTTCATTAATAGAAATGGAAGAAGGATGTGGTGGTGGGGGGTACTTAACTTTTTCTCCTGTGGCTTTTTCTTGTTGTTGTTGGTGTCCTTCAAATTATCCCACTCTATCCAGTTACTTTTTTCTCATATGGATAGCAGTGAGGGGGAAGAAATATGGCTAATTTTCTAAGAAGCAAATTCAGACATGGTTAAACTCTAAATCAGACCATCAATTACTGTGCTTGCATACATCCCTTGCTCTTCCAATATGCAGACCTTAACTGAACACTTTGTGGCATCACCAAGCTCCAATTCACCATGACATCCAGACGTGGGACAGGTGCCTTGGTGAACTTCAGACTGTTCTTACAAACTGGGATTAAACAGAATCATGGCAGCTTGTGTAAACAAATTCCACCTCACCAGACCTTTGGACATCATAGCAAACTGGAACTTCATCAAGCTGGGAAGTGTTCTATCAAGCTCCACGTGCTAAAGGAGAAAGGAAGAGCATGGGGAGCCCATAAGCACAGCAATAAACCATGTGTTTAGTTGGAATTGCAGCTTGTCAAGAGGTCTGAATGCAACTCATGTATCTTATTCGTGTATTTCAAAGATAGACGTTTCAGAACCCTGTGTTTCTTTGAATAGTCTGGAGCTTCCTAAGGCACACCCTTTCAAAATCCAGATATGTTTCCAACAAGAAGGGAAATTCCACATACAAACACCAAATCCCAGAAGGATTTTAGTAATAAACAAATTGAAACATTCTAAAACAGCTTGACACCAAGTAGCTTTCGTAAATTTACTTTTCATCAACAGATATAGGAGGGGGATTACTCCTATTAAATAATGGAAGATTTGAATTTTCTCTTGAGTGTTTCCTGTCCTGATTTCCAATTAGCAACAAGCAAAGACCGCTAGATAGGTTACAGATTAATGTGATACATTAAGAAATCATTTAAGAAAATAGAAAATAGAAAACTGAACTCCAGCGGTACCACCCTGAAGACTTACTAATGCTGCCTTCATGATAACATGCCCTCACCTGATTGAGACCTCGCCTGTTCTTCATATGGCACTTGGTGACAACAAGGACTGGCTTCATAGTAGCAAATCTTCATGGGAAATGGACCCATGAGTGGAACTATGAATAGCTATCAGATTTATCCTTTTCTGCTGGGCGAGACACTTTGAAGATCCATGAGATAATATATCAAACAGGAACCAGGTGGCACCTTTAGGCTTAATCAAATGTATCCCAGCATAAGCTCTCACGAGTCAGAGCTCACTTCATCAGATGTATATGACTGTATGCATCTGATACCCCCTATGTATCTATTCATTCCATACATGCACCATTGGGTGGGTCACTCTTGCCTCATTCTTAGGATTCTCCTGACATAAGTAAAAAAAAATTCTGAGCACATGTATATTTTCTAAACATGGGCTAATTGACAAATTTACTATCAGTGGTTTCCAATGGCTTTCTTGCTAATCGTGAATATTTATCGCTTTCGGTGTACATTAGCTTTTATCCAAGTTCTAGTAAGAATGAAGGAATGAAGTACAGAAACTTCTCATAAGGTGTGTGCCTTATTCTTTCCTGAGTTTAACGATGAGGAAACCATGCAGAAGTTTAAGAAATACACTGTTTAATTTCGAACAGATCTGTGCCCTTCTAAGTCCACTAAGGTTGTTTTAAGATTACACTGGCATTCCCACAAGGGGGCCCATGCTTACTCAGGGGGAGGATAATATCAATAGTGCTCATTAGGATATTCCAAAATGATCTTAGCTTATACATGCAAGTTATCATGAACTTTTGAGTCTGACATTTCAGTAATGCCATCTGCTGCAGAAGGGTGTACCCCCTAAACTGAGAAATCCCTATCCTCCTCTCTTTAGCCAAGGTGCCATATGAGGAGAAATGGCTCCATTTGGTGGAGCAAATGGCTGAACCTGCAAAGTCTGTTTTGGTCCTGTGTTTCTAATTTCTGTTTTCCAAAGTACTGCTAATAATAAACTGCCAGATGGCAAATGAAAGGAAGAGTGTGCTATGTGACCTTCACTTGCTAACGCAGAATGAACTTAGGGGAATCCTGTCACAGAGTGACACAGAGAGATTAGAAGGTGCCAAAATATTTGACACTGCCAGAGAGTCACTTAAGGTGGATGAAAACTACTGCTCAATCTGAATCAATTTGCTTCATTCTGTAGCTTGTAACCTACTTGGGGGGGGGGGGGATACAATCCCAAAAGGTATATACAGTATTAATGCAGTCTGATTTTTATGATCTAAACCAAAACATAAGATCAGAAGACTCTCTGCCTTTCCTAATATTTGCAACTACCATGTTCTTAAAATGAGTGGTACCAAATCCTGCCGATAACTTCTTATATTCTATAGTTGTTGCTCTAGCCACTTGTTCTGTTATAACATTACGGAAGCCATTGACATTAAGTAATTTGGAGATTAAGTAATTTGATGATTACAATCCTATTTAAAGGAAATGCCAGATATTCTAGGAGTAACTAACTGTGCCTGCCCATGCTTGCCCATCCTCCCAAATTACCTGTCTACCACCATTCTGCTCCTCTCCCTATTCTACATAATAATTGAGAAAAAGAGGAGCAGAGATGACCCAGAAAATGCAAGGCAGAGTATGACACTCTCTCCTAAAAATTACTGACAAAGCTACTGCAAAGAAATGGTTTCATTTCCAATTAAACTGGAGCTGTATTCCACTGTACATTTTGAGAGTATTGTTTTAGATCAATTTACACCATCACAGTGCAATCCTGCACTGAGTCGTCCAGTCTGAACTCATTAGTTTCCATGAATTTAGACTGAAATAACTCAACACAGAAATGCACTGCCCATTCATTTGAGTTAATAACTCATGAACTCCAGTTTCATAGTGTTTATTTGTTAAAGAGGTGAGACCAAAGTGAGCAAGCAGAGAATCAGCAATCACTAGCAAGAACAATCATGAAAACAGTAACAGAAGTTTGCTTGGCTTGCTTTTTGTGCTCAGTAGAATTCCTATTCCCACAGAAAGACAAAGTAATGCCTAAAGAGAGTGCAGAGCTTCTACTCACACACCATTATGGGCAAATGACAACAGGCTTTTGAAAACAGTACATCTGCAGATTAAACCATAATCACCACCTACAGTCCTAGAAACATTAATAAATAAAGGCCACAATCCTGCACTCAGGCTGCTGACATTCTACTGGCTTCGCTGACTGCCCTGCAGTTACAGGTAAAGTACAGGGGTCATTTCCTGCTGGAGCGCACAGGAGCGGAGCTCTGGCAGTAAAGAGCCCAGGGGGCGGGCACATGCAACAAGCCTCACCCCCTGCTCCCAGCAGCCCTCAGTCAGAGCAAGAAGCAGCCAGGGAAGCTGCAGAGCCAAAACAGTCCGAAACAGTCCGGTTGCACCTTTAAGACCAAGTTTTATTCAGGTACAAGCTCTCCCTCCTCTGCGAGGACAGATCTGCACGTTCCCCCCCCCCCCAATAGCTAGCAATCCAAAACAGTCTAGTGGAGCCTGAGTGGTGGGTGTTGCCTTCTGACACACTTCCGGTGATGTCAGGGGTGTGTGGCATATGCAAATGTTATGCTAATAAGTTATGCTAATGAGCTCCTGCACCTCTTTTTCTACAAAATGACCCCTCGTGAAGTATATAATGTTGCAACCTTACAAAACTTTACTATCATCACATTTAAGTCTTCAAAAACAAAAGCAGCATTTCATTTTAAGCAAGGGGACAAAAACGAATAATACAACAGGAAATTAATCTTCGAATACTATTTGATCCATTATTTAAGATTAGGTATATACCACAACTAGTAAAAGCTACACTTCTTTCCTCTAGCCTTAATGCAAATTGAATCAATATGAGAGTATTAACATCACAATAGAAGCAGCAGAATAAAACTTGGTAAGATACCATGGCAAGCAAACACATAAACAATTTATATCAAAACAAAGCATAAATCCTCTCAGTCTCTGAGTATGGGTATAAGCAGACAATCAGTCAGAGAACACACTTTGGTACAGTACTTTGGTACAGGGAGCGGTGGCGCAGGCGGTAAGTGAAGCCTGCATTACATCTGGCCGAGCAGCTTTGGCTGTTCGAGCCCCACCGCGGCTAGAGTGAGCTCCCGGCCCTATGTCCCAGCTCCCGCCCACCCAGCGGCTCAAAAGCCCGTTAAAGGGCAAATAGACAAATTGGGTACCTGCTCTTAGAGCGGGGGGGGCACCCGTCCCTTGTGATGTAGTGGCAGCGGCGTGAGTGAGCGAGCGACGAGCGGCGGCGAAGCATGGCGGCAGCTGGCGAGCGAGAGGAGGCTGGGCCGACAGACACGGAGGCGGGGCGACACGACAGGCCTGAGCCTGATGGACAGAGGCTGACAGCGAGCATGCATGGACGTGCGCTCGGCCCAGACTCGAAGGTGTCGCAACAGCCAGGAAGTCGTAAATCAAGACCAGCGCCAGGAGGACGTCGCCCGCAGACAACAGGAAAAAACAACTCGCTACAAAGGGTGCCTGGTAGGTTAGTCACCCCCCCCTGTATGTGGCCCTAGGTTAGGACTTGTACTGATTAAATATCAGAGCCCTCAGGGGGTGAGCGGTATACAAAGGGAAGGATAAATAAATAAATTACATTATTAATATATCCAAGAAAAATTCAACCAGGGCTCATTCCATGGCTCCAGAAAAGTGAGAACTTGAAGGATTAATAGTAGAGGTAGTGAGCAAGAGGAAATGAAAGTCAAAAGGTAGATGGAAAGTCTCCTTTTCTCTGCCAAGCCTCCTCTACCCACAACAAATTGTCACAGATCCCCACATGCAACATACATTTAGCAGACTGATACCCATGTATCAAACAACTACAAATACTTTGCTCAGACCTCTCATGCTTTAGAGTTTGATACTGCTGCATTTCCCTTCCTGAAAATTACAGAGCACTGCTTCCACTGCCATTCTCAGTTATTGCAGGATGCTAAACAGGAAGGGTAGCATAGGATACAGGATAGGTTAATATGACACACAGTGGTCATTACCTGCAAGCAACAGACCAGGAGAGATGGATATACACTGCCACTGGTAGCCACCATAGGCAACACCACACTGGCACACTCCCTCCCATAACTGAATATACAGCCTTCACTGAATATCTTTCCTGCACACATAAAAAGAGGCAGACTGAAGATGGTTTACCCTGCCATAGCACAATTTCCACATCTTTCTCATTTTTTTCTATATTATCACCAGTCAATGAAACTGCTCTGAGCTCATCTTCCCCCCCCCTTTTGTTTTATGCTTGATGATAGCAAAATTCTATCCAAGCTTTTCCTCAATAAAGACTTGTATGAAGGAGGCTTTGAACACATGATAACATTCCTCTTGCGAGTTTCAAGCCTTGAGGCTAAAAGTACCATCCAACCATTCATTCTTCCATCTTGAGAAACATTCCTTACCTAGTTCAAAGGCCTCAGATACCACATGTCCCAGCTGCATGCCTGCACACCTTTCCCCTTGTAGAAACTTGCAAGGTACAAACGTTGGATGAAGAAAATATTTATTAAAGTGTTTAAAAACTGTTAATTATATTAAATGATACTCAGAATGTTTTATTAAATGATACTCAGAATGCTTCTATGCTAATTTATTACAGCACAGCATTTAAACGTACATGCATTTATCAACCTTATTACACTAAGCGTTGATCCAAGTCCAAAGCTGTGCAGGTGCTCCAGTGCATACATGCAGCTCCAGGGAGAATACAGTCTTCCTTGTTTACTGTACTGGGGACATACATGCTGAGCTATCCCTGATAGTACAATGAATGTCAAGACAGTGTGTGACTGCAATAAAAAAAGGCCAACGCTATGCTGGGGATTATTAGGAAGGGAATTGAGAACAAATCAGCCAGTATCATAATGCCCCTGTATAAATCGATGGTGCAACCACATTTGGAATACTGTGTACAGTTCTGGTCACAACACCTCAGAAAGGATATTATTGTTATTTATATTATATGTTTAGATAAGTCTTAATTGTATTTTTATGAAATATTGTGTAAGCCACCCTGAGCCCGCCTTTGCGGGGAGGGCGGAGTACACATTGAATCAATCAACCAATCAATTACAGCATTGGAAGAAGTGCAGAAAAGGACAACTAGTATGATAAAAGAGTTGGAACACTTTCCCTATGAAGAAAGGTTAAAGCACTTGGGGCTCCTTAGCTTGGAGAAACAAGGACTGAGGAGGTGACATGATAGAGGCTTACAAGATTATGCATGGGATAGAGCAGATAGAGAAAGAAGTACTTTTCTCCCTTTCTCACAATACAAGAACTCATGGGCACTCCATGAAATTGCTGAGCAGTCAGGTTAGAACAGATAAAAAGAAGTACTTCTTCACCCAAAGAGTAATTAACACTTGGAATTCACTGCCACATGAAGTGGTGGCGGCTACAAGCATGGACGGCTTCAAAAGGGAATTAGATAAGCATATGGAGCAGAGGTCCATCAGTGGCTATTAGCCACAAGGTATAGATAGGGACTCTGGGGCAAGTGATGCTCTGTCATCTTGGTGCTTGGAGGGGTCAACAGTGGGAGGGCTTCTAATGTCCTGGCCCCACTGGTGGGCCTCCTGATGGCACTGGTATTTCTGGCCACTGTGTGATACAGAGTGTTGAACTGCATGGGCCTTTGGCCTGATCCAACATTGGCTTCTCTTATGTTCTTATGACAGCTTCAAGAGGGAACTGGATAAACATATGGAGCAGAGGTCCATCAGTGGCTATTAGCCACAAGGCAGAGATAGGAACTCTTGGTTTGGGACAAGTGATACTCTGTATTCTTGGTACTTGGAGAGGGGGCAGTGGGAGGGCTTCTAGTGCCCTGGCCCCACTGGTGGGCCTCCTGACGGCACTGGTATTTCTGGCCACTGTGTGATACAGAGTGTTGGACTGGATGGGCCTTTGGCCTGATCCAACATTGGCTTCTCTTATGTTCTTATGGCAGCTTCAAGAGGGAACTGGATAAACATATGGAGCAGAGGTCCATCAGTGGCTATTAGCCACAAGGCAGAGATAGGAACTCTTGGTTTGGGACAAGTGATACTCTGTATTCTTGGTACTTGGAGAGGGGGCAGTGGGAGGGCTTCTAGTGCCCTGGCCCCACTGGTGGACCTCCTGATGGCACCTGGTATTTTTGGCCACTGTGTGACAGAGTGTTGGACTGGATGGGCCACTGGCCTGATCCAACATTGGCTTCTCTTATGTTCTTATGTAATGAGGAAGCTCTAACACATATGCACACTCAAGATTAGAGACTCAAGATTAGGCTGACTGACTATACTGTACATACCTGAACTATCAACTTTCACCATTTTATTTGGCAAAAAAAGAGGGCCCACAACTGCAATAGTAGTAGAGGAGTGCCTTATTAAATATCCACACTACTAGTAAGAGTAAAAAGAATGAAGCAGGAGGAAAATATTGTAACCCTTTCCCCCATGTTTTATGTTTAACATTAACAAGAACTTCCATACTTCCAAAGGTATCCCTATCGCTTTTCAACTCAGGTACAGGATGACTCCCTAGTGCAAAATAAGACTTCGCTTGCTCCTTTGTCATCCTTTGAATGGTGAAGCTTTTGCACAGACAGCCCCCTGCAAAGATGCATGTGCAGTGTTCCCTCTAAGCTGAGTTAGTGTGAGCTAGCTCACAGTTTTTTATCCTCTGGCTCACACATTTTTGCCTTAGCTCAGGAAGGAGGGCTCCAGAGCAAACTAATTGTAGCCAAATCGCTCGCTCACAACGTTAATGCCAGGAGCTCACAAAGTAGAATTTTTGCTCAAAAGACTCCACATATTTTCAAACGTTGCTTTCTTCCTTGCCATTGACAAATGCTGTTTACCAAACATAACTGACCAGTACTTTGAATTTGATGCCCACTTACTCAATTCCTTCAATACCTATACATTAATAAACATGTCAATTATATTTATTTGTGACATTTAAACCACAAGATATTGAGATATTTGGCCACCAACTCAATTTTCCTGCTAACATAAGTTGTCTAGGAATAAAATGAAATTGTGTGTATGAGGCAGGGAGAAAAGAGAGAGACAGAGGAATAGAAGATTAAAAAAATTTAAATCCATTTTTCCCAATTTCTAAGCAAACAGCCACGGAAGTGTCCATTACATGAATTCTCTATCATGAGATTTCATTTGTAAGCCTGTATTTAAGGGCTTTTAAAAATATATATTCAAAATTGGCCTTTGCAAGCTCAGAAACAAACACTCTTATACAGAAAGGGTAAGTAAAATAAATCATTGCAAATTACACACAATTTTGCCAGCAATAAGGTGAATGCAAGGCCCTTAACAACATGTGATTTTATCCTTTGCTAAACTGAATGCCTTTGGTACAATTCCTCCCACACCACCACTTCTCACTCCAGAATTTTCTCAGCCAGTGAACAAAATAATCTGGAAGAGTGAGGAAGAAAATCTTGGAAAGATAAAATCTGAAGTTGCTTTCAGCTGGGGGAGTCGATGAGGATCTAGAATAAAAATAAATTCAAATAAATAAATAGTTGAAGGTAATAGGAAGGTGAGGGGCAAACTTTGGGGAGACAAGAAAGGGGTGGGGAAATGAAAATCTTAGGGAATTACCCTCTCCCTTGTATAAAAAAAAGGGTAGAGGAAAGATAAATTGAATCCAGTCATATGATTGCATGGGGGGGGGGAGATTTCTGGTGGCTCTCACATATTTTTCTCCCCAGTTAAGGGGGAGGGATGAGGGGAAGCCACAAGCACATCACACAAACACCCTCTTGCCATTTTTCCTTCTCATGAAGTCTACTCTGTCATGTTGTTTTCATTGGCACCTCCTGCTGCTCCTTCCCAATTTACTCTACTGCTCATGAGCCGGTAAGGGGCAGCCAGCCCTCCTGAGAGGAAAATCAACAAAGGAGACCATGTTCTCAGTGGGCCTGTGGTCTCTCTCACTGCCCCCTGCTGTGATGGGAGTTAGAAACCACCACCCCCCAGGCTTTTCCCTAGCCCCACTTCTGTTGCCCCAGCAGCTAGCCTGCCCTGTGTTTCGGCTTCCATGTTGCCAGGGTAACAAAACATAACTCTCACTGGCAAGTGGGCTTGGAGAATGCTGGTTTTCTACAAATGTGGCAGTGAGGGGGGGGGGTAGATCTGGTACTTCCACCATAAGGAGCTGAAGGACCAGTTTCCATCTGAGTATCAAAAGCCTGAAATGTGTTGGTGTAGCTATGATATGAACACTTCTGAATACCACAGTGTAGAGAGAAACACTATGGGATGAGTATCAGTTTCATACCTTAAGAGGCATGGCAGGCTATTGCTGGAAACAGAATGCTAGACTAGATCATTTCTTCCAACAAAACTGTTCTCATGGTAATGACTGAACATGTTTTAGGGGAGAAGCAATAGACAGCAAGCTTTGTACAAGTCCCAGGTTGAATCCTAAGCATCCCCAACTGAAACAATCCAGATACCAGGGCTGAGAGGGACATATGTCCAAGAACCAAGAAGACTGAGCTCACTGGCATGGCTCAATGAGGCAGTTCACATTTTGGGTTTCCATTTGTTCACTGGGGAGGGGACTGAACTGTACTGCAGCTTACAGTAACCCTTAGTAGAACCACAAAAGAACTTTAAATAAATTTCAGCCCCGTTCACACGGGGAATTTGCCGCGGGAGAGCCATGAGTGGATGGTGGATTTTCCGGCCACGATCACACCACAACATCTGGGAAGTGAAGCACACCCGTGGCAAACCCGTGGCATGCCACCAAAAATGCGCTATAAAAAAATACCTCAAGGAAGGTAGACAACTTGACAGCCATGACAGATCCAGCCAAACTCAGTTTAAGTTTGCCCCTTCCTTCTAGTCTCCCAGTGACTCCATCTCATGCCTCTGATCCTCCTCATCTGATTCTTAAGGAAACCAGACCACTCCCTGTTTTTCACATCATCATTGGATCCCAAGATTGATCCAAGGTACCATGCCACACTTTTAATGTCAAAATAAGACCCTCCACCTACCCCACTATCTAGTGAACAGGGCAGACATATCAACAACAAACGTAACTGTCCCTGTAAAGTCTACCTTGGTTCCAATGGAGACTCCAACTTTGAAATCAGGGATAAAGAATAAAAAGTTGATGCATCATTTTTGAACAGTATTTCACTACTGTTAACATTATTTTTAAATTAAGGCCACAATTGCACATTTTATAGAAACACAAAGCTGGAAGGGACCTCAAGGCTCATCTAGTCCAAGCCCATGCACAACACAGGATATTCACAACTACCTCCCCACCCCCACTCCCCCAGTGACCCCTACTCTATGCCTAGAGGAAGGCAAAAAAAAACCTCCAGGATACCTGGGCCAATCTGGCCTGGAGGAAAATTCCTACCTGATCCCAAAGTGGAGATCAGCATAACTGATTATAATTCATAAATGTCTGCAAATGAGAATAAATTTTTTCCTAAAATGTTATAGACTTAACCAATATATTTTAACAGTGGATGAGAAACAACATTATGAAGTCTATCTTTTCACTGTCTTTCTATTAGCACTGTGAAGTTTTATAAACAAACCAGCAAACCTTTCAATTATACAAGGTTAAATGTGACCTAGATATGTCAAATGTGATCAGAGAGATATACTTGAAGCTATCTTTTAGTTCTTTTTTAACAGTGTAAACTCATTTAAATACCTTTTAACTATTTCAACCTGGCATTGGTTAAAATCTGTCATATTAATATGTGAATTAATGATGTTTATTCAACTCAGGTTTCCCAACAGAACTTGTATTGCATATTCTTTGCACAACTGAATGTCACAGCATTGCTTATAATCCATATTTTATTCAAAAGGATTGATCACATACTGAGTTAAGCAAAGGTGTACCTGATAATGGTAAATAGTCAAGAGACCAGGATTTCAACTTTGGCAAACTGGGAATGCAGCTGCATTTGTAAAATACTGTATTTCACTATATTCCATAAAAGACACTACAAAAATGATTGAAACTAGTAATTGTTTTACAAGGCATTCCTTATCAAGATTTCCCATTTAAACAAACTTTTCAGCGGACTCTTTAATTTTTTGGTTTGTCTTCTAAAAATCATATACAAATTGAACACTCAAAATGCCAGAGAAATCCAATAATTCATTTTTTACATTTTTCAACAAATGTATCTTGCTGCCACTTGTTCTTGGGGAAGAGAATAAGATTTAGCAATAGTTTGAACAAATGAAAATGTAATATGCCCTAAACCAAAAGAGGGATCAATGTTCAAACAGACTCACACTTCAATACAAGAACATTACTGTGGATTATATTTGCAAGAAGTACACACAGTAGCCAATAAAATCAGTTCCAAACAATAAAAACATATAAAATCACTATAAAAAAGAAAGAACAGATCCAAATGCAGAATGCAATGAGATGTGAAGTCCTAGGGAAAAAATTGAAGAATTTGGGGAACCCTCTATACACATTTTTCTCTCCCCCCCCCATTCATATATCTAAATACAATGTAGTAAATAATCTCTTAATGCCATTATCAAGGTTACCTCTAAGCTGCGGAGTCCTGTGAGCAAAAATCCTACTTTGTGAGCGACCGGCATTAAAGTGGTGAGCCAGCGATTTGGCTGCTGCAGAAATTAGTTTGCTCTGGAGCCATCCTTCCTGAGCTAAGGCAAAAAGCTGTGAGCCGGAGGCTGAAAAACTGTGAGCCAGATCACCCTAACTCAACTTAGAGGGAACACTGGCCATTATATCTTTCCGTCTTCAAGGGCATGGCTAAACAAAACTGTTTTGACTTCCTAGGTAACAATGCAATCCTAGGCAGAATTACACACTTTTAAAGAAGGGTGTAACTCTGTTTAGAATTGCACTGTTGGTGAACTTCTGATGACAGGAGGCACCTGGAACACAGGGCAAACTCCTGTGAGACTAGACAATCCTTTAGTAGCCATTGCGAGTCTTTTTTTAATTCGAAGTAGTATGAAATTATGAACACATAATAAATTCAGATATCTAGGGCCCAGACAGTTCACAGCATTAAAAGGCAGTACCAGCACTTTGAACTGTGTCCAAAAACTAACTACTGGAGCTAAAGCCTTCCTTCCCCACAGACATGGAACAGCAACTGCCCCAACCAAATCTGACAAAAAGGACTCCTGATCATGGACACAACTTGAGCATCCAGGAGAGCAGAGCTAGATCCAACATGAGGATATGCATTCACAACCACTGTCTCAGGCTGTAAGTAAACAAGGCCTTATTTTTCTTTTTAATTTTTCAAGCAACAGTACCTGAAGGGAAGGATGCCCTGCTCGCACTGGGGGCTTGGCGTTCCCAGTGAACACAAGTGTAAGAAAACCAGCCTAGCCATAATAAAAGCCTGAGGAGCTATTCATTTTTGGTTAATTTAACCTCATCCATTTTGGGATAGTTCCAGCAAATTATTCCATGCTGAATTTTCCAAATGAACATCTTTTAAATTCTAGCAACTTGGTATCTTGCAACTTTGAATACTCAAAAACCAGTCCAAGATCTTGCTCAGCTAATTTGCCAAATCACACACTGCTGGAAGCAATACATGCAAGTTTTTTAAAAAAACACATCTGGTTTTTTAAAAGTTATTCTTCCATAATTACAAGGCAATGTAATGATTGATGGTAAAAGGTATGGTAATACAGAATTCTGCTGGATTGAGAGAAGCATTCAATTTGACATGCAGCTATTCATCAAGTTGCCTAGCTCTCAGTTTAGTAGCCAGCTAGAAAAGGAGAGAGAGGGAATATGATGGCTGGTTACTAACAATGTTCCCTCTAAGCTGTGGAGTCTTATGGGCAAAGATTCTACTTTGTGAGCAGCTGGCATTAAAGTTGTGAGTAAGCAGTTTGGTTGCTGCATAAATCAGTTTGCTCTGGAGCCCTCCTTCCCGAGCTGAGACAAAAATGTGTGAGCCGGAGGCTAAAAACCTGTGAGCTAGCTCACACTAACTCAGCTTAGAGGAAACACTGGTTACTAATGCAGTTATTTCAGTCTTTTTAGGTGAACAGAAGTCACAAATATTTAGCATATCATAAGGAAGCAGTAGCCTAGGTCTTTTCTTCGAGCTTTAAAGTATCCATGCATGAACAGTTGCACCAGAAAGTCAATGGAGAGACATATTTGAATGTTCATCCCAAAGAAAGTTATTCAGTGCAGACAAACCATCATTCAGTGTATCAGATTTATCCCATGTATTTCCTGATCCAGCAAGAGCACTCTGAATCCTTAGAGGGCTCTGGGTGCTAATGATGAAGAAAAATGCTTTTGCATTAAGTTTAACATTAAAGACTACAAACATATGCAGTGCAGTCCTGCATGTGTGTACTCAGAAGTAATTTGCAATGCATTAAATAGGGCTTGTTCCCAAGTAAGTCTGAAAAGGACTTCCGCCTTAAGCACACAGTTACAGTGCAGTCTTTACCAGAATTACACCCCCTAAGTCCACTGGAGTCAATAGGCATAAAATGGATATTTAGGACTGCACTGTAAATTAGGCATGGGATTAATTAAGGAAAACACAAACAAGTGCACACTGTTTGGACTTTCATACTATTGCAATGCATAAAACTTGAGTATGTTACAGATCTTCTAGTTACTGCTGCCCAGAACTACAAACACTTCACTATCTTTCATCCTCAGCAGCACTGCAGTCTCTTGATTATATGTAGATCACAGTCTCAGTTGTTGTTGTTTTCTTTAATATACTACCACACCTTAACCATGAAAGATTTTAACTGCGAGTTACTTAACCTGGATTCAGACGGAAAACTATGAGCCATTTTACACACATGCTACAATCAGCACATGCCTCAATCGTATGCAGCAAGGTGCCTAAAGCTGCATAGACATATATAGAAAAGCCTGTGAGTTCATCTTCACATATGCCATGCATGCACAAAGACAGACAGAGCAGCTAACAGCACCTCCAGAGACAGCTCATACAAGCACACACCCCAGCAATACTACCATGTCACGCAACGTGAGCAGAGCTTGCTGCTGGAAGCGTGTAGAGCTATGTGAAGCCCAGATATGTCTAGGACCAGTCTTGGAAGCAAGCTCAGCCCATTCAGCCCAGAGGTTTCATGTAAAAATGCATACACAGCCAATCAAAGCTGATTCAGCCATGTTAAAAAGGACGTGTAGGCAGGGAGGAATAAAGCAGCCGGGGCATGCGAACTCCCCCGATTTGCGCCCCCATCAGAATCTTCCAACCGGCCTGGGCTTGTACAAATAAAGAGTGTAAAATGTTCAACAGATATAAAGGAATACTGTTGTCTGTTTGCTAATGCTTCAGGTATAAACAGAGAATGCAACTCACAAAATACTACAGTAAATAAATTATTATCCACCAAGAGAACATAACAGCCTTATAGCAGTCATTCTCAGAGGGAGAACTGGAGTGTCTCCAGCATAGCATGGGTTCACCAGTTTCCCAGAAGTTGACATTGTGGCTAAACTGTTTATTTCCAGGTCAGTGTTTGGATCAACAAATACTGAATGAACTGGCAAGATTTCGTAGTCAAAACTGTGGCTGGGGTTTATTTTATTAGTTCTCTGACTTCAAAAAAGTTCATGCATTCATGAGTATAGAAATGAATCTGTTGGAGGGAAAGCAGAATAAGGTCTGCTGGCCCTGCACCCTGATCTCCATGTGTTCACTCAACCCTTTGAATAGATCCTGCAAGTAAGAGGAGATGCTTCAAAAGGCAAGACAAGGATCATTGGAAGCAATTATTCTCCACCATTCATATATTGGGTTGGATCCAAAGAGTTCTTCAACAAGCAGAAGATCACTTCCAGTCACGCAAGGGGTGAAGCAGTTTTACTGATTCCCCATATTTACTTCATGCTGTTACTCAAAATCCCCTGTCTCACAGGGGCAGTATTTCAGATCTTAATGGACAGCACCAGGAAATGTGAGATAAGATCTGTCCTGCTAGCAGAGTTCCACTCACGATGCTTTAGATTGAACCTATTCATTCTTTTAGGTCAACACAGACATTGTTTTCGGGTATCACAAAAGCTAAATTCTCATCCTTTGCCTCAACAGGTGATAAATTAAAACCTTGCTTTCACATGTACTTATGTAGCACAAGATAGTGTCATGTTTGCCAAAGTTCAGATACTGAATTTGTCCATCTCTGTGAAAATCAATTAATGAATGTGTGTACTTTCTGGATTATACAGAAATGGGTTTTTTTGTGATGTGCAAGTACTTTAAAATGCCTCTTATGCCATGTTCGCAACAGTTTTACAAACACACTCTATGTTCTTAATGCCCTTTCTATCTGACACTGTTCATAAAAAGGTAAAGGTAAAGGTTCCCTTGCTCGAAAGCCAGTCGAATCCGACTCTAGGGTTGCGGTGCTCATCTCCGTTTCAAAGCCGAAGAGCCAGCGCTGTCCAAAGACGTTTCCGTGGTCATGTGGCCAGCATGACATACAGAGAGGCAAACTACATGGTTAAGTCTCTTCACTTTTTTACACTAATTTGCATGTTCCCCGCAGCCGCACAGCTTCTCCCCCCCCCAAAAAAAGGAGAACCCAAATGGGTTTGGAATGGCACAGCAGAGGGAGAAAGGGCTCCTGCCCCCCTCCCCCAAGTAGTGTTCTCACACAAAAACCACATGGGGGAGGAGTTATTTCACCAATTTCACTGCTCCACATGAAATAGCAAAATGACTCCCCCTCAACATGTTTTTGTGAGAGAAAACTGGGAGGGGGGGCTAAACCTGTGAAAGGGAAAAATACAGGCCATCATCTTTTGCATATCTTTATTTCACTTCCAAAACTGATAGCGAAAAGGGATGCTTTCAATTAGTAAAGCTGCATGTTGCAAAGATTCAGGTGGGTAGCCTTGTGGGTCTGAAGCAATACAACAAAGTTTAAGTCCAGTGGCACCTTTAAGACCAACAAAGTTTAACTCTGGGTATAAGCTTTCTTGTGCATGCACACTTTTTCAGATTTATCTGAAGAAGTGCACATGCACACAGAAGCTTATACCCAGAATAAAGCTTTGTTGGTCTTAAAGATGCCACTGGACTCAAACTTTAGTCTACTGCGAAGAATCTGAAAGCAGAACCATAAAACAACTGTGGTACAGTCACTGACCAAGATCTTCCACAGAGGAAAGCCAGAGTGTTATCTAGCCCTTTTGTTAAAGTATATGTGAACAACAATACAAGTAATGCATAGTCTCCACACGAAACCTAGCAGAAGTACCAAATGCAGTTTGCTTCTGTTGTGAACACAGCTGTAGTGTCATCTTCTAAGTTCTACCTAAATAAAGGTGCAGGGCTCCAAAGCTTCCACACAGTTAACCATCTAAACTCTCCCATTTTTGCTTGTGACAATGGAGTTACCTTAGTAAGAACTGCACTCCCAGCCCAAACAGTACTGTCAATTCAAACAGTGTTGTTTTTCTGTGCCTGTAACAAACTAAACAAAAAAGCAGCAGGTCTAAAATGTCCAGAAGGAGGTCTCCTGAACACATAACTGGACTCATGCCTCCAACAGAGCATACATAATGTTTAGTGCCAGTATCTACTGGTTTCCATGCACGCACACAAAGCATGGCAGCAAAATAACTCTCTCAAAAAGCAGTAAGAGAGCAACATAAGAGGATTAGGAAACAAAAGTC
The DNA here is from genome assembly GCF_001447785.1 of Gekko japonicus. Lineage (NCBI taxonomy): Eukaryota > Metazoa > Chordata > Lepidosauria > Squamata > Gekkonidae > Gekko > Gekko japonicus. The sequence goes on along the minus strand of NW_015170283.1, from coordinate 668,055 downwards.
CTCTTTACTTTAAGACGTCTTAAGAATTATATTTTTCAGTCTATGGAAACTGAGTAGGATCGCAAAATGAGTAACTAACTACTACTGAAAAAACGCCGATACTATCTCTGGTAAAGGAAAAGAAACATGACAACCTGGATATTACAAGGCCTTTGTGGGAAAGGGCAGAACTAAAACCAATAATATCTTTTTGCTTTTCTATCACCTCGTTATACTGGCAACTTGCATTAACTTACTGTACTGATAAGGACACATACTATGCAAATGTGTACGGAATGTAAAACAATGGCTTACTGCTTGGAAGGTTAATAAATTGCAAATAATAAGGTTACTGCAAAAGAATAATGGCTGCTGCATAAAATACAATGGGACTGTGGAGGCTGCATATTCACAGGCCCCTTTAGATCGTCATAGTTTCTGAAAATCTCAGATGGATTCTGTTTTGTGAACAAATTAACCTTGTCTGCACACTTTTTAAAAATTCCACTTAATACTACACCCTCTTTGAGTAAATGAACTGTCCTGAATGCAGACATGCCAGCAGCAAAACAGGTTAAGGCAGGGCATGAATGGGATTTCTTCTGCACACAAATGAACTGAGATCCTATAAATAAAAACGTTGGTTGGTTTGTTTTTTTTAATGACTCCTGGCTCTCTAAGACCAGCTTCACAAAACTTGGGACGTTCTCTCATATTGCCTTCAAAATCTGACAGCAGAGGACGGTGGGGCTAAGAGGCTCAAGGGAGGGAAGTGACTTCATCCCACAGTGGGAAGGAAATGAGCACTAAGATTTAACTCCCCATCTTCTCCCCAAAATGTAGAAAAGTGTTTTTAAAAAATCTTGGTTCCATTAGCTAGATACTAGAAGGGGGGGGGGGGGAATAGACATTCTGTGTAGCAAAGCTGTACTATCTGCTTTAAATGGTCTCTTGCGCAGTCTTCTTAAAATGCAAGAACCATAATCACTACTTCACTGGATGCCTCTTGGAAATGCATGGCCAACCAATGCAACAACAATTCCAGACAAGATATCGAGTACTAGGGCAACATTTCAGACTTAGTATTCTCCATACAGCAGCCATCTTCACAATCACTGGTTCTGCAGTGGTTATTGCTCTCCAGCTCTGATGATGGCACAATAAACAAGAGAGGCAAAAGGACAGTAGAAGACTGTAAAAAGCTTTTACTGTTTATGCATACTGCCATGACAAGAAATTATAGCATTCTTACAACTGGCCACTAGGCTACGGGACAGTATATCTGATCAGGAAACACAACAACATGAGAGAAGCAAGCTGGAATCTAGAGAACGGTGTAATGAAGATTGTTTTGACTGTATTTTCAACAGACGGCAAAAGAATGCAGCAGCATGCAACTATTGTAGTTACACACAAGGTATTGTGGCTGCAACAAACGTGACTCTAAGGACTGCCTCCATGACAATCATTATTTTCATTCAGGGAGCCACCTTGAAACAGCCCCACACTCTCCATTATTTGCCCTTGCTTTCTTGAAGGTGCTTTAAGTGTGTTTTTTAAAACTAAAATCTACTTATGATTGTATTCTGGATACTTAAAGTTTTCAATTTCACAGAAAAAATGTCTCTAGGCTTTTATAAGAACCTTTACTGCTCAAATCAGAGTTAGTACTTGCACCCCACAAACAAGCAATTAAAACACATCACAGACCAGAAGAAGTGTTTGTTATGACATTTAACATAAAAAAGGTCCTGCCGAATTTGCCTCCATCTGTGCCAATATAAACATTTCCTCTTTCTCTCCAATGATTACAGTGGATCAAAGATAAGGGGTGATGGGAAGAGGTCAGCTTAGATCATGAGGTCTGTGATAATACAAAGCTTAGAGCAGAGTCATGGCTGTGCAGAACATCAACATTTTGACAAGCATAATTGGTGGAAGAAACACTTTCTAAAAGCAGCAGCTATATTCACACCACTAGTATACACACTTTGGAAAATGCACAGTGGTGAGAAAATGCCCCTTGATTATGTTAGGCCTCCTTGTACAAATTCACTAGACCATACACAAGGCTAAGTCACCGTCTTCTCCACCCCACATCATCAAGATCCTAGGGCAACAAGCTGATGGACATTTTGCTTAAATTTAACAAATTCATGAACTTTCTTTTGCTTGATTCTATACAACTGGGGATGGGAGACTTCCTTGATAGATATATTTAGCATTAAGCAGATTCACACACATACCAGTCAGTATGGACTTTGTTTCCTGTTCACTATGCTTTGCAAACATTATCCAATTAATCCCCATAGCAATCCTTTGAGAGAAGTATTCCTACACTTATTTTACACACAGCAAAATTCGCCCAGGGCCACAGAACTTGTCACTGGCTCATTCAGGATTAGACTGCAGAGGTTTCCAATTCCTGCTCCTATGCGCTATGTAAGACCACACCTCTTTCTCATATACACACAAGCTTGTGCAAGCACAGAATGAGAAAGACAGAGAGCAAGGAGGAGACAGGAGATTTTTTTTTCTCTTTAAGTTATGATTTTCTAAAGGTGAAACAAGTAGGGCAGTAGAGCATCCAAAAGGACACTCCTCTAGAGGTTCAGCCAAAAGTAGATTAGATAAAAACACCAGCAATAATAATTAATAATAATAATGCTGCACAGTGTTGATGTTCTTACAGCTTCACATCTAAGAAATGAAAAGCTTTAGAGAAGCGCCACTTTTTCATATTTTGTTTCTGAAACAGCAGTTACGTTACAAAAACAAATGGAAACCCAGAAGACCCATTCAACTGTTTTGCACTTTTTTCCCTTTTGTCCACAAATTTCATACATTTTCTTACTCAAAGTTCAAATCAAATGCTGGTCAAAGAAACAGTACAACAGCAACAACATGAAGCAAAACTCAAGAGATCTTTTTCTTCACAATTAATTAGCTTTAGGCTATTACTGTCTGAGATTTCTTATCACTTTTTGTCAAGTATTAATGATGACTTCATTCCTCCCCCACCCACAACCGTTTAGTAAGATTCTCTTTTCTTACACAATGCTTACATTGCATCCATAAACTGGCAATTACTGACCCAAACCTATCAGGAATTGGATCTGTTCACCCCTTGTAAAATGCAGTATCACCCTAAACATAACCTGTCAATACACTAACACTCTTATCAGTAAATGGATAATGATGGGCAAGGGAGGGAATGAGAAGGGGGATAAATGGAACGTGGTAATACAAGTGGGTAACAGAAAGAACCAGTTACATAACATTGTGTCAGTTGGGATGGGTTATCTAATCATACCCAAACCGAGTGCATGTCTTGTAAGTGCTTACAGGGAAACCCATCTGAGGCACGTTTTGTAATTACCCAAAGCACTGCTTTGTCGCCCCTTCAGCACATGCATCTGAGCCCTGCACCTCACGTCCCCACTCCAACCCCCCAGGAAGCATTCATTCGCTTGCAGAATACTCACCTTGTCTCTGGCTCCTGCTCAGCTACTGTCCTCCCGCTTGTGGAAGCTGATGCTGGCATATGCACTTAATTCATCACTCAAGTGGCTACTCCCACAAGGCTGATTAGGAGATTTAGGTGGCTGATGCTGCTGCGTCGTCTGCTTGCCCCCTAGCAGAGAAGTGCTCTCCTGAGGGTGGGGGTGGTGATGCTGGCGCTGATTAAAATCCTTCACTAAGTCCAAGTCGATGTAATTGAGCCCATTCTCGACGCCGCCTCCTCCAGTCCCACCCGCAGCCGGCTCACTCCTGATGGCCGTGCCAAGGCCGAAGGAGGCCCCCAGGTCCCCGGGCTTGAGCCAGACGTTTTCAAAGGAGGCTGAGCTGTGGCGTTTTGCCTCGTCAGGACCTCCTCCTGGTCCGTGGGGCAGGGCTGAGGCACCAAGGCCACCACTAGGGGTGGTAGAGGAAGCAAATGTCTCCGAACTGTGACGCCGCCGACCTCCCTGCGGGTCAGCGCGGATCACTTTGGCACTCTGGCTGCTGCGGCTGGGGCTGACGTGGGAGAAGGTGCTGCTCATCCCTAGGCCCCCCACCATGGATGAGGAGCAGGGGTGGGGCAAGGCTGCGGCCAGCTCACCTGGTTGAGTCTGGGGACGTGGGGAAGGTAGCCCCACAGCAGGTGGGCTTTTCTCTGGCCTACCACGGCCCATCCTCATATCGGCATAGCTGAGCAAAAGGGCCGGAGGGGAAGGTGAGGGGGTATGGGCACACACTATATACTGCCCCCCACTGCCCACCTGCATGCTCATGTAGTCTCGGCCACCAGTGGGAACTGCCCCGCCCCGACCTGACTGCCCGGATGCCAAGCTGGAGGGGCAGGCAGCTCCCCAATCCATATTCATATACTCCTCTGAACTGGATCCAGCATCTCCATGGGATGACAGTGATGGAAAGGCCGGCTGCTTGAATTCAATGTTCACATACTCACCAGGGCTTTTGGGCTCCGGGAGCTGCTCCCGAGCACGAGGCAACGTGCTGGCCTTAGGGCCGTCCAAAGACAGACGGGTGGGTCTGGCCAGGCGGCTCTTGGTCCGCACAGCCATGTCCGCAGTACAAGAAGCAGCAGGCTGCAAAGGCTGTGTTTGGGGAGGAACAGAAAACCCACCACCCTCCTGACCTGCAGGGCCACCAAGGCTATCGCTACTAGTGGAAGAGGAAGAGTCCTCAGCAGCAGCAGCATACAGTAAGCGGCCGGAGCTGAGAGACATGCGCATCTGGGTGCCGCCCTCTTCGCCTGTCCTGCGCTGCACATGTTTGAAGGAGCGTGGGAGAGAGAAATAAGAGTAGATGGGTTTGTGGTGGGACTGAGCGGGGCCTTGCATGGATGGTTCTTCTGGGCCTGGAGGTCCTGAGCTGGTGAAGTAGCAATCTGGAGGAGTGCTGGTAGCAGACCCACTGGCTGGAGACATATTGATGTAATCGCTGCCCCCACTTGGCAACTTTCCCTCATTACTCTCCATGGATAACTTGGGATGGTGTCGTGTCCCATTCATCCATAGCTTGCTGTAGCCAGTGGGACCACTGTCCGGAGAACAACTCCCACTTGGAGACATCATCATGTAGCCATTGGAGTCCACCATGGCCTGTACATGACGGCCACCTCTCCCAGGGTTGATGATCTGCTGTGGGGCAGATACACTCTTGGGGCTCATGGGCATATAATCACCACCTTTGGGAGCAGTACCACCATTAGGGACAGGGGCCACCCCCGGCAACATGGGCATGTAGCCATCATCAGTGTGTGGGGTAGAACTGGTCTGGTGGTGGCTGCCCTCCACGTGGTGCATCTCTAGACACTCCTCAGGGTAAGAATGAGTTGGCACAAAGGCAGAATGTCGGTAGGAGGAGAGCCGACTGCCACCACCGCAGGAATACGAGGGGAGCATCTCAGTATATTCCTCAATGGAGGCCACCGAGGACTGTGAGGGTGTCTTCTGGTGGGAGATGGTTGGGGAAGTACCAGCTGAATGAGTCCGTTTCCTGAAGCCTTTATCCAGATCACCTGCATCCTCGCTACCAAGCCGGGGGCAGCATGGGACACCAGGATAGCGAGTCTGCTGCTGAGGATGGCAGGTGCGGGGGGTGAAATGACCATTAGGGGCTGTGACATTGCAGCAGGATGAAGTAGCCTTACCCCCCATACAAATATAGTTGCTAAGCTCCTCCTCCCCCCGGGCAGGTGGGGTATGTCCCAGGGAGTCTGGGGTAACACTGCGGAAAGAGCTCCGGAAGTCACAGGGGCTGGATCCGTACTCATCAGAGGAGATGAAGCCCCCGTCACTGGGGGAACCAGAAACTGAAGCACTGGACCTACGTGGAAAGAGGCAGTCAGACGTTGAGCCGTGGCCACTGGTACTGCTGGATGACAGGCTGACTGGACTCGTGGCAGAAGGGGAGCAACGTGAAGTAGGCATTGGGATGGAGCGGCTGTGGTTGAGAGGAGGATGAAGCCTGGAGTTTCCACGGTGCCTATGTGAGTGGGTCCGGTTGGCACTTGGACTCACGGGGCTTCCATCCACTGAAGCTGGCCTGGACATGGTACCTTCTCCATCACTAGAGGCTCTGACACGGAAAGAATTGGGCTTGCCCGTCCCTCCTCCACCTCCCACACCACTGCCAGCAGGAGAGGTGGCAGTCACGCTCTCAGTCCTGGACCTACGGCTGAGCCCCACCTGGCTGGGCGGGGGGTTGTTGACATGATGCCTGCTGCGGAGAGGCACAGAAATGGGGTTGGAGCAATTGGAGGAAGACTGGCTTTTGCTACGGGGCCGGAACTCCTCGCTCATAGCCCGCATAGCCTCCAAGATGGTCTCGTGCATGTTCTGTGCTACCACTGAATCATCTACCTGCATCCAGAACTCACCTGGTCCAGTGACTGCAGAGCGCCCCACCTCAATGAAGAAAAAGTTCTCTGAGTGGCCACAGCGCCGTATGTTGAGCAGCTGCAGCACCACCGCGGCAGCGTCAGAGTTCAGCTTCACAAAACTGATGGTCTTGTTGGTTAGGCACAGGCGGTAGATACCAATCAAATTCTTGGTCTGGCCCAGACCTTTCGGTTTCAAAATCACCTGCCAAACTTCTTTGAAGGCCGGGCCAGGGGCCATCTCCCCGTAGCTCTCCTCCCCCGCCTCTCCCACCCCGACACTCCCCCCTCCAACCGCAACGTCCCCATGGTGGTGGTGGTGCTGGTAGTGATGGCTCTTGGCCCGGTTGTGCAGTTGCAGCAGCGCCTGGTACCAACTCTCCTGGTCGGGCTCGCTGTCGGCAGCGATGGCAAAGTGCTCGTCCTTGGTGTAGAGAGCCACCAGATGCTTATTTTTGGAGTCCGCCCTTTTGTTGATGTTGAAGCAGCTCTCCAGCGGGATCGAGCGCTTGGGGGCCCCGGACTTGTGCCTCCATTTCTTCTCGTTCTCGTAGTACTCCAGACGGGCGGGTCCCGACTCGCTGGCCGCCCTGAGCACGAAGAAGCGCTTGTGCATGCTCTTGGGTTTGCGCAAGTAGCCAACCTTCCTGACATCGGAGAAGAAGCTCTCGTTGGCCTCCGTGGGGCTGGCCATGGTGGCAGGAGAGCGGGGCAGGGGCGGCCGCCGCTATCGCAACGGGCGGCTGCCGACCCGGTAGAACGAGGCAGGGGGCGAGGAGGGAGGAGGAGGAAGAAGAAGGGCGCCCGCAGCGGCCCCCAAGACAAGTCATGCGGCAGCCACCCCAGCGGCAGAGAAGGTCCCGAATCCCGGCGTCCTAAAAGGGGACGGGAGGAGGGAAGGGAAGCGTGGCAAGCGGGGAAACAGCTGTTCCGCGGCAGAGCCTCCCTCCGGCTCCAGAAGTCGAGGGACTCCGCGCGGCTCCTCTATTCCCCAAGAAGCCTTCGCGGGAGAAGCGTGTCTTTCCCAAGTCCAGTCCCGATTAAGCCCCCGGAAAGCCTCGTCCCGAGCGCGGCCGCCGGGCGAGGGGAGAAGCGCATCGTCTCCTGGGTACCCTCCGCAAGGAGCAATTTCAGTCAGACGCCGATTAAATATCCTCTCGGGGAGGGAGGGAGGGAAGCGCGGGGAAGGGAGGGCTGCTTTTGCAGAAGTCTCGTGGAAAGCAAGGCAACCTCCCCCCCCTTCCCCCCAAAATAACAACAACACCACCACGCAAGCCACCTCGTTTCTTCTCCCCGCCAAAATGTCTGTTAAAAAATCTCCTCTGCTGCGGGTAAGGGAAACCCAAACAAAAACACAAAAACAAATCCAAGATTTTTTCCCCCCCTCCTAATCTCAGCGATGAGATTGCAGCTTCTTCTTCAGCTTGTAAAAAGCGTGCCGGCAGGCGATCTCCGACGGTTGTGGAGAAAAAGAAAGTGCCATTTCGACACAAAATGTAAGCAGGCAGCTGCAGGAGCGGCGGCGGGGAGACGCTGCCCAAGTGGAAGGCAAGGCGGAGGAGGAGAAGGGGCATCCTCGGGGCTGCTGCTGCGGCTTCCTCCTCCTCCTCTTCTTCATTCCAGTCGGGAAAGTCTCGGAGGGCAGCCGCGGCGAAGCCCGTTCCTCCTCGTGCGCCCCAGAGTGAAGGGAGGCGAAGGCACAGGCAATGCGGCCGCGGACTTTGGCTCGTCGTCTTCGTCCTCCTCCTCCTCGGGCTGCTGCCGCAGTAGCTGCAGCTTCACAGACTTTCTCCAAAGCCCCAAACCAAAACAAGCGGCGGTGTCTGTGTTTATGAGTCCAGCCCCCGCCAGCCGCCGCCGCCGCCGACACTCCGTCTCACTCCAAGGAGAAAAACACGTGACGGCGCCTATGCGTGGACCATCCCCATCTCCAGCCCCTTCACCAGCAGCAGCCCCAAGCAGCAGCAGCAGCAGCAATAGAAGCTCCAGCAGCCTAACTTGGTGGCGCGGCATTCCAAACCCGCCCTTCCCTGCCCGCCCGCCGTGGCTTTCATTCAGCACCGCAGCGAGCGCGCTTACCTTTGGGCGCTCAGCCGCTCGGAGCCCTGGGGGGCCGCTATCCTATTGGAGCACCTGCCTGTCTTTCAAACCATCTAAGGCGCTGGAAAGCCAGACGGCGAGGCACCCAGGCTTGGTTGAGACGCACGGCGTAGTATTTTTTAAAAAAAAAATAAAGAGAGGGGAGGGAGCGAGGAGACGCCATTCAGTGGCATGTTATTTATAAACGAGGGGGCTGTGAATCTCGCCCTGTCCCTGACGTGCGGTCGCTGTGATTTCAGCAGAGGCGGTGGTTGTGCTGGGGACGCAAGGCACCCTGTCCCTCCGTTTCTCTCCCCCAGTCTGTCGCCTTTTTATAGTACGGAACCATCTTTTAAAAATAAAAAAAAAGAATGTCACAATATTTAGAGCTTTACGTTTGATATTTCTCCCCTCCCCGATTCCTATTTTACCACCTCTTCTTTTCTTCTTCTCTCGCCTTCTTCAGGTTGCCAGCCTATGCAAGTCCTGGGAAGGGAACAGGGTAAAAGTTGGATCTAGATAATTTCAAACGGATCCTCGGGAATTTATACGATTTTTACAATGAAGTAAAATAAAACCATGGTCATGTTATAGCATCCACAGCTTCATGGCACAGTGAAGGTGCAAAGACAGTTCCAAAGCACCTATCCTCATGGATCCCCTCAGGATCTTTGCACTGGGTCACCCCAAACGCACAATCAAATCATGTATATCAGGTCCATAGCCACAGATTGCACCACAAAAATCACAAATCCACTACTCTGTGGTACAGCCATGGCATTAAAACATTGTTTCACAGCAGGGATCCTTGTGGATCCCCAGGATTTTTGCAATGGAGGACCCAACACTCACCACCAAAACATATATCATGGATTGCACCACAGAAATTGTGAATCCACTGCTTCATGGTGCTGCCACAGCACAAAATTGTGGTTCAAAAGCACAGATTCTCACAGGTCCTCAGGAGTTTTGCATCGCGTCACCCCAAACTCACCATCAAATCACACATCATGGTCATAGCCAACGTTCCCTCTAAGCTGAGTTAGTGTGAGCTAGCTCACAGTTTTTTAGCCTCCGGCTCACACATTTTTGTCTTAGCTCAGAAAGGATGGCTCCAAAGCAAACTGATTTATGTAGTAGACAAATCACTCGCTCACAACTTTAATGCCAGTAGCTCACAAAGTTGAATTTTTGCTCACAAGACTCCACAGCTTAGTCATAGCCAAATGCAATAATGGGGAAATCATGGAACCACTGCTTCGTGGCATCCTCATGATTTTAAAGTGAAGTCATACAAAACATCATCATCTCACTGCAACATAAAATTCAAGAATCCAATACTTCAGGGTGTCACCGTGGGGTTAAAACTTGGCTCTAAAGCGTGGATCCTTAGGATGTTATGCGAGGTCACTCCAAACTCACTATCAAATCACTCATCATATCTGTGAACACAGACTGTACCACAGAAATCATGGCTCTTCTGCACATTGCACATAGACCTGGATTCAAAGTACAGATCCTAAGAATTCCACAGGATTTTCAAGTTAAGTCACACAGAACTCACCATCAAATCACTTATCACATCCATGGCCACAGATTGTACCACAAAATTGATTCATAGCTACATGGAACTGCTATGGGGCAAAAACATGGACCCAAAGCATGAATTCTCAAAATTTTTATATGGGGTCACCAACAAATCACATATGACATCCGTGATGGCAGATTTCACCACATAATGCATGGATCTACCTCTTGGTGGCATCACCATGGCTCAGAAACATGGATCCAAAGCACTGGATCCTCATGAATTTTGCATAGGCTCACTCAAAACTCTAAGAAATCATGCATCATGTCCATGCCCACAGAATGAATCACAAAGGACACAGATCCTTATCTTTGTGGCACTGCCATGGTGCAAACACTGCATTAAATATGCTTCAATGGGCTATAATGACAAAATAAAATACAATAGTCTTTTGGGGGGGTGGGGTGATTTCCTCCTTTCCACCAATCACAGAGATGCTCATAGTAGATGTCAGTTTTGTAATGTGAGAATAACTTTGTCTATGTATTTTTTGCATCATGCTGGGAAGTGCATGCAGGGATCGGTTACCTCCCGCATGAGAGGAACGAACGTACATTTTCTTTCCTATGTTAACAAAACATATACACTTCCTTATTTATGAGCGTGGATGTGTTCAAAACATAACATTAAAACTGACCCTGAGCTTCCACAGAGTGGATCTGTATGTATTCAAACAAGATTTACCTTTCTTTGGAATCACTTCCTGGAGTGACTCAAGCAAGCACATAGAAGAAGCACTTATGTTATCCATTAACACACATTGTGGTTAACCGTGTCTAGAACAAAAAGGTGTGGTCTTCATACTCCCAGTCAGTGGAAGCTCTAGGATTTTATTTATTTATTTATTTATTTATTTAGATTTTTCAACCGCTCTCCCCCATAAACTGGGCTCAGAGAGGTGTACAACATAATCATAAAACATCAATTAAAATCAAGTTAAAACCAATAGCAGACAGAGTACAACTAGAGTTGGCACTAAGAGCCAGTAACACCATTATCTCACGGGAGGGGAGGAGGTACCAGGATGGAGCCGTCGCTGTCCTCAACCAAACACCTGGCGGAACATCTCTGCCTTGCACGCCCTGCAGAACTGTAACAAGTCCCAGAGGGCATGGATGTTATTTGGCAGAGACTTCCACCAGATTGAAGCCAGGGCGGAAAATGCCCTGGCTCTGGTTGAGGACAGCCGGATATCTCTCGAGCTGGGGACCACCAATAGATTCTGATCAGCAGAGCGCATCACTCTTCTGGGGGTATACCAGGAGAGGCAGTCCTAAAGGTATGTGGATCCCTAACAGTTAGGGCCGTTGAAGGTCAATACCAAGATCTTGAACCTGATCTGGTATTCCAACAGAAGCCAGTGCACCTCACACAGCACAGGATGGATATGTGCTGTGCATGGTATCCCTGTGAGGACCCATGCTGCTGCATTCTGTACCAGTTGGAGTTTCCAAGTCAGCCTCAAGGGTAGGCCCATGTACAGCGAATTACAGTACTACAGCCTGGAGGTGACCATTGCATGGATTACAGTGGCTAGGTCGGGACGAGACCGATACAGGGCTAGTTGCCTAACCTGGCACAGTTGAAAAAATGCCAGTCTGGCAACATTTGCGACCTGGGCCTCCATTGTCAGAGAGGCATCCGGGATCACACCCAAGCTCTTAATAGTAGGTGCCGGTCTCAAGGCCACACCATAAAGAGCCAGGAGCTGCACTCCACTCCATAATCCCCCACCCCAGCCACAAAACCCCTGTCTTAGAAGGATTAATTCTCAGCTGGCTCTGTTTTAGCCATCTCACCATGCATATAGACATTAAATAGCATGAGGGAGAGGATTGCCCCTTGAGGGACCCCACGTAATAAGGGATACCTGGGCAATACCCTCTCTCCCAGTGCTACCTTCTGTCCCCGACCTTGGAGAAATAAGGTGAGCCACTTTAGGACAACCCCACAAACGCCTATGTCAGCAAGGCAGTGGGTCAGAAGATCATGGTGAACCATGTCAGACGCTGCTGTCAGATCTAACAACACCAGCAGCGTTGACCTGCCTCAATCCAGCTGCCTGTAGAGCTCATTTGTGAGGGTGACCAGAGCCATCTCCATCCCATGGCTGGGGCGGGAGTTGGACTGGAATGGGTCTAGGGCTGATGTGTCATCCAGGAATCTCTGGAGCTGCTCTGCAACCACCCTCTCAATTACCTTGCCCAGAAACGAAAGGTTTGAGACTGGGCAGTAATTGGCAGGATCCAAAGGATCCAAAGTTGGCTTCTTTAAGAGTGAAACGACCACAGCCTTTTTCAAACCCTCAGAGTAGACCCCCAAATCTAGGGACAAATTGATAATGTCCACCCGGGGGTCCCATATCCTCTCACCACCAGCTTTCACCAGCCAAGAGGGACATTGTAATGTATTCAGTAGCTGCCCTGAATGCATTAAGATGAAGTGAAATCATCTCATAGGGAAGCTATGCTAAGCTTCGTCTTGGCCAGGGATTCGCGCCAAGACTCATGCGACCAATCACATTCAAACAGACGGGAAGCGGGAATGCTTGTGATTGGACCTTATGCGCTCAACCTGATAGGTTGATATCTGTATAGGAGATGTGGCTACATTAGCCCGGAATGTTTAAATACCGAGCAGCTGCAATGGAGAAGCTGTTCGGGCTATCGAATGTTGTACCGTGTTGGAGAAGTGATCATCGAGCTGAATAAACCTGAGTTTTTGCTGAAATCACTCTCTGACTATTTTTTAAGCACCAGACTTAACAGACATGGGTCCAAGAGGCATGTGGATGGTCTAACGGCACTCAGGATCCTGTCAACATTGGCCTGGGAGAGCCGGGTAAAGCTGTCAAAGACTGACTCCAAAGACAGCCAAGGGGCCTCCAGTTACTCCAAGAAGCCTCCAGTTATTGATACTTACTGTATTGATACTGGCTGGGAGGTTGCGGTGGAGCAACAAGATTTTCTCACCAAAAACATTGGCAAAAGCCTCACAGCTGATAGCCGAATCGCTGATATTTTTTCTCTTGGTGAGAAATGTTAATTACCCTAAATAACTGTGCTGGGTGAGAGCTAGCAGATGCAATAGAGGCTGTATAGAATGCCTTCATAAAAATCCTATAGGATGTTCTTGCAGCTTTGTTGTGAGTTCACCGCCAGACTTGCTCTAGTCATTTAAACTCCTGTTTCATCCCCCTGAGTTCTGAAGTATACCAGGGGGACAGTCTAAGCCTGGAGAGTAGGGGAAGTCAGGAGGCGGTTACATCAATGGCTTCAGAGAGACAAGAGTTCCAGTGATGGTGAGGAGACTGTGAATAAGGGCACTACTAAAACTTATCTTCATTTAAAAACTAGAGGTAAGGTGCTTATTCCTTCTTCTTACTATAATCATCTTTTTAAACCCTCCCAATACTTAAAAATGAGCATGCAACCATTTACACTTCTATTACAAAACAAAAACATTAATGTTCCTATGCCTTGAGTCACAGGAACTCAGTTTTCTGCTGAAATAATGGTTTAGTGATGAGTATCATTATCCTTAAGTCTCCTGGTTGAATCAAGTAAATTGAAAATCTGGTCACAAAAACTATTGTAGATAATTGTTTAGCTAAGTTGCTTTAATAATGATATACATCACGAGCATCCATATTTTCTCCTCTACAACTTCACTATATATAACTATGGTAATACTAACTCACATTATTAAGAAACATTGAAACAGTACTAGATTTTAAGGTATAATCCTAAGTACACTTACATAGCAAGAGGTCCTTAGAAATCAATAGGATTTGCTGCCAGGTAAATGAGTTAGGATTTGGGCAACAATGACAAACATAGGCTGTGGTCACATGGAGCATTAGCCATGCTACAGAGATGGAAGATAGGTGGATTTTCCGGGCGCGATCAAACCGCAACATCTGGGAAGCGTAGAGCTCCCGTGGCTAACCCGAGGCTTCCCGCCGAAGATGCGCCGTAAAAAACTAGTACCTCCGAGGTACTAGTTTCCGGAAACTGCGGGGCAAGGGCGGGCGTCTGATCACGTTTCCGGTGGTAGCTCGTGGCATCTGGCGCCCGCCCATGTCCCGTTGCGAAAAGTTGTTTTTTTCAGGTCTCCACAGGATGCGCCCAATGGCGCATGCGCACACCCAATGGCGCATGCGCACACTTCGGTTTAAAAAAAACACAACCCCCACCACGCCGCTTCTTTGCCATGCTGCAGGATTTGTTTATTTTTTTTTAATGCTGCAGGATTGATGTATGATCTGCACCTCCCTCTGAACCATGGGACATCAGTGGGATGTTTGATCCAGCGGCCACGCAGTAGTTTGCTCTGGGGCAAACAGCCACACCTCCCCCCCGCGATATCTGGCCCATGTGACCAGGGCCATATATATTTTTATAATGAACCCCTTCTAGTACAACCCCATTTAAACAGATATATTCAGTCAGTCTTTCTTTCTTTCTTTTTTATGCCCCCCATAGGGGATTTATATTGCATTTTCTATAAACTACAATGAAATTAGGAAGGGAATCTACAAACTATAGGAGAAAGTAAAGAAAACCCACTAAAAACCCAAGAGATGGTGGTCATACATACTGCTTAACAAGTTAGCTTTTAACTCCATATTCGATTCAAGTCCATTGAATGTGGTCATCTAGTAATCAATTTAAACTAAAATTTAAACACCACCATTTCTGACTTCTTAAAAAGCAAAATAAGAAATAATTATAACAATACATTGTGAGAGATTTCAGAGTGCAATGACATCTCATTTTTTATACTTTTTCTTTCTCAAGTGATAGCTTGCCTTCGGGGCTGCTACCCCCAATTTAGAGTCTGAGTCCTCATCTGAAGATGCCACTGCTCCCTCTTCTTCACTTTCTTTGTTGCTGTCCTCTTCCTCCACTTCTCCTTCTCCTGCTGGACGACTATGTTGATGCAAAAATTCACGTGTCTTTTCAGCAGAGCCATTTTTTTTTCTTTCTTGTCCATAAATTTAAAGATTGCGCATTCGGGTACAATCCATCTGTAGGGGATGTTGTTCTTCTGTAGAAATAATACCAAGTCTCTATATTTTCTTCTTTTCCTTCTTATTTCAAACGGGATGTCCTTCAACACTTTTATTTCTTTGTCTTTGATTTTCAAGGTAGATCCATTTGTCACTTTGAGGATTTGATCTCTCACTTGTCTTCTGGAGAATCTTGTTATAACTTCCCCTGGCAGATTATTCTTTCTTGTAAATTCTAGATACGACCTATAGATCGTATCAATTTCGCTTTGTAGTATATCCATTTTTATATCTGCCTTAGGGCCTAATAGATCACACATAGTACTAGATCTTAAGGTATAATCCTAAGTACACTAAGAGACCCGGGCCCTGCGGGACCTTGCGCAGTTCCGCAGGGCCTGTAAGACGGAGCTTTTCCGCCATGCTTTTGAGTAGGAGCCACCACTACCGTACCATCATTACCAACTGGTCCTGGGAGGAGAGAATGACATCGCCACGTGGAACTGACATCACCAACTTGGGAGTACCATCTTTAAGACGCCATCTTTTTACTGAAGTTTGTTTCGAAACATCTAGAGCACTTATAATGTTGTAATATTGTATTGTTTTATGCAATTTTAATCTGTTTTTACGTATTGGTTTACGTCCCATTTGTGAGCCGCCCTGAGCCCGCTTGTGGGGCGGGCAGGCTATAAATTAAAATAATAAATAAATAGTCTGTTTCAGATTCTCTCCCTTCTCTTCCGGAACACCTTGAAATCTTAAAACATAGCTTGCTCTCTCCATTTGCAGCTGTAACACATAAGACTCCTCCATCAGTCTCTTTTTTTCCCATTGCCTGCAGTTGTTTTTTAAGCTTCTTAGTATTGGCATCCACCTCTTTCACTTCTTGTTCAATTTTTTCTGGGTTTTTTGCTATCTCAGTTAATTGGGTTTGCTATGCATCGAACTTGTGATGCAGTGCCATGACTTGTTCCAGCAGAGGGCGCAGTGCTTCTGTCAGCATCTTTTGCAGCTCTTTAGTTGTGTCCTGTCTAGGCACAGATATCACTGGGCTGGCAGTTCCAGCAAAAAGTTTAGGTTTCACTTGCTTGTCTTTCTCATCCTTCCTCGTGGGCACCATGTTTGGGAAATCGTTTACTTTTTGTAAAAAGTTATCACAGTCTCTGGTACTCTTATATCAGCCTGGTAAGTTCTTAAATGCTTTTTATTTCAGTCCGTCTTGCTTCATTAGCCCACCCCCCTTTTTGTAATAGCTCAAAGTTCACTTAGTTTTTCTTAGTGGGGGGGAGTTCTCTCCCCCCCCTCGCTTTCAAAGGGGAGGTTTTTGGCTCAATCTTCAGTGTTTTTCGCTTAAATGTTAACTCACATTTCAATGATAAATCCACTTTATTTTCAATTTGCTTGGCCACCAAACACTTGTTCCGGTGTGTGATTTCTAATTCCCATTTGGGACGCTCCGCAGCAGGACCTTTGGGGCATGGAGAAGCCCCCCTTCGCCAGCAGGGTCGCCGGTGGAAGAGCTCTCTAGCGCCCCATGGCTGGGAGCCCAATATGAGGGCTCCGGGGGTGGTGCAGACAGTTGTGCTCCCTCCCCACCATGGGCTCTGGCAGTTGTCTCCTGGAGCACCGGGAGAAAGCAGCCATTATGGCAAACGCTGAAACCGGAACTTCAGTCAGTCTTTCTAGCATACCCTTTTGTCATTCCGGCTTCTTCCAGAAGAAAGAAAGAAAGAAAGAAAGAAAGAAAGAAAGAAAGAAAGAAAGAAAGAAAGAAAGAAAGAAAGAAAGAAAGAAAGAAAGAAAGAAAGAAAGAAAGTTTTATCTTCTATTGATTATATCTTCTATAGATCATTTTATTGGGGGGGAGGATATATCCTGAACAATATTTTTCTACTATAATTAAACTAAGTAGAAGAGCCTCCAATTAGAAACACAGTATATAAAAACCCCTTCTTAGTTATGTACCCAAATTGATGATTTTGGGAGCCAACCAAAAGGCAGGACATAAATTTAAAAATACTAATCTTCCAGAGATAAAACCTAGCACATATACTGCATGATCTTCAAGTACATTTACTTGGGACTTCCGGTGGATGGCAGCACGCTGAGCAGTCACATCTCCCGGAGGGGATGCAAGCTGCGCATGAGCGGGAAGGAGCAGGTACGCAGGCTCGCCTCCCAAGAGGTTCGGCGAAGGGCTTTTAGCCATGGGGCTTTTGAGAGGTCGCCTCTTCGCCAGGGCGATGCTGGGGAATTGAGGCGCCTCTTTGCTTTGATGGTCCCTCCTGTGAGTGTCCGTATGGAACCTAGTGATGCTGACCGGGACAAGCGCTGGGGATCGAGTGGTCGAATCAGAGACTAAGCGAGGTTGGAAGACCAATATGAACATGAGTCAGAATAAAGCGTCTTTGGCAATTTAAAAAGAAAGCTCCCCACCCCACGGACCGAGAAGTGAAACTAGTGGGGGGAGGGGCTCCTCCCATGTGCATGAACTTTTAAGCGAAAAAACGGGGGGGGGAGCGGAAGCGAAAGCGTTGAAATCTGTTGAGAAAAACTTACCAAGGCGTGTATGAGCATTTGAGCGCACATTCAGAGACTTTAGAAACTGCGGCGAAAGTAAACAATCGATAAAAGATGGCGGGGAAGAGGACGGAGAAGGAGAAACTTTTAAAAGCGAAAGCGGAGAGTCCAAAACCGAAAGGAACCACTGAGCTGGCTAAAATGTTGGCAGAATCTCTGCGCCCCCTGCTGGAACAGATGACTAACGTCAAGGAACAGTTGTCTACAATGACCAAATGTATCACCACCCAGCAAGCACAAGTGAATGAGACCCTTAAAATTACAGAGCAAACACCTGAGAAGGTGAAAGAAGTTGACGCCACTACTCAAAAGGTGAAGAAGGTACAAAAATTGGAAAAGAAGCAAGTCTCCACAGAATAACAACAAGTCTCCACAGAATAACAACTTTTACAGCTGCAAATGGAGAAGGCAAACTTGATTCTCCAATTTTAGGGTGTCCCAGAATCTAAAGGAGAGAATCTGAAGCAAATGCTGAGCGAAGCATTAGCCCCAGTGACAGATTTGATGGCGGAGTACTTGATGAGGGAAATGGATGTGGCCTATAGGACATATTCCATATATATATATATAAAAGAATAATCTGCCTGGGAAAAAAGTAATGAGATTCTCAAAGAGACACGTGAGGGATACTATCCTGAGAGCGACGACAGGGACAACCTTGAAAATTGGGGACAGCACCATCAGGATCCTTAAAGACATCCCATTTGAAATAAGACAAAGGAGAAGGAAATATAAAGATTTAATCCTTTTTCTTCAAACAAACGCAATCAGCTATCGCTGGCTGTATCCAGAGGGCGTAACCTTCAAACTTCAAGACAAAAAGGAAAAGATTGACTCTGTTTCCAAAGCACAGGACTTTTTGAAAATGGGTGAGCAAGGGAAAGGCGATAAAGAGGACAGTAAGTCCAGTGGCGAGCTGGACTCGGGGTCTTCTGGAGAGGACTCTCTGTCGGAGAAGGGAACAGCGGCTCCTAAAAGTCCTTATAAACTGCGAAGAAGACAGGATAAGAAGAAATGAAGGCTGAAGGACTCTGTATTGTGCCTTTGAAAAGGGTTGATTGTAATTGTAATGAGATGCTCTGGGGTTTTTCTTTTTAACAGTTAATTTAAGATTCAAAAGTTATAATAGCAGATCTGACTAAGTTCAAAAAATTGTTAGCGACTTTGTACTTAAGAGATTTTGAGGATCTCCTCTCTTGGGGTTTTAGATAGTAGTGGGTTTTCTTTTCTTTATCCCTAATTGTATTTCCCTTCCCTCATTTTCGTTGTAGATTTGTAGTCTTTAGAAAATGAAATTTAAAAATCCCCTTCGGGGGGCCAAAAAAAAAAGTACATTTACTTGGAAGTCCTTTTGGGTTCAACTGCCAAATGAGATGCCTGACATTGTGGCTTTGCAGCCAATCATAAGGCCATTACAGCCCAATTTGTAAGCAGATCTTATTCATGATTACCTAAAAGTAATTTTTTTTTGTTTCAGTGGGATCTATTCCACAAAAGTGGACTGCACTGGACTCCAGCCCTATGCACACTTAAATGGGAACAAGACCCACTGAAACAGATAAAATGTATTTCCAACCTATGTATTTCATAAATAGGCTCCAGTCCCACTATGTATGTTTACAGATGATCACACAGTAATATTCAGATTTATAAAACTGTTTATTTTCATGGAGGAAAGCATCTCCACCACCACCCCACATTTTGAAATACCTTTTAAAGCTAAAATTCACATCCGTGAATTTTCAGTTTCACTGAATCTTCAAGAATATTTTGTGTATCCCAAAAACTCAGCATAATTCTCCCTGTCGTAGCGAATTTTACTAACTGTGAATATATGTACTGTGAATTTCTCCCCAAATTTACTGAATGAATCTAAAAGAAAAAATTCAGTTTTCCATATACTGGATTACTCTCCTGTTCTGAATTCCAAACTTTAAAAAAATTCAAGTGAAGGACTAAATATACTGCCAAATGACATTATAAAATGTCATATTTTTATACATCTACTTTGAGAAATCTCTCTCTCTCTCTCTCTCTCTCTCTCTCACACACACACACACACACACACACACACACACAAAAGAAATATCAAGGTGAACAGCAACAGAAAGAAATGAGAAATGGAACCAGATATGCATTTGGTAATATTGAGAAAGTAGGTAGTAGCCCCAATCCAACTAAAATTATATCCGAATTCAATGCATACTTTCATGGATGCCATTTTCTTTTAGATTGGTTGGGTTTATTTCCAATTAAGTATGCACTGAGTTGCCACTTGGGTCATCATTGACTGCAACCCTATACACATTAATGGTCTCATCCTATTCAGTAGGATTTACTCCCAAGTAAATAGGCACAAGATTGTTATATACATCCCATGGAAACCAATGGAGCCTCAGTTAGTTGCAATTACTTTGTCCTATTGGTTTCAATGGGAGTTAATCATAACTAACTTTAGCTAGACTGGAGTCCTTAAACAGAATTTCAATACAAACTTTGGTTGCAGAAATGAAATCAAACACTGATGTCTCTGTGCCCGGTTCATCAGGTTTATCAGCCATTTATTCTGCTAGAGGCTTGTAGGCTTCACGAACACAAGTAGAGTGTGAATTGTCCTTTGAGCATTTCTGTGATCTATACATTTGTATTGCAGATTTAGCCCTGATCTCACAGCCTTTATTTCACAGTAACTACATGGTAACGGTTGCGTTATGAGTGTCATTGATGAGTGCAGATTTATCATTTTCTAAGTTGGCACTCTGTACAATGATTCTATAATATAGTCTTGTAGTAAAATGGATGCTCCCTCTATTATTTGTAGTCTGCACCAAAATATTTACCTGCTTAAGGTGAGAATTGTGCATCTGAGGAAGCCAAAAGGGTTCCTGATAATCCCTGCCCTTTTAACCTGTTGGGGGGACCACAGTGCCTCATTTCCCCATGCAATAGCTGCTTCGCGGCCCCCTTTCCCTCCTTTAATCTCTCCATCCTGGAGTGATCCTGGCCAGTTGGGACTATGTAATAAGCAGAGTGAAATCACTGAGAACAAAGGGTAGAGGGGGGAAAAATAGAGTATGGGCAATGTTTCCTGCTCTGGTCATATGGGTGATCATAACCAATTAGGAGCACATTGCCTCTCCTCTAAGTAGGCAAAACATTTGCAAGTTGTCACTTTAAAGGAGACAGTTCTCAGCATGATGCACAGCATGAACTCTTCCCCTCACTTGTCAACTTGCAAGCTCTTTTGCCAAGAGAAGGGAGAGAATCTGCTGAGGTTTGCCTCCCTGTCAATTTCCAGTCTCTTGGCCAGTTTAAGGAAGGCAACTGCAGCATAATCCCTCCTCATCTCTAGAAAATTTACAAGCGCCTTGGCAAGATGGGGGAGGGTCATTGTGGACCAAACTGTCAATTGGCAAAGGCGTTGCCAATTTAAAGACAATGATCTGCAGCACCATCATCTTTTGGCAAGGTGTCCTTTTTTTGGCAAATTGACAAAAGGGGTGTGTGGGGGGAGAATTGCTCTCCCTGGAATGGCTAGATGGAATGAAAGACTGCACTATGGACATTCTGCCCCTTTTTTGCAATTCCCCCTGAAAAATTGCCACATCTGACATAAATATTCACAAAACCCACAGTAGCCTTTTATCTGAGCCCTAACTACATCTCTAATTTAATATCAACTACCTTTCTCCTACACAATTATATGCAAAATTAAACTAAACATTAAACATACTTCACAGTTTACAGTGCTGAATGGACCGAATACATAACTTTTATTCCAGTCCAAGTATTTTAAAAAGCAGCAGCATTAGAAACATCTGTGGAAAATACATTGCTCAATGCTGCCATCTGTAGACCAGATATTTCTTAAAACTACTATGGTGTATCTCCAACCAAATATATGTTTATTCGTAACAATACTCACAATGTCTGCCCATATTTAGTAGCACAGTGTCATAAATACCAATTCACTCCAATTAAGAATTAATGGAGCCAAAAAGGATTTCTGCCATAAAATTAGGGTATTTCCCCCCATCTGAACAATCACTCAAGAACCCTGAGATAAGCTTTAGATTCTTTTCAGACATTCTAAGAGAACATGCATGAGAGGACTGGAGTTGCAGCAGCAAACAATGGCACAGACTTACATGTATGTGTATATGGGTCTTGTCATGTGACTGGAAATAAATAATGCAATAGGATTAGGATTGTATGACATACCTAATTCCCAGGATTATTATTGACTTTATTTTTACCCTGCCTTTCTCTTCAGCGGTGACCCAAAATGCCTTGCATCATTCTCTTCTCACAACAGCTCTGTGAGGTAGGCTAGGCTGAGAGTGTCTGACTGGCTTAAGGTCACCCAGCAAGTTTCCACTGAAGAATGGGGATTCATGCAACATGCCTCCCAGGCAAAAATTGTGTGTTTCATGGAGAACGGGAGAAGCCACATAGAGAATTTCTTGACTTGTGCATTTGTGAGCTTTGGTTCCAGGAGAAACAATTTGCCTGAAGAAGAATTCCTTGAAACATGCAATTTTTGCCTGGGAGGAGTATTGCATGATGTTTCTTTTTTGAAAGCAAGACAGCCACAAAATTGAACCTTGTCTGCATATTCATCTCTGTAACTTTGGACATTTCTTCAAGATTGAATATTGTTATATTTATCTGTATACTCTATACCATTGTTGTTAGTGCACTATAATAATCAGGTTACACTAGGGGCTTTATTGTATATCATAAGTAATTAATTAATGAAGTTATAGTAGTATATTAGAATTGTGTGCTTTGTTTTTGTTGTTACGCAGTGATTTGCCATGTTTCACTTACCTGGAGGCTGGCAACACTAATGCTGAAAATGATTGTTAGATAAAAACCAAACTGATGACTCCTGAACTTCTGCAGCAATTATCTTTATCACTTTCTATTGCAATCAGCTCATGAAAGATAAGCACTTTCTTGTGTATTATTGGTACCGAAACAATCGCTTTTCTCATAAAATGCCCAATTACATGTATTTCTTCATAGAATCATCTGTCCAATTTATCAAGCAGCACTAATTTGGGGCTGCAGAAATTGATGGCTTCTAGCAGTGCTTTAACAAGGAGGGGCCAATGTATGTACTTGTTGTATTCCTAATAAAAACATAACAGCGCACAGACAGCAATGAAAATGAAAGCGCAACAGTAGCCTGGCCCAAGGGCTGAATAATGCTAGGAAGAGATTCATTTCACATACAAGGCATCTCTGCAATAATCCAAAGGGGGATGGGTGAGGCTTTTTTGGGTTGTTGAAAGAACTAGGGCTAGAAACAAGGTTATACAATTGAGAAAATAATAATTTGATATGAATATCGCATATATTTTACATAGATATGAATATTTTCAAAACCATTGTATGGATGTGATTGCACAGTGAATAGCTTTAGAAACTGACAATAAGTTTAAAAAGTAAACTGTAAAAGCCTACAAATATGAATGCTGTTAGACACTGAAGTGAAGTGTCAAAAAAAAGGTGCTTTTGCAGTTATATTGTCATTTTAAGGTTATTACACTGGTAAACATTAAGAAGTCAGTGAAATTTTAGGCATCAAGTGGTCAAGGATTTCTTTATTGTTCCATAGTTTCTGTGTCTTCCACTCCTCCTAGATTTTATTTTAATTAGAATTTCAAAAATCAATTTCAGAATTGGAATATACAGTTTTTATTTCCTTCTGTTCACCCCCCCACACACACACTATCAGTGTAAATGCATGCAAAAATCTTGATGATAGTATGCATATGTCTGCATCAAGATTCTTTTTGTGTAGTGTTTTAGACATCTATATTTGCACATTACTGAAACGCCGAACAAGAAGAATCTTGATACAATCATACTCAATACTGCTTTTAGAGCATTAACAAGGGGCGGGACCTGAGATACTTGCGGGGGGGGGGACCTCCACACATGAGGCAGAGGAGGAAGCAGCAGGAGGAGGTAAGTGCCCCCCCATCCCGCCGGTTTCTCCCCTGTCTCCTCCACCCCCCCGCTCGATCTCCCCCCTGCTCGATCTCCCCCCCTTGCCTTCCCCCTCGCCACCTCCGAAGTGAGGCCCGAGCGGCTTGCTGCTCGGGCCTCGCTGCTCTTTCCCCCCTCCCCCGTCGCCTCTGAAGCAAGGCCCGAAGCGGAAGCAGTGAGGGAGTTCGCAGAGCGTTCCCTGCACATGCGCAGGGGACGCTCTGTCACTTTTGGGGGGATTTAAGTATCCCCCCGGTATTTTTTCCAGGTTTTTAGATTTTTGTGCACACCTGGGGACTGCCCCAAATGTGCACAAAAATCTCCCTCCCCTCCAGGTGCCCCCAATGCGCAGATTTAGGTATCGGCACGCACGGGGGCAACTTGGCTATTAGATATATAGATATGGAGAAAAGAAAAGCTACGAAGGAACTGAAGAGTTTGAAAGCTAGGTGGGGGGGATGTGCATCCACAGAGCTTATACAAAGGGTTGCGTCCCACAAGCTTTTCTTCTGCTGAGAGGAAAGACCTTTTGACTGCCTAAGGGCTTTGCTGAAGATTGTGGGACCCACAAAAACAAAAGCTGAACAGGAGCGGCAGTGAGGAAGAGGATCAGGGGGTGAAATCAAGTGAAGACGCTGCTAGATACAGCCCAAGATTGGGGGGGGGGGGCGCTTAAAAACAAGGAGTATTCCTAATACATTGATTACACTTTGGAAACAAGACCAGGCAATGATCTCCAACCTCTGGGGAGAAACGCAGAGGATTTTTATAGCATCCCTGAAAAGCATAGATGTGGTTCCTGTACTGCCTTCATGCAATCAGAAAGCTGCCCCATGCACAGCGCCTATTTGTAGTATTCATCACACTGTGTCTAGCTGTCCTCTTGTTCATGCTCACGTTTGTTTCTCATGCATACTGGAGCATGGCAGCAGGCAGGGATTATCAAACATTGTTTCCAGGTTAAACCTTCAGGACCCAGAGCATGACAGACTACAGAAGTAAGGCTGATAAGGACAGTTCTCTGAATCTCTCAGCAGATATCAGTTTGACATACATCTAGCACAGCAAAGCAGACAGCAGAACAGACAGCAGAAGAACAGATGCCTACATTTGAGGAACTTATGGTTTTATTTTATATGACAAGGTTAAATACCCAGGCAAGATAAAATCAATAGGTTTCCTTGGCATCATTGCACATGATGCTTTTTGCACCTAATTTCCTGAATAAAAATTATCTTATTTTCAGTGACGAAAGCCCTCTCTAAAACTATGCAACAAACTCCAGAAGTTATTTTTTTCTATAAATATTTCTTATTCTAGGATAAAATGCATATATTCGATTTAGGAGTAAGGCAAAGGTTCATTTTTCGTACCAGTGGTTTTGTTAAAACGGTTCTAACGATGACCAAGTGGCATTTACAATCAGCAAAAGACCATGGTGCACTTGCGATGGGCAGGGATCATCAACCTGACCACTGGTGCCTTTGATTCGAGGTTCTGAACAATTTCTGGAACTGTTTTGGTACTATGTGATCTTACCACACACACCCTGTCTTTGGTTCTTAGGTTCAGAGTATCGTACAACTCTTTCCTTTCTGGTCATAAATTTTGAACTTGTAAGCACAGATTTCCAGACTCTGTTGGCTATATGATGTCAGCAATGTGGTGTAACAATTAGAGTGTCATGCTAGGATCTGGGAGACCCGGGTTCAAGTCCCTATTCTGCCAATCTCTCTCTCACTTTCTCTGTAAGCTACCTCACAGGGTTGTTTTTAGGGTAAAATGGCAGACAGAAGAATGATGTACACTGCCCTGAGCTCCTTGGAGGAATGGCAGATAAAAATGCACCGAATTAATAAATGTATACAGACTTATTATAAATATTAATCACATAAACAAAAAAACCCAACCCTAATGTCCCTGACATGAGGAGTTTATAGTTTGAAGCTAAAGACTCAAGAGACAAAAGAAAGAAGGGATCCAGGTAACGGGTTTTAAAAAAACAAAAAGGATGGAGCAACTTAATTGTTGCTTCCTATTATACAGCACCTCAACTACCTGAGCTAAGACTAAATGTACTGCTGTGTAACAAGACAGGTTACTAATACAGGGATTAGAAGGGAGCAGGTAGTGACATATTTCTCAAGGATCCTTTGGGAAGGATGCTCCATTTCCATTTTTCCAGGCTATACTCTCTTCTCAGTTTGGCTGGTCAACGAGCTTAAAAGTTTGGCTGCTAGAGTTTACAGCAAAAGAGGCAAGCAAACGTCAAGCTGGAGACTGCCATAAAACTATTTATCTCTGGAAAGATTTACAAATTCATTTTATTCATCATTTTTTCATGCACAGGATGTGTTCATGTACACCTCTCCACTCTATGCAGCATAACGGGGTTAATTTCAGTTATTTCAAATAATTGTGACAATATTTTTTTTCATTTTTATCATTTATTTCGTTACTGTTGCCATAGATAACGAGGCAGATTTTAGGCCACTGAGAAGCAGCCACAGGAATGTTTTGATTGGTCCAGTATACAAAGATACATTGCCAGAAACAATTTCAATCAGTTCATTTGCACATGTGCTTATGCATGCAACAGAGATTATAATGCATACAAAGAAGAGGAGAAAACTGTGGACTTTGGCACATCAAGGGAACAAGCAAATGTACCCTAATTCTCAAATCAATTCTGTGCTGGGTGAACGCTAGAATTAAACAAACTGTTGGACTGAACCTGGGGTATAAATCTCTGTGATTACTAATGCACCCTAGAAGAAAACACACAAGAGGAATGGAGTCTGATGTCTGACTTGTTCAATGGCCATAAACAAGGCAGGGACATGATTCCTGTGAAAATGTTCTACAGGATGAGCCAGCTCCCACGACACTGATCTAAAATATTACCACTCCATTTGTTACTGGGCTGGAACATGCTTAACTGGGTCAATCACTTCTCTGGAAGCATCTCCCAAGAAAAGGATTTGCCCTTGTGAACACAAAGGCTAATCGCTGGAGCTCTAAGGTGAAAGGAGTCTCAGACTTCTACATTCTGATTTAATATGGTTTTTTAATTGTTATTTTAGTGGGGTTTTGTTTGTTTTATACTTTCTACTTATTGTAGTAAAACCATCTTGGGAACACAATTTGAAAGGCAGTCTACAGATTTTAAAATAAATAAAACTTTGTCCTGGAAATGGTATCGTTAATTTATGTCAAGTTGTTAAAGGACAACTTTCCCACTGTATCGTAGTCTGTATTGCAAACCATGGATGAAATGGAAAGATACTGGTACACTTCTCCATGGGCTGTTCTCTATATGTAAATCAGGGCTAGTTCCAGGTTTGGGGAAAACAGTAGGTAGAGAGTGGCCAGGACTCCTGATTGCACCTCCCTTTGCATCGCCCACTCCTTTCCCCCCATGTGCCTCTGCATCCTTTCCCCCCCTTCTGAGCCTTCCCATCACCCACAATCGCAGCTGCTCACACTGCCTGCCTGCTCTTTCATGTGGCTGGGGGGGCTGCACCCTGGTTGCCACAACACTGCTGCCATGTACCACCTGGTGGAAGGGTGGGCATCAGGAGCTGCATTTGGTGAGGAGCAGGTGGCAGTGAAGCCCATCAGAAGCCTTGGGCCTTGGCAGCTCCCCCACCACAGGGTATGCTGATGACAGTCCTAATGCAAATACTTCGTTATCATAATAATATTACAAAGTACTTCCCTATTGAAAACTACAATGCAACACAAAAATGATTCCAACTATCCAAAGGTTTCAAGAAGCATCGTAATTTAGCAACAGCGGTAATACAAAAACAAAAGCAGATCACCAAACCAAGGGAAAGCCCACGGGGAGCGGTCGACACGAAGGGGGAGAGGAGAGGAAGTAAACCGAAAGTGTTTTGAGAGACTTATCTGAATCGCGAAGTCGTTTGGTGAGTTTTCCAAAACGGGAAAGATGGCGGCCCAGCAGATAAAGTTTAAAACTAAGCTGGGCAGTCAGAGTCCGAGGGCGGAAGAGGGAGCAGATGTCCTCAAACTCCTGGCGGATATGCTCAAGCCGGTGATGGAACAACTCAATGGTATTAACCAGCAATTGACTGTGATGAATAAAAATTTTGCTGCACAGCAGCTCCAGCTGAACAAAACAGAGAAAAAAGTGGAGCAGGCAAACAAGAAAATTAAAGAGATAGACACCACAAGCAAGAAGTTGAAGAAAAGGATGGGAGAGGTGGAAATGAAGCAGAATTTCCAAGAGAACCGAGTCTTACAGCTACAGATGGAAAAAGCTAACATGGTTCTCAGGTTTCAGGGGGTTCCTGAAACAGATCAAGAAGACTTGAAGAAGGTGCTTAGTGAAATTATCGCTCCAGTAGTAGGCTTAACAGCGGATGAACTTGTAAACGAAATAGAGGTAGCCTATAGGGCATACTCCAATTACATTTTTAAAAATAGCCTACCTGGAGAAATAGTGGTTAAGTTTGTAAGAAGACAAACTAGGGACACCATTCTAAAAGCAACTTCAGCAACTCCACTGAAAATGGGAAATGTAATCATCAAAACTTTAAAGGACATTCCATTTGAAATTAGACAAAAGAGGAAAAATTATAAGGACCTAATTTCTTTTCTTCAAACAAATGGGATATCATACAGATGGGCGGTTCCGGAGGGTATCATCTTTAAAATCAACAATAGAAGAGAGAAGATAGTCTCCACTTTAAAGCTAAAGAATTTTTGAGACGCCAACTGGGGACAGAGGAAGAGTCCAAAGAGGAAGAAATGAAGGCTAGT
>NW_015170283.1:601937-634251 GCF_001447785.1 Gekko japonicus | reverse complement strand
GTAATTTTAAACATCATAAGAGGGGCATTATACAAGGTTTGGGATGAAATTAAAGTTAAAACATATGTGAAATTCCCTAGATGGATTTCACCAATAGAAGCGTTTGTGAAACCATCCTTATATAAAAGGTATAAAAAATTTAAATATCAGGATTTTTTAGATGTGGTTAGGGTTAGGGTTAGGGTTAGGGTTAGGGTTCAGAGTGTCTTAGCAAATGATGTTGCAGAAAAGAGCTCAAAACATCAGAGCACTTATGTGACAGAATACATGAAAAACGAATCAAATTATATTTCAAACCATTCAGTTTCCCTGTATACCTTACTTAATGTTGTTGTAAACAAGGCATTTTTAATCTGCATGTCTAAAATCTTGATAATAATCAAAAAGTGTTCATAAAATGTCCTTTGGAAGTTATAAAGACATAAACTACAAATAGGGAATTAAAGCCATATTTCAAGGTACCAACCCAGTGTACACTTATATGTGTTTAAATTCCTTAGAAATTAACAGAACATCATTCAGTAGCAGGACTGATGGTCTGACTCAAGACACCTATACTTATGTTTTGTCATTTCCAAGTGGCATATGATGCTATTTTTTAAATAAAAATTATTTGCACACTATGAAAACATCTTTGTCTCTAAACATACATTCATAACCATCTTAATGGACATTTTCATTGTCAGTTTCAGGTGGGTACTTATGTTGGTCTGCAGTAAAAGAGCAGGTGTTGTGTCAAGAAGAAGAAGAAGAATTGTGAAAGTATGTTGGAAATGTAAACAAAGGGATGGAACCTTTTATCATCTATGGTGGACATGCAATAAGTCAAAAAAATATTGGAAGATGGTAAAAGAAATGGTGGAAGAAATATTAGGTAGACAAATCCCATTTGAACCAGAATGTTTCTTATTGAATTTTATCCCAGATGATTTCAAAAATAGGGAAAGTTATTTAGTGATGCATATAATCACTGCAGCTAGGATTCTATATGCTAGTAAATGGAAAAATGAGGATATTCCTACAAAAGAAGAATTGAAGTTAAAATTAATAGATGTAGCGGAACTAGAGAAACTGACGTTTCTCTTGAGGGAAAAAGGCTGGGAAGAGTTAGAAAAATTTTGGGCAAAATTTTATAGGTGGATAAAACTGATATGATAACGAAAGTTAAACATAAGGCATGTAAGATAATTAAGTTCTTAAAATTATGGCTACTGTTTGATTTATTAGAATTTTGTATTATAGAATAGTTGGAATGAAGTGTTCTAGACTTGATAAGAAAAGTGAAGGCAATACTAATGATATGATGGGAAGAACTCTGCACAAGTTGATGTAAATATGAGTAACAATGGTTATTGTTATTAGATTTGGTGGAAAAATGAATAAAGAAAATATTTTTTAAAAAACTTTATTTATATGATGAAAAGACTATAAAAACATAAGGTAAGATTCCCTACGCGTCACCCCGTTGCCAGAGTGCCGCCTAGAGTCATATCCTGGCGATGGCGGTGCAACGCCTGTTGCCATCCCCCGGGGCAGAACTCCTGTAAAGAATGACGATCCCCCGCCACGATTCAACGAGACTTGGCAGCCCTACCCAGCAGGCACATGGCAAGGAAGGTTAGCAGGAGGTTAGGAAGGTTTGGGAAGACATTGCCTGCCTCTGAGCATCTGCAGAATGACATTCTGATTTATTTATTGTTACAACCTCCCTTCCTGCCCCTTTTTTCTTTGAATTTCTCTTTTCACTGGGTACCTGGATCTTCCAGGTGCTACTGGATCAATGGTAACCAGCAGTTAAAAGCTTTCAAGGGCAGTTTTAAAGGTATCTTTCAGTATACTTGTTCTAACTTTCCTACAAATTGTAAATCACTTTCTTGATATTGGTAAAGAAGGCTATAGCACTCTACTATTTTTGGTACAACACCAGTTATTTACTCTACAAAGTCAACCACTTAGTTTTGAATGATATTTTTAATAACATCTACAACGTTTGACTGCAATCCAATATGTATCCACCATTTACCTTATTGCATAATAATTTTACAGAACTTTCAGTATACAATGCTTACACTTCCTGTAACAGTATAACATTGCACCACTGAAAAGCTGATATAAGTTAAAACAGTTCCAGGTGGTCAGCTGTGTTGGTCTGAAGCAGTAGAACAAATTCAGAGTCCAGTGGCACCTATAAACAAAAGTTTATTCAAGGTATGAGCTTTTGTGTGCATGCACACTTTTCCAAATACATTGAAATGGAAGGTAGAGTTCAAAACTATAAGAGGCTGAACAGCAAATTAAAATGTAACACGATGAGGATGTTTGAAGATATGAAAATACAAAAACTAAATAACAAGCTAAGATTATAAGGTCAGCAGTTGTTTTGATTTAATTAAGGAGGAAAAGGACAGCAAAGCAATAAATATGTCAAAATGGGATAAATGTGTAAAGGTATCTTTTCTAATTGTGGTAAGTAAACTGAGACTCTGCATTCATCTCCTCTGAGGCACGGAGGTAACAACAGCATTTTTTTCTTTCTTTTTTGAGGTGAGTGTAGTGGTATGTAAGCAAAACATTCCAATATTCCTTGCTTACATTCAGTATTCTAATATACTATTCTGAAAAAGAAATACACTATAATACAGAGGATGTATAGTCCTTCTTGTTGAGAATACATATGTGAGGACCGAATGGGTTAGCATATGTAATGAGATAAGAAATCAATATCCCTGTTGAGTCCTGGGGAGGTTTTTGTTCCAAGAGTTGTAATAACTTGTAATTCAGCAATTTCCCTTTCCATTCTGTTCCTGAAGTTCCTTTGTAATAAAACAGCTACTTTGAGGTCATTCATTGAATATCCGGGAAGGTCGACGTGTTCTCCTACACTACAGGTTTCTCAGTCTTGTGATTCCTGATGTCAGATTTGTGTCCATTTATCCTTTGGCGTAGGGTTTGTCCTGTTTGTCCTATGCAGAGAACCGATGGGCATTGTTGGCATTTAATGGCATATACAATGTTAGAAGATGAGCAAGTGAATGAGACTCTGATAGTGTAGTTGGTGTTGTTAGGTCCAGTGATTGTGTTGTCTGGGTGTATGTGGCAGCAAAGTTGGCATCTGGGTTTATTGCAAGCTCTGGTACCAGTGTTCATGTTCAAATTAGATGTTTCATTATCGTGGATGAGGAGTTGTTTGAGACGAGGGGCAGTCTGTGCATAAGAAAAGGTTTGCCCCCCAGTACTTGTGAAAGAGAACTGTCATTATCTACTAGAGGTTGTAAGTCGCTGATGATGTACTGAACTGTTTTGAGCTGAGAGCTGTATGAAAACACTATTATTGTCTCTTTTGGGGCTGTCTTGTAACAGGTTTTCTCTGGGTATCATTATGGCTTTGTTAATCTGTTTCCTGATTTCATCAGGTGGATACCTTGGTTCCAAAAAGATATGTTGTAGATCCCTCAGGTGAGAATCTGTTTGTAGGATTGGAGCAGATGCGGCTGCAGTGTAGAGCCTGGCTGTATACAATGGATTGTTTGGTACATTTAGAATCGTAGCTGGAGGCATGTAGATATGTTTGTTGGTCAGTAGGTTTCCAGTATAAGGTGGTATCTATGTGTCCATTGTGTATATTTACAGTAGTGTCCAGAAAATGTATTTCTTGTATGGATTGGTTCATTGTCAGGTTGATGGTGGAGTGGAAATCATTGAATACCTGGTGGAATGTGTCCAGGGCTTCTTTACCATGTGTTCAGACAATAAAATGTCATCAATGTAACACAAGTATAAGAGAGGTATGAGTGGGTGGGAGTTTAGGAAGCATTGTTCCAAGTCAACTCCCACTGAGTGTCAGTGGAGAGGTTAAGACATTTGCCACCCACTTCCTTGCTTCATCATACATCAACAACAGAAGATAGGATTCAGATTAACTTTGCAACCAATCACAACACATCAGCAGGAGTACATGAGACCCTCCCTACAAGGAACACAGATCTGACATACTTATATGCAAGAAGGAAGTACATCACTTTCCCCCCATATGATTAGAACTATGAGTGAAGACTTTGCTAACGGGGAACATCGGACATGACAAGCACTTTGCACAAAGAACAAAATCCAATAGCCGTTGAGGATTCTCCCAGGGCAGGGGGGGGCGATTATTTTTTTTTGTCTTCTCAGGACTCTTTTAGGTACCCTGCTTGAGGACTCCAGACATAAACACTTACCAGAAATTTCAATTCAACTTCTGATAAAGGAACATTAACAAGACAACCCATACAATTAACACCAGGCAGGGAAGACCATACCTCAAAGCAGGACTCCTGCCACCCCCACCCCCATGCAAACTGCCAGGAAATGAGCTGAATGTGCAGCGTCCTCAAATGCCCATAACTATAAGAGTACCTCACCCTTCACTGTGGATATGAGGAAACTGCAGTGATTACTCAGTAACTGTAGCACTGACTCCCACATAAGGTAAGCACAGAAAAAAAGGATTACCTTGTCCTATAAAATCCACAAGCAGGTAAGTTCCTCTTATGCACTGGTGAAAGTAATGGGAAATGCAGCCTTCTTTGTTGGTAAGCATTCCATTCCACATTGCCACTGCTTGGTGATACACTACAGATCTGCTTTTTTTCTTGCACCACCAGACTGGGGGGGGGGCATTTTGCCTTACTTTCATCATGGAAATCAAGCTGGTGTAGGGTTTCCAGAAGGCTTCCCATCCAGGCACTAACCAGCCCCACATTTACTGAGCATCAGTAAGCTTGCTGTAAGCCAGGGGTGTCAAACATGCAGGCCGGGGGCCGGATGAGGCCCACAGTGGAACTGGCTGTCTTTTGCTTCTTCTTCCAGTTCTGCTGCTGCTGTGTCATCGTAGGTTTGCAGCTTACAGATACACACCTGAACAGCATACTCAAGATTACAACAGCACAGACATTTTGATGCAATAATTCAGAGCAAGCAGTGTCAGTTATCAGACATTGTTAAATAAACAAAATATTGCAAGAGTGCTAATATTTTAAGCATGTTTTTATTTTAAGTAAAAAAAACACCTTTGTGTTTGTGTCCTTTATAGAATTTATATTTCCGCTACCTGGCATTACATTGTATGACACACATGGCTCGGCCCAACAAGGTCTCATTTATGTCAGATCTGGCCCTCATAACAAATGAGTCCAACACCCCTGCTGTAGGCTATATGTGTTACCCAAAGTGGAGGTCTCCTAATTAATTGAGGGAAATTAGCTTAAGGTGACAAGTGAGACAGGGTAACTCAGGATCTCCACCAATATATACCAGGATTTTTCCCTTAGAGAATTCCCAAAATAAACCAGGCTGAAGTTCAACTGGTAAGGTATTTTATTATAAAAGAATAAAAGAGCAAAACACACACACAAAACACACACAATACACACAACCTAGCTAAGAGGAAAATTAGGGAGGAAGTGGGAGAAAATGATTTCAGAGAGATAATAGTTACCGATGTAGAAGATTGAGGTCCACGGAAGAGTGGTGAAATGCCCAGTGTTTCATGAAGTGAAAACGGGAAAAGGGCCCACACGCAAGTCGGGGTGTGATGTTTAGTGCTGAGAACACATACACAGAGCCTACTGGCTAATACCAATCTTCACTAATCTTTGGCTTTATGTTCAGACTTTTAAAAAATTATAGCTTATCTCCTCTTCCATTTTAGCTTTTGTTTTTAAAAGAAGTAGTACACTAAGTTTAAGGAAGTGAGTGATTTTTAAAATGTTGTCCAAATTCACTTTAAATACCTGCATTCCCTTTGAAATATCTTTGTGAGCAACCCAGCTGCTAAACTCTGTTTTATATAAAGGGAAAAAAATCTGAAGGAATATTTTGCATAAAACATTGGCAGGCAATTGTTGTATGAAAAATCTGAGTCATGATAAGTGAACAGATTGTATATCTTCAGCATATAGATTATAACTCTTATGCAAGCAAATAGATCATGCTGATTGTATCATGCTGATTGAAGAGCATTCAGTCAGGTACAGGAAAAAATATTAGCATATTATAAATTACTGTTTTATATGCAGTGGCCTGACCTTCATTTGACAAAGAAGAATAGCAGACTTATAGAACTGGTGAGCAATGTATATGGGGGCTACCCTCCCCAGCATTCAGCCCTAGAAGGAAGCTCTGGTATTGCCACATTTTGCCATCACATCCACAGGCAAGCTAGTCACCAATTTACCCAGTGTCACTGAGGATGCTGAAGCAGGAAGGGATAAATTTAAATCATCAGGGGTCTTCAGAGAAGAAAGGGCAAGTGTTCAAAGGGGCTGAACCCAGAACTCCTCTGTGGGACTTCTCTGTAGGCAAAAAACAGGTGTTGCTGTTTTTTGTTTTGGGGTATTTTTGGGTCATTTGGCTGTGTTGCAATGTAAGAACTGATCATCCTCCCCAGTGTTCCATTGAAACTCTCTGTTAAGCCATTCATCTCTGGATGATATGGGGTAGGTGTAAGATTCATTCCACACATGGCCCAGAGCCACTGAAGAAGGAGGAGGAGGAGGAGAATGCGATTGGATTTATACCCTGCCCGTCACTCGGAGTCTCAGAGCGGCTTACAATCTCCTTCCCTTCCCCTCCCCATAACAGACACCCTGTGAGGTAGGTGGGGCTGAGAGAGCTCTTTCAAGAACTGCTCTTTCAAGGACAGCTCTTGTCAAAACTATGGCTTGCCCAAGGTCATCCAGCAGCTGCAAGTGGAGGAGTAGGGCATCAAACCCGATTCTCCCAGAGTCTGCACACTCAACCACTACACCAAACTGGCTCTCATAAAGAAGGCCCCAAGGTCACTCACAATCTCATTAGGAAAACTGCATTTACAGAAAAGAGACAGCAGGGCATCCACTACTGTGTTCTTCGATGTTGCTCAAAGGCACTGCTTTAGGAAATCTGGTAGCAAAGCAAACTAGTGTCAAGATGTATCTCTGTCCTCTTCTGGTGGGCTTATTCAATGGACCAATGAGGTCAAATTCCACTTTTGTAAATGGTACTTCTGTTGTGGACAGAGGCTGTAGTTTTGCTTTGGTTCTGTCCCTTGGTTTGCCCATGATTTGGCAAACATGACATGTTTTGCAGAAGTCTGCCACATTCCTTCCTATTCCAGATCAATAAAAGCATTGGGTCAGTCTCTGCTTAGTCCTAGCCACTCCCAAGTGATCTGCAAATGGGCTCTCATGCACCATCAACATTAACTGAAACCTGTACTTTTGCGGGACAATCAGTTGGACTTGCTTCTCCCAAAGAGCCGCAAACTTTCTTCACAGAGACTTTCTGTACAGCTTGCCATCCTTAAACATGAATCCTACAGGCACTTCAGATGGACCTTTTCTGGGGAGCTGCATTAAGCCTTTAAAAGTCTCATTAACTTGCTGTTCTGCAATCAGTACACTAGGCAATGTATTCTCCTCTACCAGCCAGTGTGGTTCCCTAAGCAATGCTTGCTTTTGGGATTCTGCGTTTAAATTTACTTTCCCTTCTGAGGAGTTCTCTCTGGCTGCAGGTGTAGTTTCTGACTTTTTCTTCAATAATCTATGTTGCCTTATGGTCACTACAGTCACTATGTTTGACACGTCTTGCCAAATCATTCCCAATCAGAAGTGAAGATGGGATATCTATCCCCACCTCCACCTCCCAATCCCCTGACCAGTCTTTGTATGTGATCTGTATGTTAGCTAAAGGAACATTAAAATAAGGCCCTTCCAGTCCTTTCATAGCCATTTCCTTTCCAGGTAAGTACTGTAAAGAAAATGGATCCCTAAAATTTCTTGTCCTGTGTTAAAAGTTTGGTTCAAGCTGAAGTAGGGTTACCAAGTACCTACCTATGAATTGGCAGGGGACACACGCTTCCCCGCCGGAACATTCTTGTGTGTAACACGTCCGCGTCACACTATCCTGTCACCCAGATGTGACGTAAGCACGCTGGGCACGTAGCCGGGCAATGCTCTGGCAATGGGGCTGGAAACTCGATGGTACCATCGAGTTTTCAGCCCCATTGCCAGAGTGTTGCCCTGCTACATGCCCACGTCATGTCTGGGCGACAGGATAGTGCAGCGCCTGTGTTTTCCTCACGGGAATGTTCCCGCCAAGAACTATACGTCCCCCTCTGATTCGCGGTAAGTACTTGGTAGCCCTAGGCTGAAGGCCTGCTTCTGAGTTACCAGAGTTCAAAAAAACATTGTTGGAGCAGAGCAAGCTGACCTTGTGAAACTGCAGATAGCGACCAGCTGTAGAAGGGAGTCAAGAGTTGGTGCTAGCTCCCAATTAACTACATTCCATCTAATTAAGCACCTGTGGGAAAGGGGACGAGCCTAGCTGCAGATTGGTTTCGGTTCCTACCTCCCAGGTCTGACCACTGCTTAGGTCATCTGCTTAGTCACTGGCCTATCAAACTGGTTATATGTCATCACTTAGGATCTGTATTGGTCTTTCAGGCCTGAGACCACAAGTGCCCTTTACCCATAAAAAAGCAGAATTCTAGTTTACTCCCAACCTGATGGTGAGTATCTAAGATCTGGATATGCAGTCACTGTCCGGCTGAAGGTAGCTATTTTAGACATTTGCTTCTGTGGGCCAAATAGCTTCTTGCCATTGCTGACTCTGGAGAGAGCCACTGTGGATTACTGAAATATTCAACTGAGACTGGCTAAAATCCTTTAACTTGGAACAAATGTATTAATGTTTTAGTTAGCACTTAAATTTCTAACTTTCTTGTTTTATCCTCACAGTTTCTTATTCCTGTTTAAAGTATTCTTGCAGCTTAATAAAAAAAATTAAATAATTGCTGTGGTTATTTGTCTTCAATCAACCTCAATCTAAATCCAGAGCTTTCGACTGGCTGACCACCTACTACAGTAATTGCTTTTGCAAGAAACTTGTTCTGCAATTCTACTTTGCAGGGCTGACTTTCTTGTTTAGTCCCGGGAAGGTTGGAAGCTTGCCCTTTGGCTTCTGATTGTGGGGATAGTCTAAAGGGCTGGTGGTAGACTACCAGACTGGTATGTGAGGAGTCACACCCCAGGGTTTTGTAATTTTGTGTTCTGCAGCCCTTAAATGAAGAGATTTAGCCCTGGCCAGGATTGGGACTCTTTGACAAGTACTGCTCAGACCTCACTAGTTCTGGCTTTATTAGGGTCACTTCAGCTCCTGAAACTCTCCAGTCAAGATCGGTATTGTTCACTACAACAGGTTCCATATTTTAATTTGTAAGCCTAAGGCATCTTCCATGCACTAGATATATGAGAAGTTTCTGCTTCAGGGGGAATTGCTGTTTCTGCCCCAGGGGTGTTTTGAACTGCCTCTACTTGTTAAACTACATTTAGTTGTCTCAGAAGTCCTGAGTTATTTTTCTTTACTAATTTGAGGGAATTGTATTTTATGTGGCCAATCTCTCTACAATTAAAACACCTCCGTTCCTCAGGTTCTTTCCCAGTCTGAGGAATCCACTTTGCAGGGTTGATCTCCTGAGGTAATTTTTTTTCTGGAGGGAGCCAGGCTTGTTTCTTTTGATTTCTTGAGGTAAAATACATTCCCTTCAAATCGTCTGTAAAGGAATCCATAATTTCAGCTGCTCTTGCTATGTTCTCTGCCTTTTTGTCCCATACAATTTATTTATACCAGTGGTGTCAAACATACAGCCTGCAGGACTCGTATCCAGCTGGCAAGCAACTGGCTCCCTCCCACTTCCTTCTCCAGGGCTGCGCTGTATTTTATGTGGCCAATCTTTTGCCTAGCTCCCTCTGCTGCTTCCTTCCAGGCCTCCTTCCTACTTCCTTCCAAGCCAAGCTTCTCTTCTCTCCATTGGCTGAGGGCTCCTCCTTTGGGAGGAAGGGAAGGCAAAGGGCAAGTGAGCCCGGCCTAGGAGAGGGAGCAAAGTCTGAGTCCCATGGCTCCGTTAAGACCAGCAACATTTGATTTCAGGTATAAGCTTTTGTATACTTCTTCAGAGGGAGGGTGGGTAGATGGATTCTTCTGACAAGCACAATTTACATTGAGATCACTGTGCTCTGCTGTTTTCTTTGAGACTTGATAGCCAATGTTTATATTGCTTGTTAATATTACTGGGATGTAATAAAGAGTAAGCATGCCTCATTGACCAGGCAGAGACCTGGAAAAGTTCTCACCCGTATCAATGAGTTTCCGAAGGTATGGAGCTAAAAAGGAACTGAGACAAGTAGGTTTTCAAGGAACAGATCAGCAACACAGGTCCTCAGATAGACAAGAGAAACCTGGCTGAGGCACTTTAATTTTGAGAGTTGTTTCCATTTTCTTTAATACTTTCCAGCATAAACAGGCTTTTACCAATTAGCCACTAGGTTGGATCCTAACACCCACACAGGATTTCACCTACACCAGCCTGCTCTATACCAAGAGTCAGATTAAATGACACCAGGTCTGCTCATTGTCAGAGACAAGCCTAACAATTAGGTACTGTATTCTCTATCAGAAGTATAGCCAAACCACCCGGCCATGCTACCAAGCAGAGCTACCCTTCCATCTATCACACAGATCTCATTATGGGAAACAACTAGGCGAGTTCTGTACCCTTCCCCTCTCTTTATCTGGGGTATTGCAAATGTGGAGGTAAAAAGGGACTGAGACAATACTGAACTTACATGACTGCTACAGTCATTTTCTGAGGTCCTGGTTTGGGTGCCCCTGTTTTCTGGGGGTAGATAGGTAGCAACCCAAGAGAGGGCCTTCTTGGTTATAGTACCAATATTATAGAACTCACTCTTCAGAGATATGTCCTCTTCTATCTCTGCCTTCTACCATTGGTTGAAGACTTTTTTTGTTTTGTTTTGTCTGGCTTTCCCTCAATGATCCCTCCATCCTGACTTTTGTATTAACTTGCTATTTTGTGTTTTATATGTGTATTTTTAGCTCTGTTTTTTAAATTGGATTTACGATGTATTTTCATGTTAAGTTGTTAATCAACTTTGTGGCCCTGGCTGGCCAGAGAACAGGGATATAAATGTTGTAAATAAATAAATACACAATGCTTGGCAGCACAAAAGAACAAAACCAGATCATTAAGAGCCAGATGAACCAGGGAGAATTCACTCAAACTGTCAGTATGTTTACATATGGTGAAAAAATACAGGTGCTAAGCATTGCCTAAAGGAACAAAGATCATCTTATTCAGGGTGTGATGTCTTTCCTGATGAATTCCACCCACTTTCACAAATGGCTGGTAAAACATTAAGAAAAAAAATGAGCCAGGACTGGATGAGTCAACAAAAGGCTCAAACTAGTCTGGCAAAGAACTGGAGAAATATCTCGACTTGCAGAAAGGAATGGCAGGTTTCTCTCAACTACCTGGTTTACCAGATTGTCTCCTGAAGACTATGTAGAGATCTTCCTTTTTCCATATGAAAAAGCTGCTGAAGAATCTCAGTGGACTTAAGCCCATCAGGTACATTCAGTTGCCCCATATTTGACAGGTGGGACTCAAGTATTCTGTCAGGGTCTCATTACACAACCTGTGTGTTTGCTTTATCCTTTGTGACTGCTCAAGGGTCTGCTTTGGGCTTCTTATTGATAAGAACTGAATAAATGTGATAAAGTGATAAAGTAACTGTTAAGTCCGTGCTTAACAAATAGCCAGAGAGTGATTTCAGCAAAACTCAAGTTTATTTCAGCTCGGCGATCAACTTCTCTGACACGGTACAACTTCTCTGATAGCCCGAACCAGCTTTCATTGTCGCTGTTCGGTATTTAAACATTCCGGGCTAATGTAGCCACACCTACTATACAATTATCAACCTATCAGGTTGATCGCATAACAGACCAATCATAAGCGTTCCCACTACAGACAGTTCAAATGTGATTGGGCACAATACTTTCGGCGTGAATCCTTGCCGACGTCTGAAGCTTAGCATAGCTTCTCTATGGGATGATTCTACGTTCATCCTCATGCATTCAGGGCAGCGTCTGAATACATTACAGTAACCAACTCATGTTTGTCTGCAACTGAATGTTGGCCAATTAATGGTGCCATCATTTTCACTAAAAGTTGTAAACAGCTTTGGACATTGCAGGGCTTTGTTTTTTCTTTTCTAGTGAGATGACCCTCCCTTGTTTGTTTCTTCTTCCTAGAATGCAACTACTATTATCTAACACCTACAGCAATCAAAGTAGAGATTGTGAATCTAACAGCATGCAACATCAAAGGATGGCATGATAGGGTATGGACCTGGAAACTCTCCTTTTTTCCTCCCCTTTTTTAAAAAAAAGACCTTTTCCCTAACATCTGACTGATGAAGGGCCCTGAAGAATTGGAAAGCTTACACAATATTTTGTGTCATTTGGTGTCAATGAAGGGTATTACATGAATTTTTTTTCACCATTTTAACTATCCTCTAATTGTGTGTATGTGTTAAGTGCCCTCGTCAGTAGTTGTTTCAAGTCTTCACTATTTTCTGCCACTAATGCAGTTTTATCTGCATATCTCAAATTGTTAATGTTCCTTCCACCAATTTTCACTTTGCCTTAATCTAAAACTAATCCATCTTTCTTTATGATATATTCTGCATACAGAATCAACAGGCTGGGAGATAAAATACACCCTTGTCTGACACCTTTGGCCAGTTGGAAATTATTCTGTTTCTCCGTATTCTGTCCTAACAGTTGTCTCTTGTCCAGAGTACTGGCAGTGCATCAAAACAGTCAGATGTTGTGGCACACCCATTTCTTTTAAAACCAACCATAGCTTTTCATGATCCACACAGTCAAAGGCTTTGCTGTAATCTATGAAACATGAGCTGGTTTTCTTCTGAAATTCTCTTGTATGCTCCAGTGACCAACGTAAATTTGCAATATGATCTCTAGAGCCTCTTCCTTTTCTGAATCCAGCTTGAGTATCTAGCATTTATCATTCCATATATGGTAACAGACCATGTGAGATTTTGATCATCACTGTACTTGTATGAGAAATGAATGCAATGGTCCGATAATTGCTGCATTCTCTGATGTCTTCTTTTTTCAGAATTGGAATGTAAATGGAGCGTTTCAGCCTATGGGCCATTGTTTTGTTTTCCATATTTGTTGGTCAGGAGGGCATACATGGCTCTCCTTCTCTTTGTCCTCACATCTCGGTAAAGTAAATTAGGGTCAGAGGAAGAGTGACCGGCCTGAGGTCATCTGGTATGCTTCATGCCTGAGAATAATAATAGCTAGAGCTGCTAAGAGCAAAGCTGCTATTCTGTCTTTGAGAAAACCAAAAGAATGTGGATGGGGAGAAGCTTACATGCTAGCAGTTGTTCTTTCTTGGGGCAAAAGGGGCAGGCTACAACAGATATTTGTACTCCCTGTGAGGCAAGCACCACACCCCTTCCTCATGTTCTGGAGCTCTTGGAGATATACATGCTGTACTTTTAAAATGGCAACATTAATTAATGTGGATTGCCTAAAGCTGTTATCCTGTTATAGAGGTGTATTTCAACACTTCCATAAAGTAACCCTGACTACCACCTTAAAGTGTAGACAGCACATTCACCTTATTCTGATCTTCCTAGTACTAATCTAAGCCATGTCAATTTTTGCCACCAAAGAGATCAAAGCCAGTCCAGCAACCATGTATTAGGTTCCCAAGCTGGCAGAAGAGGGACATACAAATGACCACATTTGCCTTCTGTTCAGTATCGAGTTCTGTCTTTCATATTATCTCCATAAACACAAACACAATATACTTTTTTGAGTGTTTCTAATTTTATTGTCTCTCTCTGATCAATATTTTATGCTCTGAGATTTTTGCATCCTGAATTTGGATTGATTCATAAGAACAGAAAAAAACCCTGCTGGAACAGACCAGTGGTCCATCTAGTCCAGCATCTTGTCTCAAACAGTAGCCAACCAGTTACTCTGGAGGGCCAACAACAAGGCATAGAGGTCAAGGCCATTCCCTGATGCTGCCTCTTGGCACTTGGATTCAGAGATTTACTGCCTCAGAATGTGAAGTTTCCTTTTAATCATTGTGGCTAGTAGCCACTGATAGACCTATCTGCCGTGAATCTGTCTAATCTTTTAAAGCCATCTGTGCCTGTGGTTATCACTACATCTGCTGGCAGTAAATTGAACATTTAAATCACTTATTGAGTAAAGAAGTATTTCCTTTTGTCCATCCTGAATCTTTTGTCCATCAACTTCATTGGATGCCCTCAAGTGGTAGTGTTTTGAGAGAGGGGGAAAAAAATGTTGTCCACTCTGTGTTCTTCTACTCTAAACTGAAAAATCCCAGACTATGCAGTCTTTCCTCAAAGGAAAGGTGTTCATCTACTTAATCACCTTGGTTGCCTTCTTCTGTACTTTTTCCAGCTCTGCAATGTTCTTTCTGAGATACGGTAACCAGAACTGCACACAGTATTCTGAATGAGGCCATGCTGTAGATCTATACAGGAGCATTATCATATTGTCTGGTTTATGTTCAATCCTTTTCCTAGTAATTCCCAGCATATAATTTGCTGTTTTTGCTGCTGCAGTATACTGAGTTGACATTTTCAATTAGGTATCCACTATGATCCATGGACTCTTTCCTTCTCATTGTTCAGACCCCATTAGCATATACTTGAACACTGGATTTTTTTTGTTCTAGTATGTACTGCTCACCCCAATTCCAAATCATTTATAAGCAAATTTAATAGCCCTGGCCCTTGAGGGACTCCACTGCTTACTTCTCTCTATTGTCAGAACTGTCCACCATCCCAAAGAAAAGGAAATGCAAGAAAGCGAACTGGCTGTCTGATGAAGCTTTACAAATAGCAGAGGAAAGAAGGAAAGCGAAAGGCAAAGGTGAAAAGGAAAGATTTACCCAAATGAATGCAGATTTCCAGAGAACAGCAAGGAGAGATAAGGAGGCTTTCCTGAATGAACAATGCAAAGTAATAAAAGAAAACAATAGAATGGGAAGGACTTGAAATCTCTTCAAGAAAATTGGAGAAATCAAGGGAACATTCCATGAAAAGCTGGCCATGATAAAGGACAAAAATGGTGGGGACCTAACAGAAGCAGAAGAGATTAGGAAAAGATGGCAAGAATACACAGAAGAACTATACAAGAAGGACCTCAATGACCTTGACAACCATGAAGGTGTAATCACTGACCTCAAGCCAGACATCCTGAAATGCAAAGTCAAATGGGCCTTAGAAAGCATTACTAACAACAAAGCTAGCGGAGGTGATGATATGCCAGCTGAGCTATTCAAAGTCCTAAAAGATGATACTGTTAAAGTGCTGCACTCAATTTGCCAGCAAATTTGGAAAATGCAACAGTGGCCACAGGATTGGAAAAGGTCAATATACATTCCAATCCCAAAGAAGGGCAATGCCAAGAAATGTTCAAACTATCACACAATTGCACTCATTTCACACGCTAGCAAGGTCATGCTCAAGATTCTACAAGCTAGGCTTCAGCAGTAAATGGATATATGGCAGGTCCTTAAAGAGATGGGAGTACCAGACCACCTCACATATCTCTTGAGAAACCTGTATAAGGGTCAAGAAGCGACAGTTAGAACTGGATATGGAATAATTGATTGGTTTAGCATCGGAAAAAGAGTACGACAAGGATGTATATTGTCACCTTTCTTATTTAATTTATATGTAGAGTACATCATGCGAAATGCCAGCCTGGATGAATCACAAGCGGGAATTAAGATTGCTGGGAAAAACATCAACAACCTCAGATAAGCAGACGATACCACTCTAATGGCAGAAAGTGAAGAGGACCTAAAGAGCCACTTGTTCAGGATGAAAGGGGAGAGCGCAAAAGTTGGCTTGAAACTCAACATCAAAAAACTAAGATTATGGCATCTGGCCCCATCACTCCTTGGCAAACAGGAGAAGTCGTGGAACCAGTGACAGTGACAGCCATGAAATTAAAAGATGCCCGTTCCTTGGGAGGAAAGTGATGGGAAACCTAGACAGCATAATAAAAAGCAGAGACATCACCCTGCCAACAAAAGTCTATATGGTCAAAGCAATGGTATTCCCAGTAGTAATGTATGGCTGCGAGAGTTGGACTCTAAGGAAGGCCGAG
Source organism: Gekko japonicus (assembly GCF_001447785.1). Taxonomy (NCBI): domain Eukaryota; kingdom Metazoa; phylum Chordata; class Lepidosauria; order Squamata; family Gekkonidae; genus Gekko; species Gekko japonicus. Next base: position 618,189 of record NW_015170283.1, on the reverse strand, counting down.
CACCTAAAAATAGATAGTTTTGAATTATGGTGCTGGAGAAGACTCTTGAGAGTCCCTTGGACTGCAAGGAGATCAAATCAGGCAATCGTAAAAGAAATCAACCCTAACTGTTCCCTGGAAGGCCAGATACTGAAGCTGAAGCTCAAATACTTTGGCCACCAAATGAGAAGGGAGCACTCACTGGAGAAGACCCTGATGCTTGGGAAGGTTGAAGGTCAAAGAAGGGGACAGCAAAGGATGAGATGGTTAGACAGTGTTATCAGTGCAACAAACATGAAATTAAGCAAACTCCGGAGCACGACGGAAGACCTTGCATGATGTGGTCCGTGGGGTTGTGAAGAGTTGGACTCGACTATTTGACTGAACGACAACAACAAAGTACGTACCACCTTACACTTACCTACATTGAACTGCATTTGCCATACAGTTGTTCACTCACCTAGTTTGTAGAGATCCTCCTGGACCTCTTCGCAATTATCTGCAAACTTGGCTGCTATACTGCTCACCCCCAATTCCAAATCATTTACAAGCAAATTTAATAGCCCTGGCCCTTGAGGGGCTTCACTGCTTACTTCTCTCTGTTGTCAGAACTGTCCATTTAACCATTCCTGTCATTAAGAGAACCCATTATTTTATCCCATGACTGCTAAACTTAATCAGGAATCTTTTGTGAGGTAATTTGTCAAAGGCATTTGACTGAAAGCTGTTGAGAAAGGCATATCAGTTTTTCTTTACAGTGCATGCAACTGTTGAAATGTATATAACTTGCACTGAGCCAATGGGTTTGGCAGACTGATTATGTTATATGAAGCCATCGTATTATTAGGTGATAACATATTAAAGCTGGAAAGTACATAAAGGCTGTCTAATTCAACTATCTTAGCAGAGACAGAATCTCATCACCAGTGGAATAAACCTCGTACTAGCTTTTATAATTGTAAGGCTGGCTGTGATCCTGACTCCACTCCAAAGAGAAACCTGTCTTCTTTGAAGCAGGCAATTATATGACCATGACTTAAATTCTATACAACTGCTTCAAAAATAAGCTTGTTCACTTAAAGGTATTATAATACTTCTGAAGATGCTTGGGGTGAAACTATAGTGTATCTTAAGGAAAAGAGGTGGGGCACTAATTGAGAAGGAGTGGGATGTTAGAGCTTTGCCTTCTGGCACAATGAAAACTTCACACTGAGAAGAGTTAGGAAGGACTGTATGTCTCTTGCTGGCAACTAGTTATGTTCCCCCCTTAGGGGACCTCACCGTTTTAAAAGCACTAAACAGCAACAGGAGACTCGCTTGTGTTCAGCAGAAATATTTGCTGTAATTCTACATACTACAGTCACAGTAACTGAACAGAGCACTAATTCATTGTCTTTCCCTTTGTGCTACAGAAGTATTATTCACGTTTTGAACACAAGCAGATTCAGATACAGAGATTAGGTTATTTGGCCAGATGAATGCAACAAGTTTTTGGAGAATCCAAAACAAGAACCCAGTTTTCTGAGTCAGTGCCTGAACCACAAGTTCTCTTTTCTCTGACTGCAACTTAGAACATCAAAGAGCAATGTTATGATTTGGGCATGTTGATCTACAGTTTAAAATGTAAAATCAGGAGTAATTGGATTGTGGTGAAGAAAACTTCCCGTTCACTGTAGGATAGCCAGAAGATGAATGATGTAATTATATGAAAGAGTTGCAAACGTTATAATCATATAGGAAATGCTCTCTGTCTAGCCATGTGTACTTTCCTCATGCTTTTATTTTTGGAACTGATATAATTTCCATTAATTGATGTAGTAACTAGGAATTGTTTTGAATGAAACATTTTAAAGATAATGTGCTTACCTGAAAATATATATTGAAGCTATTCTCAATTTTTGGCAATCACTTGTTTTTCAATGAGGATACTATGCCAAAGTTGCTTGCTTTGGCAAATTCACCCCTTTTCATTCTCTCCCCACCCTGTTTCTAGGATTGAAGTCCCTTGTATTCTGAATTGTATGATATTTTTGGAAAGGTAGAATACATTTTTCATAAAAATTCCATTACATGCTTTTATAAATTACTAACCTTTTCAAACAAAGGACCAAATTATGTGTCACACAAAATGATCTCCTTTACATATAATTCTGGCTCTGCATCATCTGATTCCTGACCAGTCACATTAAAGCATGATATTGGAACATGGGTCATCATCCTTCCTTTTAACTACATTTTAGCTTACAATACTACTATTCATATATTGAGTTGGATCCGGCACCATAACAATGAAATTGCTCACAAGTTGTTAGCTATATATATGTGTTAAATAACAATAATAAAAATAACAAACACTCCCTTAAAAATAACAGGTTAGAACCAGCACAGTGTCTTCTACTCATGGAATGCAACTTGCACTGCCCTTCTCCCATGGCAGCCTGAAATGCCTCCCAAAATATCATTCCTGGGGTCCCCTCTCACATAGGACCAGAATTTCAGGGGGCATTTCAGGCTCCCATAGGGAGGGGAAGGCACAACATTCATGCTCTGTGGCCCATGCACCTGCAGAAACATTGTGTTTAATCCAACCCATTATTTTTAAAAGACTAGTTTGTTACTTTTATTACCATTATTTAGCACACACACAGGTAAATCACTCTGAGAAATTTCACTGTTACTTTGCAAATTGAAGAAGAGAAGAGATTGGATTTATACCCCGCCCTTCACTTGGAGTCTCAGAGCGGCTTACAAACGCCTTTCCCTTCCTCTCCCCACAACAGACACCCTGTGAGGTAGGTGGGGCTGAGAGAACTCTGACACAAACTGCTCTTTCAGGAACAGCTGTGCCAGAGCTTGTGACTGACCCAAGGTCACATCAGCAGGTGCAAGTGGAGGAGTGGGGAATCAAGCCCGGTTCTCCCAGATTAGTGTCTTAGAGTCCACACACTTAAGCACTACACCAAACTGGCTCCCTTGAGAACTAGGCTTTATATAGCAACTTGCAAAGGATGACCCACATGAGTTTATATACACTTTCACAAAGTAATTGCTCTGAAAATGTCTAAAACTAATTTATTAATCTTAGAAAATGGATTATTTCCCAGCACATCAACTTTCTTTAATGCTTACATTAATTTGTACTTGAAAAAAAATGAACAGTGGGATTTCAGTCAAGAAATGCTATACATGAACTAGATAACGTTGTCTAGGATTGAACAGAATTCACTGGGCTTATTTTTTTCTGAAGCAAGGTAACTGTCCTGCCCCTTCTTCACTTTTGTGTGCGTAAAGTGCTGTCAAGTTGCAGTTAACTTATGGCGATCCCAGCAAGGGGCTTTCAAGGCAAGTGAGAAGCAGGGATATTTTGCCATTGCATTCCTCTGCAGAGACTTTATTGGTGGTCTGGTCTCCCTTCTAAGTACTGACCCTTAGTTTCCAAAATTTGACAAGATTGGGCTATACCATGCCACCTTCCCTCCCCATCCTCCACTTTTACCAAGGCTCCCCCCCCCCCGCGTCCTTGTCATCTAAAAATCAAATGCATACACTTCTAATCACTACTCTTCACAAGCTTGTTTTAAACATTACCTAACTTTTCTCCCATCTGATGGTTTGAGGACAGGGTACCTGAAGAACTGCATCCTCACACCCAGGCCACCCCCTTATAAACCCTGCTCCTTTGTGCAGAGGTAAAGAGTGATGACCAGAGACATGGCTCTTCAGTAGTCATATCTCACCTGTAAAATACCTGCTCTCCTCCTGAAACTCATCTGGCATCTACCCTACTCTTTTTCACACACCAGAGCAAAACATTTGTACTCAGACTTGTAACTAGGTATTTGATCTTCTAAATAATGTTAACAATGTTTCTAGCTTGAGGGCTATGAAGATCATTTGCCAAATGTCAGGTAGGTCAGGCTGCAATTAAAGGCAAAAAGGTTAAAAAATCAACAACACCGGGTAATGTTCTATCTTGGGGTTATTTATTCATTTAATTAATCATAGAATTGTAGAAAAATGGAACAGTGAACTATATTACTATGTATGGTATATATGATCTACTCACTGTAAGTTATGGTCCTACTCTCATTTCATTATGTAACAGTTCTCAACCTTGTTCAATTTATCCAAGTCTAATACATTTGTTTCAGATTGCTGTAACCCTAGTCCTATTACATTGCTCACTGGGTCTCATCTTATGGGACTCTTGCTCTTTTCTACTGTAAATCACACTTTGATTTATAGTAGGAAAGAGCAAGAGTCCCATAGCACATTAAAGACTAACAAAATATGTGGCAGGGTATGAGCTTTTGTGAGTTTTGAAGGAGTGAGCAGTGACTCACGAAAGCTCATACCCTGCCACATATTTTGTTAGTCTTTACGCTGCTACTGTTGCTCTTTTCTACTGCTACAGACTGACTAACACGGCTATTTATCTTGATTTACAATACACAATTTACTTTGATTCCAAGTGACAAAGAGGCAGACAATGAATAAATAATAAACAAGGCATTTTTGTGTCTCTTCTCGACATCACCGGAGCGAAGTTACCGGAATCGGACCAACATAAGGACCCTCTCGCTATCTTCAATGATTCACTGAGTTGCCCTAATGGCTTTCAAATGGCGTCCTTTGTCCCTTCCAGGCTCGCCGCACCTTCTGCAGGTTTTGTGCGTTTCCTTGGGAGCAAGTCCCACTGAATTCTGTGGCACTTCCGTGTGAACATGCCAATAACTCTCCCTGCTGGAGAGTATTTTCTCTCACACCCTAGAAGACTGGGGAGGGAACAGATACGCGCGCGATGGGTTCCACCGACGACAAATGGGCCGCGCGTGCGCCATACCGGTTACTCGCTACTAGCGACGCCTACATTTGCTCCAGCGTTATTATGAACGCGGCGAAAAGTTCCTTGCCCGGTGGCGTGTCGCGCGCTCTGTGCCGTCACAGCACCGCGGGGAGGGGAGAGGCGGCGTTGCCTCTCCTTTCTGCCGTCTTTCCCGGTTCGTGATTGGGTCACGTGGGGGGGGGGGCGTTGCTTCGTCCCTCGAGCGCGGCGTACGCAGCGCAGTGCTGAACGTAAGTCTGATGAGGGAGAGTGGAGCAGGAGCTTTTCGGGGCTTGGAACTGGGTGCTTTGCCCGTGGAGGGCTCGCTTTCACCCTCACTCTCCCTCAGAGAACGTGAAAGCGGCGGATTACGCCCCAGATAAATGGACACAAAAGCGGCGGATGAGGCGCTGGGTGACGCGCTTCCGCCTTGCTGGAATGTCTTCCTGTAGCTGGGTGGGAAACTGTCTCTTAGGGGAAGAACAAAGTTCCAGTCCAGTGGCACCTTTAAGACCAAAAATGTTTTGTTCAAGGTATTAGCTTTCCTGTACACACAGACTTCTTCAGATACAATGAAATGTAAGTTACCAGTCCAGACATATAGGTAGAAGGTGAGCAGGAAATTAGCATACAACATAATGAAGATGTTTACCAGATCCATTTATAAGGTTACGATTTGTTTGGGTTTAATGGGGGGGAGGGAGCGTAGTGAAGGAAATAAATGTGTCAAAAATGGAGATTGATGGGCTTTAACTGTGGAATGCTGAGAGTAATTAACTGAGACCACCCTGCTATTACGCTCCATCTGTCTCCTCTCCAGCATGGAGGCAACCTTACAGTTCTTCTTTGAACTGGGGTGATTGGCTGTGTAGCATTATCTTCCCTGTCCCCAGACCAGAGAAATACATTCCAGTCTACCATTCCAAATTACATTACATTCTACTATTCATTATATTACGTTATAATCTACTGTTCTATTATTCCAAATAAAAAAATAAAATAAAGAGGATATATGGCCCTTCTAGGGGATTGAATACAGATGTAAGGGCTGAATGGGGGTTAGCATATGTAGTGAGATGATAAATCAATATCCCTGTTAAGTCCTGGGGATTCCATTGTTCTGAGTGATGTAATAACTGGCAACTCAACAATTTCCCTTCCTAGTCTGTTCCTAACTTTGAGGGCACCTATTGAATGTCCTGGAAGGTTGAAGTATTCTACAGGTTTCCCAGTCTTGTGATTCTTGATGTCATTTTGTGTCCATTTATCTGGGGCGTAATGGTAAGCTCTCAGTTAATTACTGTCAGTATTCCACAATGTATCTATGGACTGATAATTTCCATTTCATTGTATCTGAAAAAGTGTGTGTACAAATGAAAGCTTATACCTTGAATAAAACTTTGTTGGTCTTAAAGGTGCCACTGGACTCAAACTTTTGTTCTGCTTCAGACCAACACAGCTACCCACCTGAATCTATCTTGGGAAAAGAGTTTGAGTAATAAAGCCCCGCTTGAGCTTTTGCAGGGGGAGGAGTCTCCGTTGCTATTTCATTTCACATCATTTTCTCACTTTTTTCCTCAGGACTGTACACTTTTACAATTTGTTTGCATTTTTTGGTTTATTTGCTTGTTTGGTTAGAACCATCTCCTTGTACAGCTGGAAGTGGCCTGTAATATCATGTTTAAAACTGAATTCAGGGGTGCAGCTGTGTTGCTCTGAAGCAGCAGAACAAAGTTTGAGTCCAGTGGCACCTTTTAAGACCAACAATGTTTTATTCTGGGTATATGCTTTCGTGTGCATGCATGCTTCTTCAGATGTATCTGAAGAAGCGTGCATGCACACAAAGCTTATAACCAGAAAAAAGCTTTGTTGGCCTTAAAAGTGCCACTGGACTCAAACTTATAAAACTGTTTATCTTGCAGTGTTCCTTAGCTAGAGGGCTGAAAGGCTGTTCAAATCAAACAAAGTGTAGCCTATTAAAATTCGGATAGTAACTGAAGATGCAGCAATCCTAAGCAGGCCTACTCAGAAGTAAGTCCTATTTTATTCAGTGGGGTTTACTCCTAGGAAAGTGTTCTTAGGACACTTTTACAGCTGAAATTCTTTTTCTCAACAACTAGTTCAAAGACATTTTTGGCACAATCTTAAACACTTTTCCTAAGTCAATTGAAGGGCTTGGAAAGATGTAACTGTGCTTACAGTACACTGTGACAACCTCTTGTGAGACATGCCTGGCTTTGGGCTTAGCAACTGTTTTGAGACCCAGCAAACTTTTGGAATTTGATTGGCTCCTCCATATAACAAGCAGCAAGGGTGCCTGTATGGGCTCTGAGTTGATTGACTCCATTATGGTTATGATATATCCTGTATTTCAGTAGTACTGACCTGTCTGGATGACTTCCAGAGAGACATGTTTGTGCTTAGCATCAACCAAAAGAGCCATATGACTGTATGCCAGGAGAAACACCATGTATAATTATTTGAATCAAAACAATCATGTAATTGTTGTTGACTTTCATACCCTGTGTTTTCCCTTTGTTTCTTGTGATTTAACCCCCTAAATAAACGCAGTGATATAACTGCTAAAATTAAATGTATAATCATAACGTTTTCAATTACCATATGACTTATATAATCATAGAGTGGGAAGGGACCTCCAAGGTAATCTAGTCCAACGTAGTGCAATGTAGGAAATCCTCAAATACCTCCCCCCCCCCCCCAATGACCACTGTTCCACACCCAGATTATGAACATGTCTCTGCCTAGCACTGTTGAACCTTAGCCAGCCTTTTTGTTATCTGGAGTACATGGAAGGGCTTTTTACTCTGCCTTTTTGCTCTCTCTTCATCAAAAGGCACAGTAGGTCAGGTGGCTGGTGTGGTGGTGGTTGTATTCTCTGCAGCCAGCTAGCTCTCCCCCTAACAGTTGCTTGGGTGCAGGGATGTGAGCTCAGAGCCTGTGGAGAAGGGTGGGGGGCTATTGGAGAGGACAGGCCCTGTACTTCCATCTCTGGCTTGCTGCTCTGGGAGGCTTACAGCTTTACCCCTCTTCCAGTTCCTGCAGTGGTGACTGCTTCAAGTTGGGAAGCCTGTGGCAGTCACAAGCCCCACTGGGAAATGGATTTTCCCACTTTCCTGAGGCATGGGGTAGATGCAAGCTTTGGGGAACAGTGTTCAGAAGAGCCACAGCTAGCATGTCAAATAGCTGCATGTGGATCTCTATCTAACATCTATCTAAACATTTATGCTACGGAATATAATATTGGCTTCTGTTGCCTTCTGAAATCTATATACTAATAGCCAAGGCACCCCCTGCTTCCGGATATCAAAATCTGCACATCGGGGGCACCTAGGGGGCAAAGAGATTTTCCTGCACGTTTGGAGCAATCCCCAGATGTGCAGAAAAATCTGAAATCTATAAAAAACTATAGGGGGAATATTTAAATCCCCCCAAAAGTAAAAGAGCATTCCCTGCGCATGCGCAGAGAACACTCTGAGAACTGCCTCGCTGCCGCCACCACTGGGCGGGAGAAGGCTTGGTGGGCCGGCCACTCAGGCCTCGCCACTGCTGCGGCCACAAGGGGGGGAGGGAAAAAGCTTGGTGGGCCCGACAGCTGGGAGCCGTGTGGGCCTTGCCATTGGTGCCGGGGGGAAGGTTTGGCCTCGCCATTGGTGCTGGGGGAGGAGAAGGCTTGGTGGACCTGGCGGGAACCACACAGGCCTCGTTGGTGCCGGGGGGGGAGAAGGCTTACCTGTGGCTCTTTCCTCCTCCGCGTGGAGCTCCCCCCCCTGCGAGTATCACGGGTCCCCCTTCTTGTTTTATTATAATTGTTATATTTGCATATGGCTGATTCAGTAGTATTGGATGTAAATAGCTAGGAACACTATGAATAAAGTTATCCAGTGATAGATGTTACAATCATATCTTTGCAAAGACTTGCATACCAATTGACATACAAGACTACTCAAAGACTCACATTTTTTTCTACCAGCATTTTCTTTTTCATTCAACTTTCTCCTTCCTGAGGGCCAATTCTCACATTCCAAAGTTGTCTTGTCATCCCGCTTGGGAATTAATCACCCAGCATAAAACTCCCAATGCACATCTGTGGACCAGACACCTGGGGAACACCAGGACTTTGTCACAAGTGAAATGACCCTGGTACCCTACTCATTGATTCAGGAATGTGAACTGAATTGTTCTTATAGGGGTGGATTCGCAAGTATATCTTGATCAAACCACTATGCATTTGCATTGTTTATTTCCCACTCTAGTGACACCTGCTGAATACAAATTGCCTTTCTATTGATCTTCCAGTTTGTAATATAATGTTCATTCAGTGCACATTCTTCAAGTATGTCAGACATTTTCATAACACATCAGGTTTACCTGAGAGTAGGACTTTCTACTCTTAATTTGCCCCTCTAATTTAGGAGATGAGAGCTCCACAACTATTTAGATGTTTAGCTCCACAACTAACATTGTAGAATCATTTTTTGTAGTGATTTAACAGCTATGCTGAGCTTGACATGTTCAGATGACTAGGGATTGGCATAGGGAGTGGGCAATATTTTGTTACCAAATCAGACTATGCTGTATAGTGCACGTGTCATATGGAATGTGAATGATACTTTTTATTTAAATGCCTTGAGTTTGTTGCTCTTATGCTAAGAGTCTAGGCACAAAGATAATTAAAGCAAATCCCTTAATGGCTGTGCTCGTCATATAGGCATATTTTTCTTCCAAAAGTGAGCCTAGAGTGCTTAGTAAATTGCAAGGTCTTGCTTTAGAAAATGACCCCTGTTACATGTTTAATGTTCTATATTCTGCTGAAATGAAGTTCATGCAGTGTGATTCAACTGGAAGCAAAAATATGCTTACAAATTATTTACATAATTTGCTTTGGAAGATTTCTTTTGAACTACCTCATTTCTTTTTGACCGTAAGTTATGATATGCAAAATTCTGAAAAGTGAGTTCTTAAAAGTCTTTAAAAGCTTTCATGTAGCATTATTCATGAAGAATCTAGGACAAAAGAAGTTGGAAAAAGTGTCAGACTATGACACCACGGATTCTAAATGCCTACTGTTTGTGGTTCTATAAATCATAATTCTGTGTTTTTAGGATCGAATCTTGTTGCCCTTTCAAACAGCTAAGGTGGGGGAGGCCTTTTAAGTTTTCCTTTAAAATAAACTTGTGGAGTATGAATCAAGATGATCTGATTTAATAGAAATTAATATTTTATTACTTTAAAAGCAATTGATTTCCAATGAATCACATTTGTTCCCCATTTTATTAAGAATGGTGACAACAACAGTGCCTTTTGAGGTCTAAGCTGTGAGAGCAGTGATCAATACTGTGCTGTCAATATCCAGTCCTAGACACATTTTGTTTTCTTTCTAATTCCATGTTCGTACGTTCAGGATTTTAGATTAAGGCAGCAGCCCTGTACACTTATTTGGGAGTAAGCTTCCAAGTCAAAAAGCATAGAACTGGTCTGCGTGTATAATCAGATTTTGTTTCACAGCATTCGGAATAGGATTTGCTGAAGAGATACCTCATGGTACCTAACTGGTATATAGTTTTTGTGTGGTGTTTTAATTTCAAGCATAGTATGTTAGCACTTCAGCGATACCATTAGGAGTATTCAGAGATAAGCTCTTAGTTGAGAAATTTCTGGAGATTTGGGAGTGGAGCCTGGGGAGGGGTCTCAGTGGGGTGTAATGCCACAGAGTCTACCTTCCAGAGCCATTTTCTCCAGGGGAACTGATCTCTGTTAGTAGGAAATTGATTATAATTCCAGGAGATACACAGGCCCCACCTGCAGTTTGGCAACCCTATGCAGAGATCATTACTTTTTGCTGGTTCATCTCCCAATGCTTTGATACTATCTCCTGATATTTTTAGCCGCTGTTTTGTATTGTTCTGTGTTGTTTAAATGTGGCAAACCATCGCCAGAGCCCTTGGGGGCTAAAGTATTTATGGAGTTCCAGAATAATGGTCTTTCCATTGAAAAGTAGAATAAAAGCTTAATTAATAAAATTGGTGGTGTGGACACCACCACTTGGACAAACTGTTGCTTCAGATGTCATATCAGTGAATGAAATAATAAAACAGACATATGATAAAAAATAAAAATAAATAAAAGCATGTCCCATATTGCACATTAAAGGAAAACCATGGTTTGGAACGTGTGTAAACTGTTGGTGTAGAAGGCTATGATCTTTTAAACACGTTTATTTGAATTAGTTTCAAGTAGATGCTTTAGGATAGGGCTGCAAAATCAGCAGTATTTTAATTATGAATAGGATAGGGCTATCTGCATCTTTTGTGTTTTCCTTCTAAGGTTACGTTGTTTTCTTTCGCTGCATTATTACTTTCATAATTATTTCATGCGCCATTCTTCAGTTCACAAACAGGTTGCATTTTAGCAAAGAATAAGAACCGCCACTGTTCAGCTTACATACATCCTTAAACACTATTCACTAATTTGGTACAAAACAATTACATTCCTAGAATATATACTTGCGGGCACTGATCTTGTGTAGGTGACAAAAAATGTGGGCACATGGCAGATTTAAGTTAGACAAGCATCCACTTCAAGATTATTCTGTAAGCATGTACGTTGGAAATCATTGGAGAAAACAGAATAAATCTTTCATTGTCTAAAATGCCATTAGTCTTTTAATGCACACAGCAGAGGTTGGAGGAAGAATGTTTTAAGCAGTAGAAAATATTATGTTGAAAATGCATCACATTCAAAAAGCACCAAAGAGGTGTTTGAATAAATACATTTCTTTCTTTCTAAGTCGTGTTTCATTACAAAACATAAGGGCCAACTGTACCTCACATGCAAACGTGCCTATTAGAACCCAGATGCCTGGAGTTTTTAGAAAAGCAGCTTTAGGATGGGGGAGTTTGAAGCAAAGATGTAGCAGTATGTACTTAACTCTTTTCCTACCTGTAGTGTGACTTTGCCCTAAACCATTCCCCTGATTTCTTTACACCATGTGATTCAAAACACATTTGCTCACATTCTTTGGGAGTGGGGAAGGAAGTGAGTTTGAAGTGAAGAAGCAGTAAGCAGGACAAATATCCCCAGTCTTTGAAGCTGCTTTTCTTAAAAATACATATCCCCAAAATTACACACCATGATTGGTGTGTAATTTATGTGTAAAACAGCTAGTATCTAGATGTGAAATTAGTGATGCTTAGAACATTGGACCCCTAGTTAACACTTTTAATTCCCATTGATTTCAATGGGAGAGTGAATCAGGTTTCTAAAATGTGCTGCTCAGTTCTGTGTATGTTAACTTTGTAAGTTCCAGTATTCAAAGTACATCCCATTTAATTGTGTGTAGGGTTGCTGCCTTTTTTGTGTGTGGTGGTGGTGGCCTACCTTTAATTGTCGTTCATAGTCGGCACCTCACATCATTCAGAAAGGAAAAGGTAACAGAAGTTCTTCACTGTCAAAGGATGGTTTCAGAGGGTAGCTGTGTTGGTCTGAAGTATAACAATTAAATTCAAGTCCACTAGCACCTTAGAGACCAGCAAGAGTTTCGGGATATATAATATTTCAAGAGTCAGAGCTCCCTTCTTCAGACTTGAGTAGAAATGGAGATCTCTTTTATTCTAGTTGGAAAGTCGGAGGGATGTTGTACAGAATGTTGTAAAGGTACCATACAAGCTGATTACAATATGCATTTCTGTTCGTGTCTGGCTAAGGGAGTTTTGAGTCTCGAAAGCTTATACCCTGAAACTCTTGTTGGTCCCTAAGGTTCTACTGGACTCAAACTGAACTGCCAAGAGAAGACTCTTTATTTTCAAGCATTTTCTTGGCTAAAATATACTGTCTTAATTGATTTATGCAGATGCTGTTGTTGCACTCCTCAGTCCTCTGCTTCTTAGAAGACATTTTAGTTGGACATTTTAAAAATAAAATGGCTCACTATCAGCCCAACTTTCAACCAGGGTTTTTATTCTTCCTACTTCTCTATAATTTCTATAAAAGAACATTTAGTAGCATTCAGCACTACCTGTTTTATGTTTTGTTCTGGTATTGATGTTATGATTCCAAGCATATTTCAGTTTTGTAAATCTGTCTTATTTCCAGATTTCAGCACTATTCCGGGATTTGCAGTTTCTTTGAGTAAAAGAAGTAGTTATGCAGCGGAGAAACAAAGCAACAAATATTGGGTTGCTTCTGCTACTTTCTCAGATATATCAAGTTGGATTTTCCAGAATTCCACCTGTCACACTGGTGACTTTGGCAGTAAACATTTTTCTCTTTTTACAACCTCTGAAACGACTCGATCAAACATGCATTAGTGTTGAAAAGTGTCTTTACATGAAAGATTGGCATCGTTTGTATCTTTCACCGTTTCATCATGCAGACGACTGGCATTTATATTTTAATATGGTCTCTCTGCTTTGGAAAGGAATTAACTTGGAAAGAAGGCTTGGAAGTGCATTGTTTGGATGTATAATTGCATTATTTTCTCTGCTAGTTGCAGTTGTATATATGATTTTGGAAATTGTAGCTGCAGAACTTCTGGATGATCCTGTATACAAGCTAAGTTGTGCTGTAGGTTTTTCAGGTAAGATACTCTAACGTTGTAATATTTCTATTTCTTTTTAATGGGCCACTGACTTTTAGTAAAGAGGTGTAGCTGTGCAGTTTTTTGTGTGTGTGTGTTCGTGTGTGTTAAATATTTTGTGGCAGTGCTTTTGGTGTCTGTGATGTTGCGTTTGTCTTCAGAAGTCTTTAATAGGGGAGAATGTTGTACAAATACATCTTATAAAGCTCTTAATAAAAATATTGTATTCCTTACAGCTGGACTCCCATATCAAGTATTTCATGAATATTGCCAGAATGCTTTTTTAAAGCATTCAGTCCACCTCCCATTTTTTCAAACGTTATAGTAAGAATTGGGATCACAGAAATGTTCTTGCCATGGAACAATTTTTCCCAAACTGAAAGATGGCAGTCTTGTGTCTACAAAGGTTGTCCGCATAAAGGGTCACTATAGCCTAAACTAGAGTTCAGTCTCACTCCCACCAAATATCTCTATTGCAATTTATGTGAGTAAAGGAATATTATAAAATCAGTTAATTCATATAGAACAGTGATTACAAAGAGCAACAATCTGGCAATCCCTTTCTAATAGGACTGTCCTATTTCTTCTCTACTGTTTATTAGTTGCACTAGGAATCTCAGCTGATTTGAAATTGTTCCAAGGTATGCTCTCTTCCTCATTTATACATGTGAGACTACTATTGTAGCAAAATTTCAGCATATCAAATTATATCAAAGGCAATCTACTCTTTTATTTACATTATTGAAGTGTATTACAAGATAGGTAACATCTGACATCATTCCTTAAATCAGAAGGAGATGCTGGATGCATACTGTTCTTCACTGGTGGCTAAAAAGGTATTCAATTAATGCTGACTGTGGTAGAAATAACCCCTGAAGTAATGGAGGAAAGTAGCACCAGTAGAACAAGTCCAGCAAAGAAAAGGAAAGTCTATATGATAGAAGGCAATAGTTCAAGACAATAGTACCAGTCAAGGGTCCCTCTAAGCTGTGGAGTCCTGTGAGCAAAAATTCTACTTGGTGAGCTCCTAGCATTAAAGTGAGCGAGCGATTTGGCTGCTGCATGAATTAGTTTGCTCTGAAGCCCTCCTTCCTAAGCTAAGACAAAAATCTGTGAGCCGGAGGCTAAAAAACTGTGAGCTAGCTCACACTAACTCAGCTAAGTTTTTTCTGGATGGGCGGAGTAATTTTCATTGAGAAACAAGGTGTTGCCTCTGGATATGTAAATGCTGAGAATATTGGTTCCTCTCGCAGGTAAATAAATGGGAAAACTGAATGGTGGGTACCGAATTATTTTTTTCAAAATGAACAGCTGGATTTTCAGATTTCTCTACTCTTAAAAAGCTGCACCAAACCAAATAGGTTGTGGAAAGAGTTAACTGAAACGTATTGGACTTACTTTTGGAGGAAGAACAAAGATTGATAATAAAGCTCAGTAGAATATTGATTAAAGCTTCTATTTGTACCTCTTCATTGTTTTTGATTTTATCTGCAAATTTGTCTCGGTGTGATTTTACTCCTTTATATTGATTTAGGAGTGTTATTTGCTTTGAAAGTTCTTAACAACTATTATCACCCTGGAGGGACCAGCAACTTCATGGGAATACATGTGTCAAACAAATATGCATGTTGGTTGGAACTTCTAGCAATTCATTTAGTCAACCCACGGTAAGTGTAATGAATCATGTACAACTGATGTTAAATTATTGTGCCTCTATGTCTGGGTGTGATTATTTATGAGAGAAAGTGTGTGAACTATCCAATACAATTTTAATGTTAAAAAAACCACAGGTTCTTCTGATTTTGGTCTGTGGCGTGGGACAAGGAAGGGGGATTTTAATTCATGAACAGAAACCTTATTGAACATTGGGTGTGATCACACTGATGGCTTGGTGCGTTATGGCGCAGCCTCTAATTGTAACAGTTTAAAATGTTGTGGGGCATATCATCCAGACAGCACACCCTGCTACGGGTTACCCATGTGGCTGTCCCCTGGTCAAGCATCCACATTACCGCAGTGCCTCAGCCATGAACCATGCTGCCTGGTAATTTTTTAAAATGCAGGTGGTCACATATATGCTGATGTGTACGCATATGTGCTCATGCGCATCTGCGCTCATGTGCATATAGGCAAAAAAAATCCCAGTGATGGAAATGAAAAGGTTCAGACTTCCAATCCGTTTTGTGCATGCTCCCCCATGTTCAGACATCTGGCAACATGCAATGAATGTGCAAGGAACCAAAAACACCACCAAGTCATCCTGGGGAATGCCTGATAGATGTGGTTGTGTGACTGTGCACATTTAATCCAGAGGGGAAGGATGGCTATGTCGGGCCAAACTGCTCGTGTGATCATACCCGTTATTATGTTATAAAGTACTTTCAGTAATAGTTACTGATATGCTTTTATAATTAGTATCACATGTGTTGATGACTTTTTAAAAAGATTAAATAAGATTAATGTTTTAAAAATATTAGACCACTAATTTAACCATTGCTTTTGACCAGTCAAATGACAAGCTCTTATAATGTGTAGTCTTTGAAATTAGCCTGCTAAATTTTAGGGACCAACACTGAAGTTCTGTTATGTGCTGTATTACCTACATTTTGGAGGTAAAATGTTTGGTGTGTTATTTGTTTTTTCAGAAACATCACCTGAAGGCCTGAGATTTGTGACCTCCATTGTCTGTCAAAAACAGTGTGCAGTTTGGATCAGGGTCACACAAAAAGTGAAGAGGGTATTTAACCCTTCAAACCCTGTTGGGTTTCACTGATCAAAACTGAGTTTCTTATATGATTATTACAGTTTTATAAAGAAAAAGAGACAGATTTTAAAAGGACAAGTCATTTTCC
>NW_015170283.1:543104-601924 GCF_001447785.1 Gekko japonicus | reverse complement strand
TTCCCTACAAAATGCTATTAACAGTGCAGAGCACTATTTCAGTTAGTGAAACCAAGTAGGGCTTGAAGGGTTAAATTGCACCTTCTCTGGTGGTACTGGGAGTGGGACAGCCCTTACTTCTGGGAATAGGCTTCTCCTCCGGAACAGGATCAGTTTCCTCAGATCAATCCAGGAAGGGGAAGGGCCTGTCCCCTGGGAACATCCCATTCTCACCGTCCCTGCTGCTTGAGCAGGATGTGTTTCACAGGTGCTCTGCAGAGCGCAGTGATCCAGGAATGAGAAGAAGAGAGAGGGACGGGAGGGACAGGGACCCTCCCCTCCCTCTTCATTATTATTTCGAGCTGCAGTTGGCAGCAGACTCCCTAGGTTTCCTGTCTCATTACCAATGCTGATATCTCTCCCCCTCTGCATATCACACCTAATCCAATCATGCCTGCTATTGCCATTCGGCATCTGAAATTATCTTTATAAAGTTTATTTCTCTGGTACCTTGTATTACATTTTATGGCACACATGGCTCAGCCTGACCAAGTGACATTTATGTCAGATTCAGCCCTCGTAACAAATGAGTTTGACACCTTTGCTCTAACTTGTGCACTATTATAAGGATGCTTGCTGGAATTTTAATACTATCTGGTTGGTTTATTAATTGGAATCACCTTGTTTAGGAATAGTTGTAACCTGCCCCAAGCCTTAAGCATGCAGCAGGATGGAAATTGTACAAAGAATGATGCCTGTCAGTATTGGGTAATAGCCTGATAGGATAGGAGGCAGAAATCCATGATGACTGATCATGTAACAACTGCTGATGTTCCACGTATTCGGGATATAAAGTGGCCATAGTAGTTACCACTTCAATAAATTAAGGAATGCGGCTAATATCATTTTTCTATGGCATGGCAATGCTTTTGAGAAAGGGTTGTTCTGAAAATAATTTCTTAACAAGAAGGGGAACCCACAATACTCGCAGACGGGGGAGGAGAAGCTCCACAGGAAAAGGAAGCAGCCGCAAGTGAACCTTCTCCCCCCCCCAGCACCCACGGCGAGGCCTGCGCCCCTCCAAGCTTCCCTCCTTTCCTAGCGGCGGCGGCGGCAAGGCCTTGCTGGCCTGCGAACTTTCTCCCTCCCGGCTGTGGCAGCGAGGCTTCGCCGGCCTGCCAAGCTGTCTCCTTCCCCCTCAGTGGCAGCAGCAGCAAGGCCTCGCTGGCCCACCAAACTTTCCCCCTCCCCCGGCGGTGGTGAGGCCTCGCCGGTGCGCCGAACTTTCTCCCCCCCCCCGGCGGTGACGAGGGCTGAGTGGCTTACAGTCACCGGCCGGCCAAGCCTTCTCCCCACATCCCTCCCCCTCCCCCTCTCTGGTGGTGGTGGCGGCGAAGCTGTTCTAAGAGCATTCTGTGCGCATGTGCAGGGGATGCTCTTTTACTTTTTTGTGGATTTAATTATCCCCCGTATATTTTTTTACAGTTTTAGATTTTTCTGCACACCTGGGCATTGCCCCACGTGCGCAGGAAAATCTCCCTGCCTCCCAGGTCCCCCTGATGTGTGGATTTAGATATCCGCACAAAGGGGGCGCCTTGGGAATTAGATATATAGATGTTACATGACTGTTGAAGGACTCGAATGTTTTAATTAATTTTTAGAGATATGCGATATGGTGCACCAAATGACCATTTTCCTGGTGGCTTGTACGTCCCTCCCTTTCGATGCTCCCAATTGTAAATGAAGAAAGGGTCATACTCATCAAGAATGGTGCAGTACTTGTAGCTCAACTTGGACGGCAAATTCTTCTTCAGTGTTGAGATTTATTACAAAATAGCTAGAAATAGCACAGTTATTTTTTTAAAAAGACACAGCAGAGTTTTATATATAGTACAATCTTAAATCAATCTTGTGTGATTCTGCTTCTCACTGAAATACTGTCTCCTCCATATTATACTCATTACACAATCAACTTTCTAAAGTTCTATTTTAGCAATAAAGAACATGCATTGTGAAATCAGCTGTAACTACCATGAGGTTTTTTCCAAGGAAACCTTCATGCAAAAGTTTAGCTTTGCATTCTCTTTCAACTGGTGCATTTTTTTACTATGAGTGCCCTGTCATATTCTTTCATCACCCTCTCTTTTTAAAACACACCTTACCCAATCTGGCCTTTTGGAACAAAGTAAAACAAAAACGAGTAAACATCAACATAGTCAATGTTAAGCAAGAGAGTCTCTCAGACTATATCGTAGTAAGACTCCATCATAATCAGAACTGTTTGAACCTTACCAGATGTAACTCGTAGAAAATAGATATGTAGTCTGAGAATGTACACTTTCAGTTTCCACCCTTCAACAAGCCCAATAAAAGAAGTCACTGGGAATGTTCAGGAAAGAGGCAGTGTCTCGCCTGATAATAGAATACAAATTAGGGGGCCCAATGTTAAAATCAATACACATACAACATAAATATTACAAATGATCAAAAATTCATGCATTTATTACAGATTAGTTTAAAAATAATTCTAAGTCCAAATATAGCCTCAAATAAAATTACAAATCATATAATGTGCACAAAAGGGACCTTATGTGACCCATAAACAGATGCATTTCGGCCTATTGGTCTGCTTCAGTGGTCAAGCATAAATGTTACACATTGGCTCAACTATTGCAATACTATTAATCCATATAGGGCCAAGCGAAAATTGTGCTAAAAGTGAAGAAAAATGAAACTTTTCATTATCAAATTTCATGTAATATCGAATGGTACAATCATGAACAAGGGAATATATTAAAAATTGTATAATGTTGTATGACTTCTGATAAATATCAGTGACACAAGGAGAAGATATAGGCCAAAACGAGTCAGTTTATGGGTCTCATAAGGTCCCTATTGTGTACACTGTATGATTTGTAATTTTATTTGAGGCTATATTTGGGCCTGGGCTGCAGTGGCTCAGAGATCAAGACGCTGAAGCTGCAGACCAGAAGGTCTGTAGTTTGGCAGTTCGAGACCCTAGTGCCGCATGATGGAGTGAGCTCCCATCTCTGGCCCCAGCTCCTGCCAACTTAGCAGTTCGAAAGCAAGAAATTGCAAGTAGATAAATAGGTACCACTTCGGTGGGAAGGTAACAGTGTTTCGTGCACCTCGGCGTTTAGTCATGCCAGCTACATGACCACGGAAATGTCTTCGGACAGTGCTGGCTCTTTGGCTTGGAAACCGAGATGAGCATCGGGCCCCCCTAGAGTCAGATTCAACTAGCTCTCAAGCAAGGGAAACCTTTATATATGTGCCTAGAATTGGTTTTAAACTAATTTGTAGTAAAAATATATATTTTTGATAATTTGTAACATTTGTGTTATATATTTACTGATTTTAACATTGAGCCTCCTAATTTGTATTCATTTAACCATTCAGGTTCTTAATCCATTTTGGGGGGTTAAGTTTTTTGTCCTCCTCTTTCTTCCCCTGATAATAGACCTTCTTAGGGAGGTCTGACTACAGGTGTATTCATAAGTGATTTTAGGAGTATGTTTTACTCAGTAATCTGGCAGAAAAAAAATCAAATGTATTGTTTAGGTGGGTTAACTTACCCACAGAGCTAGGGAAGCTATCAAAGGTTGCAAACTTACTGGTTTGGTGTGTGTTCCCTGTGCTGATTACACTTTTCTCTTGTGCGAATTGGACCAAGGAGTCTATTTTTGTGTTTAGTCACACTGAATTTTCCCCATAAAATCTACACATTTTCCAACAAACACTATTTGTTCATCAGTAAATCCGTGTTTTATCTTCTATTATACATATGTATGACATGCATTGTAGTATACATTGAGTAAAACCTTAAATAAAATTTGTAAAATTTTGTGGAATGGTTTCCCTGAGGAGATCAGGAAGGTTCCCGTACTTCTGTTATTCTGCAGAATGTACAAAAGGAGATGTTTTATAAAGGAAATAGGCCTGTACTAAAATGAAATTGTTCAAGAGGACACTTTTACAAAGGGACAAGGGCTGTACCTAATGGCACTCTTTACTCTGTGTGTGTTTTTCATTTTACAGCATTGTTTCCTAATTTCTGTAATCCGGTTTTTGCATTTTTATATCATGTCTGATGCTTTTATTGCATTGATTTCCCCCCTGGCATTGTATTCCAGTCTTATTACATGTTTTATACTGTTTCTAATAAATTAATAAATAAATAATGGGCAAACTCCAACCATTTTCAATATCACATAGAAACAAAAATGCTTCCCTGATTACTAATTGCAACTGCTTTCTTAAAGACAATGTGAGCCTATGTAGTGTACTGGTAAGAGTGTCAGACTAGTCTCTGCGAGATCTGCTCCAGGCAGTGCAGGACAGGATTGGCAAAAGGAGGGCTCAGGTCATTTAAAGCTATCTCCCCTTTTAACCTGAAGCCACAGGAAGTAGGCAAGGTTTGGGCTGAGGAGGGCACCAGTGGCAAAGCTGGGGGGAGTATGCACCCCCCCCCCCCCCCGTGGCTCTTCTGATTTTAAGTTGCCAGCCTCAGTGGTGATAGGTACAACTACAAGACTGTGCACTTACTTCAGAAATAAGGCCCACTGAACTTGGTGGAACTTATTTGTGATAGAATATTGGAGGCCTGACAGGTGCAGAGAGTGGTGGCCAGGTAGAGAGTGGGGGGGGGGAGGGTTCACGAGGAGGGGGGGCTTTGTGTTGCAAGAGAGAGAAAGAGAGAGAAGGCTAGGGGTGGCTTTTGCAGATGCCAGGGGGAGTATCTGAATCTGCCTGTGCTAAAGATAACTCCTGTCCACTACTTAAACTGCAATCCTAAAAACACTTTCCTGGGAGTAAGCCCCACAGCATAAAATAGGACCCTTATGAATAGACTTCTTGGGGTTGCTCCTTAAGTGACCTTTATTCATCATCATGTTGCTGCTCTCCATGTTCATGCAAGGAGAGAGCCAGTGCAGGGTAATGGTTAAGAGTGCTGGACTAGGATCTGGGCATTACAAGTTCAGATCTCCACACTGCCATGAACCTTTCTAAGTAACTTCAGGCCAATCACAACTCCCTCTACCCAACCTACTTCACAGAGCTGTTATGAGGACAAAATGGGGAAGGAAAAACCATCTACATCACCCTGAGCTGCTTGGACAAAGGACAGCATAGACATTTCTCTAATGGTGAAATCCAGGTTCTGCAACAGATTATACTGTTTTATTTCATAGTTCTTGTGTAATCCAGTTCTATTGCATGGTTCATTATATTTAGTAAGCTGTTTTTGCATTATCTTTTATAACTCTGTAATGTGCCTCAAGTCTCTATAAGAAAGGCAAACATGAAAAGGAATGAATGAAGTGAATGTAGTAGAGACAGGAAATACAGCATCTGTACTTTGTACACACATATATATATTTGCAACAGGCCTTTCAAAAAACAGCAGAATTATAGCCACTCTACAAGGGCCCATGAACTAGAAGGAAGAGCTCCATGAGTTGCCTGAAAGTCCTGAATTGTTGATGAAAGACCCTGTGGTCTTAGATGTCTTTAAACAGAAGCAAAATGATCAGTCTGATTCCTCTGTATCAGCAGTGGGAGAATGGATTTTGTTTTCAGATACGACTCTGCAAGTTAATAAACCACAAGAGACCTGTTGGATCATAAATAATCCTTATACATTGTGCTTTTACAAATCATTGTTATTTCCCAAATGGTTTGGGGGCATTGGGGTACTTGCTGTTCCTTTGGTTATAGTGAACTCTTCACAGTCTAATGCATCCAGTGGAAAAGAGGCTGCAAACTGTGACTAATTGGTGTGCATTGGAATAATGAGGGTACAGAATGTATCTAATCAGGAGCAATACACCTCACAGAGGATTTATTTCCTTTTAGGAGCTCTTTTGCAGGACACCTGGCGGGTATTCTTGTTGGGTTGATGTATACCAAAGGACCTCTGAAGACCATCATGGAAGCATGTGCAGGTACAGAATGATTATCCTGACAGTAAGGAAGAATTCACATAGAATCATAGAGTTGGTAGGGACCTCCAGGGTCATCTAGTCCAAACCCCTGCACAGTGTGGGAAATTCACAAATACCTCCCCTCCACACCCCCAGTGACCCATGTTCCATGCCCAGAAGATGGCAAAAAACCAGGATCCCTGGCCAGACTGGTCTGGAGAAAAATTGCTTCCTGACCTCAAAGTAGCAATCCGCATTTCCCTGGATATGTAAGAAAGGGCCACAAGAACTAAGCACTGATGCAACCCTTCCTGCTCCGTCTCAAACTGCCTAGGTTCACAAAATCAGCATTGCTGTCAGATGGCCATCTAGCCTCTGTTTAGAAACATAAGAACATAAGAGACGCCAATGTTGGATCAGGCCAAAGGCCCATCCAGTCCAACACTCTGTGTCACACAGTGGCCAGAAATACCAGTGCCATCAGGAGGTCCACCAGTGGGGCCAGGACATTAGAAGCCCTCCCACTGTTGACCCCCCCCCCCAAGCACCAAGAAGACAGAGCATCACTTGCCCCAGAGCCCCTAGCTATACCTTGTGGCTAATAGCCACTGATGGACCTCTGCTCCATATGCTTATCTAATTCCCTTTTGAAGCCGTCCATGCTTGTAGCACCCACCACTTCCTGTGGCAGTGAATTCCATGTGTTAATCACTCTTTGGGTGAAGAAGTACTTCCTTTTATCCGTTCTAACCCGACCGCTCTGCAGTTTCATGGAGTGCCCACGAGTTCTTGTATTGTGAGAAAGGGAGAAAAGTACCTCTTTCTTTACCTGCTCTTTCCCATGCATAATCTTATAAACCTCGATCATGTCACCCCTCAGTCGTCTTTTCTCCAAGCTAAAGAGCCCTAAGCGCTTTAACCTTTCCTCATAGGGAAAGTGTTCCAACCCTTTTATCATTCGAGTTGCCCTTTTCTGCACTTTTTCCAAAGCTATAATATCCTTTTTAAGGTGTGGTGCCCAGAACTGCACACAGTATTCCAAATGAGGTCTCACCATTGATTTATATAGGGGCATTATTATATTGGCTGATCTGTTTTCAATACCCTTCCTAATAATCCCCAGCATAGCATTGGCCTTCTTTATTGCAGTCACACACTGTCTCGACATTTTCAGTGAGTTATCCACTACAACTCCAAGATCTCTCTCTTGCTCAGTCTCTGCCAGTTCAGACCCCATCAATGTGTATTTATATTTAGGATTTTTGGCTCCAATGTGCATCACCTTGCACTTGGCCACATTGAACCCCATTTGCCATGTTGACGCCCACTCGCCCATCCTTGACAGATCCCCTTGGAGTGCCTCACAATCCTCACTGGTTTTCACCACCCTGAACAACTTTGTATCATCCGCAAATTTAGCCACTTCACTGCTTACTCCCATCTCCAAATCATTAATGAACAAGTTAAAAAGCAGTGGACCAAGTACTGATCCCTGTGGTACCCCACTGCTTACCACCCTCCACTGAGAAAATTGCCCACCTACACTCACTCTCTGTTTTCTATGAACTAGCCAGTTTTTGATCCATAAAAGGACTTGTCCTTCTATCCCATGATTTTTGAGCTTACTTAGGAGCCTTTGATGAGGAACTTTATCAAAAGCTTTCTGGAAGTCAAGGTAAATAATATCTATTGGATCCCCCTTGTCCACATGTTTGTTCACCCCCTCAAAGAACACTAATAGGTTAGTGAGACAAGATCTTCCCTTACAGAACCCATGTTGAGTCTGCCTCAATAGGTTTTGTTCATCTATGTGCCTACTAATTCTTTCCTTAATAATGGTTTCCACCAATTTACCCGGTATCGACGTCAGACTGACTGGCCTGTAATTTCCCGGATCTCCTCTGGAACCCTTTTTAAAGATGGGAGTGACATTAGCTACCTTCCAATCCTCAGGAATGGAGGCAGATTTTAAGGACAGATTACATATCTTTGTCAGGAGATCTACAAGTTCACATTTGAGTTCTTTCAGAACTCTCGGATGTATGCCATCTGGGCCTGGTGATTTTTCAGTTTTTAAGTTGTCTATCAATAGTTGTCTACTATTAAGTTGTCTCCTCCAAAGAAGGAGAGCCTCCCACCTCCTGAGGAAGCCTGTTCCACTGAGGAACCGCTATAACTGTCAGGAAATTCTTCCTAAGGTTTAGCCAGAAACTCTTTTGATTTAATTTCAACCTGTTGGTTCTGGTCCGACCTTCTGAGGCAACAGAAAACAACTCTGCAGCATCCTCTTTATGATAGCCCTTCAAGTACTTGAAGATGGTTATCATATCACCTCATTACAGTTTAATTTTGAGTTTAACCCTACTTCTTAATTTGTACTCCAACTCTCCAGTGTTTATATGATGTTCTACCCAATAAGCGCCTTTTCAATTTTTTTCTACCAATGTTTTCCCATTAAACCCTTATATACTATAAGTCTCTTTTAAAGACAGGAAACAGGAATCCTTCAAAACTGCATGCACTTCAATTCTTGAACTCTTTCTTTGTTGAGGGCATCGCCTGTAGAACGGAGCGTTTTCAATGTTCCTATATCCATCACAAAATAAATGATTTCTTTGTCTTTAGAAAGCAGACCTAGCGGAACACTGGGTTTTTATTACATGGTTTCATTTAATGCGATCTTCTTTGTAGGGGATGTAGTTCTGCATTTGGAATCTGTCAGTTGTATGGAAGAAAACCAAACACCCCTGCATAAACAGCATGTGAATCAGCTGTGCTATTGTGACCCAAGTCTGAATTATAAGCTTTGTTGCAGCTTATGGCTAAAACAAAAGTGAATTGAGTTACAAGCACAGCCCTCCGTGAGCTCTATTGTTTTTCATACGTCAGTTTAAAAGCCATTTCAGCAATACATGTGAAAGCCTGGGTTCCCATATACCAACATGGCAGATGATAATCAAAGGAGTTAGTGTCTTAACTGTTTTGGTGGCTTACCCTTGCTTTTCCTCTTCTCATACAAACACCACCGCTTCTCTTGGCTTATTTTGCTTGGATAGATTTTTGTGCTGGTCCTCCTTTCACTGCACAATAGGAGTGTGATTACAGGAACTGCATCCCCCCTCCCCCCCACCTAGGAGCCTGGTGAAAGAGATCCATGCAACTGCCAGTAGCCCGTAAGGCAAAACTGACATAGAGCATGGAGATTCATGAGGCAGCGGCCACTAGTCCCAGTTTCCTTTCTGGCTATCTTGTTTTCAGCTACTCTTTTATAGAGGCTGCAGGACAGAAGGAATGCTGTACATTTTAGCATTTGATGGTCGAATCACCCATTGTCAAAAGCCCACC
Source organism: Gekko japonicus (assembly GCF_001447785.1). NCBI lineage: Eukaryota > Metazoa > Chordata > Lepidosauria > Squamata > Gekkonidae > Gekko > Gekko japonicus. The sequence goes on along the minus strand of NW_015170283.1, from coordinate 592,655 downwards.
TCCCCCCAACCCAGAGGGATATACTTGGTGCAAGAGGATGTTGGTCTGTCATTTGAAGTCCATCTAAGGGATCATGTCTCTCCTCCTTAGCCTGATGCCATCCAACCTCAAGACCTTCAATTTCCATGACAACAGAAAAGTTGTCAGCACAGGAGTGGGAATTAATAGGTCCCTAAAAGTCTCATCCACATACTTCTCTCACCTTCTCCAGGATATATATCTGCTGCTAAAAATAAATGCTATTTTATGCTTACTCTCTTGTGTTGATTGCTGAAACATAAAAATTCCAATGTTAAGTTTCCTTAGTCCCAATTGCTAACTGGAGGGTACCTCCCTGCTTGATGTAAAATATTTTCCCTCATACTGGAAAAATCTGAGACATTTTTGTTTTATCCATTAGAATATTGTATATTATTACTCTGTTACAACTGATAGAGAACAGTGGAGGGGAAAGGAGAAAACAGATGAACAAAAGAATAAATGAAGCAAGTGAGAGGTTCCTGAAATAAGGATGCTATAAAACTTTGCAAGATTGAATTTGAATATCCCCATTTCAGTTTTGCTTCTTTCTTCTGCAAATAAGAGTCCTGCAAGTCTCTATACAATTTTTGTTTTTCTCATGCAGAATTTCTTCTATAAAATGTATGTACTGCTGTTCATCAGCAAAACAGCATTTTATATATACACACAGAAAAATCAGGGAGAAATTTATACAGAAATTGATCTGATGCCTCCCCCCTCCCCCTTTTCTCTGGCTTCTGCCTCCTACCCACCCATTACTGTCTTTGCATTTTACAGAAGAGCGAAGGGATTGGGGGTTCTTTTTTTTTTTTTACACTGGCAGATCTCTCTCTTTTTAGGAATGTGACTCCTCCCCCAAGTAGGTTGAATCATCTTGGCTCCATGGTGAGATCAAGAGTCCACTTCAGCCCAAAAGAACTGCATCCCTGGCTTGAAAATGTGTGGGGAAAATACAATGTATTTAAAAGGTTGGGTTGTCATCAATATGCGGATGAAACTCAGGAGGCATCCTTCCATTGTGCCTTGATCCTTGGCTTGCTGATGACCCACTGTCCAAGCATCAGTTTGTACTGCATTTTAATTTGTATTTGTGTTCGATTTTACATGACTAGGTATGTTAAAAGCCAGTTTGGGGGAAGAAAACATACAGTAGACAAATAATATTTAAAGAATGCTAATGAATGTTAATTACATTATCCTTGTTAGGTGGTCTTACCTCTGGCTTTTCAGGACAAAGAAACAGCTACAATTCAGGTATATAACTTTTATTATTCTATTGTAAAATCTTCTTCTAATGATGTGTTTTTAATAGAAAAGAGAGGAATTCTAGATAGACTCCAGTGTGCCTGCTCTGGAACTTTTCTGATCCCAGATGTATGCTGTGGGTGTGCATTCCTGTTCATGCTTGTTTTTATAGCTGCTACCCCATTTTGCAGGCAATTCACCTTAAGTTGCTAAAAAAGAGAAGGGGGAAATCACAGATGCACAGATGTAGATCTTGATTAAGGAGATTGTACATGCCTAGTAAAATAAGTTGGAATTTTGTTAAAAACAAGGGGAAAGTCCTGCTGGATCAGACCAGTGATGCTTGTCCAGCACCATGCCTCAAGTGGCTAACCATTTACTCTGGAGAGCCAGCCACAGGGCATAGAGGCCAAGGACTTTATCTGTTGTTGCCTCCTGGCACTGGTATTCAGATCAGCTGGGGAGAGGGCTGAATGTGGTATCCTTTTCCAAACCATTGATCAGTGAGATTCCAGTTTTAATTAGCAGGCTATGGAAGTGCAGAATCAATAGCTGAATTTGCTTGTGGACTCAGCATGTGTGATTCTCTGTACAGATAGGGATATGCATGCAGAAAACTGGTTTTCTATAACCATATTGCCTAGCTGGATCAGTCTTTATATTTGAACTTTTGCTGGGTTTAAGCCACCTCCATGGCCTCAAAGAACACATCCCCAGATGCTGCCTGCTGGTCATCTGAAGCCCTGTTTGGTTCTTTGCTCCAGCTTACCTTACTGGTTCGGTGGTCTTCCTGGAAGCTCAGTCATTTCACCCTCTTCTGGTGTCATCCTTACTTTTGTAGGAGTTTCAGTGGACCCTTTTCTATGTGTGCATTCACGTAGCGATCCCTTTGGGCAACCCCCCCCCAACGCTTTGTTCTGGGGTTACTCTGTCCTTAGTCCCAACCAGTGTTCCCTCTAAGCTGAGTTTTTTAGCCTCCGGCTCACAGATTTTTGTCTTAGCTCAGGAAGGATGGCTCCAGAGCAAACTGATTTATGAGGTAGCTAAGTAGCTCACTCACAACTTTAATGCCAATAGCTCACAAAGTAGAATTTTTGCTCAGAAGACTCCACAGCTTAGAGGGAGCATTGGTCCCAACAGCTGTCCTGACCTCCAGGCCATTTTATTCCCCCCTGCTGCTTCCTGTCCGTCTATCCCTGTACGGCCTCTAAGGAAAAGGCCTGATCTGCCCACTCTCAGGTTCTTCCTCATCCCACAGTGTCCTCATCTCCTTGCTGCCACAACATCACTTCTGATTTACCATTAGGTAGCAGTTTCAGACCTACTTGGCTGATAGCTATGCCTGACTGTACCTCCTCATGCTTGGTTTAGCAATAGACGCAAATAGGGTATTTATGTGCATTTCTCTCTTACAGATTTCAGCCTACACTTGTGCAAAGATTAATATTTCTGTCTAAAAACTAGAATATGAAAGATGGAATAGTGTTCTGTAATATGTTGGCCTTCTTAGCACTGTAACCCATAGGTTATTATAAAGTAGGTATTTGACAAATTCAGTTTATGATTTCATATTTATATGTAGTTATTTTATTAATTTACTCTTATTTTAAGAATTCTTATCTGAAGAATAAATTATTATTACGAAAGCTTATACGCAGAATTAAACTTTATTGGTCTTAAAGGTGCCATTGGACTCAAACTTTGTTTTTTTGCTTCAGACCAACATGGCTACCCACCTAAACAAAGTACCATATTATCCATAAACTAGGGCTCTGTTCCATCTCCTAATCTGTTGCTCTCTCTCTCATCATCACCTTATTTGCTTAAGACACTTATTTTCTTTTAATGGGATTTTAAAGAGAGCATGTTAGCTGCCCTGAGCCATTGGGAGGGCGGGATACAAATCTAAAAATAAATTTAAAAAATAAAATAAAATAAATAAAGGTTGTTTGTTGACTATATTATTCACTACTAGAATCATAGATTAATTTTTATTTTCTTTTATCTGTATAGGAGGCTTTAGTTATTCTGGTTATCCATCCTACACACCGAGAGACTATAATACGTACACTAATGGATTGAGCGAAGAGGAACAGTATGAAAGGGCAACGAGAAACAGTCTGAATGACAGAGGTAAGAATCTTCCCATTTATTGAGAATACATGAATAATTTTTCTTTTTTAATATAATTTTTCTTTTTCTTTTCTACATAAATCCTACAAACTACACACTAACTAAAATTACAGCTATACAATGACCATATATGATAATAATTGATAGGCTTGTCAAAGCTTTTCTCTTATTCAATTTAAGAATAAAAATTCTATTATGTTAGTTCGATATGTAAAAAATTAAAGTTATTAACAATGCAAGATTATGTAATGTAATAGAAACATTTCTTCTAAAGTTTAAGCTATTTTCTGCCTTTCCCTCCTCTCTTCTTGCTTTTATCGTCTCAGGGTGGTTTGGGAGCTGTCACTCCCAATTCTGATTCAGATTCTACTTCTATGTAATGTAATAGAAACATTTCTTCTAAAGTTTAAGCTATTTTCTGCCTTTCCCTCCTCTCTTCTTGCTTTTATCGTCTCAGGGTGGTTTGGGAGCTGTCACTCCCAATTCTGATTCAGATTCTACTTCTGAGCTGCCATCTGCAGATGTTTCATGGCTTTCCAAGCCATGTGAACTGTCCAGTTCTCCTTCTTCTTCTTCCTCCTCTGTGCTCTTTATATCCTTTTTGGGTTTCTGATGTCTTTCCAAAAACTGCTTTTCTTTGGTAAAAGAGTCAATCTTTTTTTCCCACCCTTTGTAGTTGAACATCAAGCCTTCAGGTAGTATCCATCGGTAGGTAGTGGAATTTTCCCGTAGATAGGTGGTTAAATTCTTGTATTGTTTTATCTTCTTCCTTATTTCAAATGGAATGTGTTTTAGTATTCTGATGTCTTCTTTGATTTTCAGTGTAGTCCCAAACGTTGCTTTCAATATTGCATCTCTTATAGATCTCTTTAGAGATTCTGATGTATATTTCACCAGGCAGGTTTTTTTTCTTAATAAATTCTGGATATGTCTGATAGATCATATCCATTTCACTTTGTAATACTTCCGCCTTAATGCCTGTCACTGGTCCAAGCGGTTCACCAAGGATTTCTTTCAGATTCTCAGATTTGTCTTCTGGTACACCTTGAAATCTCAACAAGTATGAAGATTTTTCCATTTGTAGCTACAAAAGTTGAATTTTATCTGAAGATCTTTCTTTTTCCACAACTTCCAGTCTTTGATCAATTGCTTTAGTCTTGTTTTCAACTTCTTCTGTTCTTTTATTGGATTCTTTTAGCTGTTTTTGTAAAGTCTCCAAGGTTTTGCTGATGTTAGTCATCTGAGCCACCAGAGGTCACAATGCAGTATCCAGCATGCCTGCAAAGTCAAAATTCACTTCCAGTTTAGAAACCGGACGTGTCGAGCTGGCAGTTCCTTGTTGAAGCTTCACTTTCGCCACCATCTTTTCAGCCCGATAAGACATTATTTATGTTTTATAAAAGTTCACTTAAGTCTTTAGAAGTTTACATGAATAATTTTTCATGTTTCCTTAGGGAAGGTTTACAACCTTAAAAACAATATGAAGCAGAACCTCATGAGTTGGCATTTTATTTCCCCTCACTTTTTTTCCAAGTTATGTGGCATTAAAATTTGTTCTTGGTTGAGACTAGGATGATCCTGGCCTGGTTCCTTCCAAGATTAGAGTTTACATGAATGAAAATTTCAAAAAAAAAATCCTTTTTGGATTTATATATTCAATTTATATAAGGAATGATTTAAAAAAACCCCTCTCAGTATATGCATAAAATGTCTCACCTTCATAGCAGGAAATCATACACCCTTAGCAAAATTGGGTGGGGTGGGTGTGTCTGTGACTTTTAGCCCCAGCTTCTTTATTTCTGTTCAGCATTTCCTGTGCTCATGAATAGCTACAGAAATGGTCTCACCCAGAGTTTCAGGACAATAGGAAAGAAGTACCCTTTGTAGAGCACTTGGAATTCTTGACCAATTTAAATTGTTCCTTTGCATCCATGTTAATAAAGAATGTGCATGGCATAATTATTAGACAAAAGTTGTTTCCTGTTTGTAAGTCCAACTGGTACATTTTTATTAATTAAAATTCTGTCTGCTTTGTGCATGAGAATTTTAAAACCATAGACAGTTTTGAAATCTTTACCATAAAACACAGTGGAACAACATACTTGAAAATGTCTGAGATCTTCAAGTAAAGTGAACAACTTGGGCCTGGAAAAAAGAACTGGAGTTTTTTAGAGGAGTGGATAAATGATTTTTCCCCCAATACAAATTTATAGAAAGCCAGTGGCATACCAAGGGTGGGCTGGGGGGTATCGTCCGCCCCGGGCTCAGCTTGAGGAATGCTCTTGAAGCCCATGTCATGTTGCATCCAGCCAAATGGCTTTCCTTTTATTTTTAAAATGCAGTTCTGGCTGCAGCCATAGGGGTGCAGGGAAGTCTGAGCACACCAAAAAGCACCCTAGGATTGGGTAAACTTCTGTTTCTCCAAGACTGAAGCATACTTCCTTATCAACAACTGAGCCAGCATGCTGATAGCTGCTACAATAATTGCCAGCCTGCAGGTCATTTTCTCCAGTAGTCTAGCCTGTCTCTTTTCTTTTCCTTGCACCCAGCTCAGTCAGATCTTGCAAAGCAGTAGTTAAGGGTGTTGCAGCACGATAAAACAACCTTTCCCTCTCTTAATTTCTCTCCCTCTTTTCCAAATGTTTCTCATTCATTTCTGTCTCCCTTTACCTAATTTTTCCATGCTCCCCCCCCCCCCCATTTTTACTTTTTGGCCTCAAGACTTTCTCATCCCTATTGTGCTTGGTGACAGAATGTATTTAAGAGCAGTATAGTAGAAACCTTTGTTAATACTATGAATAGAAGGCACTGGGTTTGCTGGGCATGGTACATTGCACTGGTTCTGCTGGGTTTTCCCCCCTTGCTTGGACTGTGATTCTCTGCTTGACATCATCTGGCATTGCCACAATGACGCTTGGCTCTGCTAGGCACTCTGTGATTGCAGTGGTACGTTTTGGGTACTCTGTACATTGCACAGGTTCTGTTGGGCTTGCAAAATGCCACCCTTCAGTTTCTACTGCAGAGGGTCTCTGGTTTAACTTTAGTCCTTTGAAAACAATGGAGAATGGAGGCACCTTCTTTGGGGGGGGGGGTAGTGTGTTTCTTAACATCCAGTCTGGTGAAGCTTGCGATCACTGTTTTGTGATGCTTTTAAAGAGTGTTTTATTGAAAGATATATTGCAAGGTTACAAAGCATATAAAACATCATACTCAGGTGTTGAAATATATGTGCACGTTTTTACCGGTTTACATGTCAGCACAGCACTTTGCAATATTGAGTTAAGAGTGTTTGGTTGTTTTTCTTAGTTATATACCACAGAATACAAGAATTAGCACCCTTCAACTGACCCATATAAATGCCTGGAGTTAGTAAAATCTAGTAGGAGAGGTTAAACATTTTATACTATTAATGCATATTCTGGGAACCCTGACCACAGTTTGTTTAAAATTAGAGACCATTTTTCTAACAGGTCGGTTTGAGTCTGATTGTTCTCAGTTCTTGCAATACAATCTGAAATCTTATCAAGAGTACAATATTCTTTGGCTAGTGTCAGTTAGTAAAATTTAGTACAAAGGCAGACTAGACTCCTAGCCCTCAAAAATGTAGATGTTTGGTATGGTTAACTCTTTGGCTTCAAAATGGAGAAGAGAAGCCCTCCCCAGTGCCTGCTCAGAACACAAGTGGTGTGATGGGATTTATTTATTTTTACCATCAAGTCACAGCTATCTTATGGTGACCCTGTAGGGTTTTCAAAGCAAGAGAAGTTCAGAGTTGGTGTGCCATTGCCTGACTCCACACTGACTCTGCTTAGCTTTTGAGATCTGACTGAGATCAGGCTATCCTGGGGCTATCCAGGTCGGGACTAGGCAGAGAGTAATATGACTGGCCCAAGGTCCACCCAGCAAGCTTTCATGGCATGAGTGGGGATTCCAACCTGGACTTCCCAGATGCTAGTCCAACACTTAACACCACTCTGGCTGTCATGAAGGAACAGTGTGTTGGAATTTGAACTATTTTTTTAACAGGCGTTATTATATAGATCTGAAGTTAAATAAAAGGAAATTTTCACTGTCTGCATTTCTTTTCTGGCCACTGAAACAAAGTTTGGATCCAGTGGCACTTTTAATACCAAACTCTGATCTGCTGCTTCAGACCAACACAGCTACCCACCTGAATATATTTTCTTGCTATTATTATTATTAATTTTATTTCATGATTATTCCTGAAAATAATTTTGTTGACTAGAGGATAGCCCCAGCCCAGCCTGATCCTGTCAGGTCTCAGAAGCTAAGGAGGGCTGATGCAGAGGCAGGCCATGGCAAACCACCTCTGAACCGTCTCTTGTCTTGAAAACCCTACAGGGTCACCATAAGTCAGCTGTGACTTGATGGCAAAAAAAGAAAAAGAGGAGGGGATGTTAAGAAATTATCCGCCCTGTACCAAATAGGCTAGGTACGCCACTGTAGAAAGCCAAAGAATGTATGGGTATGCACTAAAATAATCATTGACTTTGCCTAAGGTTTTTTCCTCATTTTAGCACTTGGGCATATTTGTTTCAGGGTAGCAACAAGTATTTAGGAAGGATATTATTTTTATTATTTTTATTTAAGTGTCTCTGATGTCTGTGATCTAGCTTGGAGGCCCTTTCCGTGACTCTGTAGTATTCTTGAACGGGTCCCCCTGTGGTCATTCTTTTCACCTCATTTCTCAAAGAGAACATGATGCAGACACCTCACTGCAGGGAAACAAGCAGATATTGCCCTGCCTTAATGGAGGATAAAATGTCAGAAGGCGGTGGTGGTGGGCGGGAGGCAGAATCTGCAAAAGACCTCTTGTGAGTAGTAGCACTTCAGTGGAGGAAGCCTCAGATGGCAGAAATAAGGCATTTATTTATTTATTTGATTTATACCCCACCCTCCCCATCAAAGCAGAATCAGGGTGGCTTACATAAAAATTAAAACAAAAGCAGAGCATTTATAAAACCATTCATAAAGTGCTAGTATACAATGCAATATAGCGATGGCAAAACATAATAACAAATCATCTTGGTAACAGATCAATCATACTGGGAGTACAGTCAGCATTGGTGTTAGGACTATCATCTCGGTCCGTTCATGCTGGCAAAGCACAGGCTGCCAATGGTGGTACTAGGGCACAGGGTCTTAAACTTCTATGCAGCTATTAGCTATTAGGTGCAGCTCCTTGGTCGAATGCCTGGTGGAAGAGCTCCATCTTGCAGGCCCTGCAGAACTGTAAAAGGTCATGCAGGGCCCTGATGTCTTCCAGGAGTTTAAGTAGCATGCTTAAGTAGCATACTGTATAGTAATTTGAGCTTGTTCTGTAGTGCTGGGTATAGTGCAATTGTACAAAACTAAGGCATTCATTCATTTAGGTTTCATAAAAACGCCAAATATCACATTTTCACCAAGCTATAAATGATGCATTTTATGTTCTCAAACCACTAAAATAAGTTTTGGTTTGATAAGAAATTAAATATTGCAGATATTTCATTTTTTTAAAAAACTTCTAAGGATTTTTTTGTGTGGGGGAAATTATGCCCCCTCCTTTCATGGCTTCAAAATTTGTGTAAAATGTGCATCTCTGTCTTTGGGGCAAACCTTTTCTTGAAGCAGGGGTGGAATATCATGCCTTCCTGCCCTGGTTGGCTGTGTGATATTTCAGTATAATGTTGTTAGAATGTGGCTAACCTCAGACTGTCTGAAATGATAACTTGCAAAATAACTTCTGGAATCTGGAATCTAAAATCAAGAACTTTGGTAAAAAGCTGAGACAATTGCGGTTCCAGGTCGTACTCGGGATGGAGAGGCTTGGCCAGCCTTATACTGCCCCGTTCAAAATGACCACTCACATACAGTTTCTTTGGAAATTAGGTGGATAAAATTGGCCACAACTTTATTGATTACAGCTGTTATAGCCATGGCACAGCATGGGTCCACCGGATCCGACCCTTCGGCTGACCCTTCTGCCAGCCGAGGTATCCGTTACCCAGCCAGCCAGCATGGGTAGAGACTGTGGGACGGCAGGTTGCCAGAGTTCACCTGGACGCCTGCCCCTGTGTGAACTCCCCTGCCATCTGGCGGTGAGGGCCATCGCTGTTAGTCCTTGCGCTTGCCTGCTCCCTTCAGCCCTCACGCCGAGACCCTTACAGGGGTCCCCACCTCCAGAAAATGGCACGCAGGCCGATTTCCGCCAAACAGATCCGGCCCCATGCTGTCACCACCACAAGAGCAGGACAAACCACCCGGTCCTGCTCCCGCCAACGCCTCTACAGCTGTAGCAAAGAGAGCAGGGAAAAACGTATCCCTTGTAGCCATATGTCCATACCCCATGCTGACAGGTGCACACTGTCTGCCCGGAACAAGGCCTCCAACCTGTGGGAGATGTCCGGGTGGCGAATCCAAACACCGCCTGTGGACTCGACCGCGCTGCCCAGTCTGCCAGACACCTTCCTCCTTGCCATGTCCACTCTTCCAGGATAAGCCGCTCCTCGCCATGACCTCCTTTCCAGCCAGTCCGACCGAGAGACGACTGTGTTGGGCAATACCTCATGCAAGTAGGCCAGGTCAGCCAGCACCTGGTGCTCCAGACACACACTGGGTCGTCCCGTCAAATTGTGCTCCCCCAATTGGAGCACCAACACGTCAGGAGGTTGGTGTCGGGTCCTGACACAGCCCAACCAGGGCAGTAACGATCTCCTCCGCATACCCCGCTGGGCCATCCACGTGATGCGCATGGCTGCCTCCAACCCCAAATCCTTGCCCCAGCCAGATGATGACACATACCAACCAGCCCAATAAACGATGCTGTGCCCAAAAATTCCAGACCGTCTTGCAGATCTGACCTGGAATGGCGGAGGCAGAGTGTGCCCTCACTGGCAGCCCACCAGACACAGCTGCACGTATGCCTTGAAGGCCGTTGACTGCCACCGCCCAATGGCTCTTAACCGCGTCTCAGACATTCCGAGGCCCGTGGCTGTGGTCGCCGGCCCAAAAGGGGGTGAGGCCGGCGAGCGGGCTGGGACACGTATACCCGGGCCTCTCCCTCCCAGCCTCATCCCCCCCCCGCCCGGGCCCCGCAAATGGCGGGCCTCGCCTACCCAGGCCCTCTCTGCTTACTTTAGACAGCCTCATAACATCTAGAATCAGTACAGGGACTAGGTTTCTTTCTACCTCCTGTACCCTGTTGAATGCATTTTACACAAAGCAGTTTAAAATGACTATTTTTATTTAGTCACTTCTTTTAAATGGCTATATGTACTTGCATTCTCATTTGTAAGTTTACTTTTTGCCAATTCCAAGGGCAAGGAGATCATCTATATTATTATAACTGAAAGGATTGTGGCCATAAGTGGTCTGATTTTTACGTATTTATTCAAAAGATTTTTAGGCTACCTTTCTACCCCATTCAGGGTCCCCAAGGCGGCAAACAGTCAAAACATATATATGAAATAATTCAACAAAATACGAACATATAAACGGGAAGGAGGGCCAGTGAGAGAACACCAAGCAAAACAGAAAAACCTTCAGCTGCTGGTGGAAGATAGTGATAGAGAAAAAAATCTCCCTGGAATTTCACAATTTTGGTGCTATGCCTGCGAAAACCCGTTCTTGGATGGCCACCTGTCTAACTTCAGATGGCAGAGACACCCAAGGCAGGGCCTCCGAAGATGGTTGTAGTGGCTGGGTAGGTAGATCCTTACAATATGCTGGCCTCAAACCATGTAGGCTTTAAGGTCAATACCAGCACCTTGAATTGTGTCCAAAAGCAAATTGGTAGCCAGTGTAGGTGAAACAGAACTGGAGTGATATGGTCCCTATGACCCACATCAGTCAACATTCTGGTCAAATCATTCTGTACCAACTGCAGCTTCTAGAGACTCTTCAAGGGCATCACTGTGTAGAGCATATTGCAGTAGTATAATCTAGATGTTACCAGGGGATGCACCACAGTAGCAAGATCTTATTTGCATAGGAAATGCTGCAGCTAATTCACGAGTCAAAGCTGGAGAAAGGAGATCCTGGGGGCTGCTGTTAAATGCTTATCCAACAGGAGCCTGGGGTCCAGCAGCACCCCAAGTTATGGACCTGCTCCTTTAAGAGGAGTTCCACTTCATCCAGAACAGGAGATTCCTGGGTGAATCCTTCCATCAGTAGCACCTCCATTTTGTACAGATTAAGTTTCAGTTTGTTAGCTTTCACTCATTCCAAAACTGCCTTCCGTTATTGGTTCATGGTTTCCACAGCCCACTTGGGATCTACTGGAAGCACAAGATAGAGCTGAGGGTCATCTGCATATTGATAACAAACCAGCCCAATCGCCAGATGAAGAAGAAGAAGAGAAGAAGAGATTGGATTTATACCCCGCCCTTCACTACCCAAAGGTCTCTCAGAGCGGCTTACAAACTCCTTTCCCTTCCCCTCCCCACAACAGACACGCTGTGAGGTAGGTGGGGCTGAGAGAGTTCTTGACAGAAACTGCTCTTTTTCAAGAACAGCTCTTATCAGAGCTACGGCTTGCCCAAGGTCATCCAGCCAGGTGCAAGTGGAGGAGTGGGGAATCAAACCCGGTTCTCCCAGATTAGAGTCCGTGCACTTAACCACTACACCAAAATGACCTCTCCTGGCAGCTTCATACTATTATATGCACTCACAAGCATGAATAAAATTCACAGTATAATGCCCTACTTTTTAAAAAATGTAAATTATTGTAGGCTTTGTTTGAAATGTTCAAAATAGTTAAGTAATGCAGTCATTTGCTTTCAGATGCTTAAAGAGTTCTGGGGAGTGTAGCTGTTCAACCCTAAGTGGAATTACAACTTTCTAAACCCATTGACTTCAATGGACTTGGGGATAGCACTGTTACACTCCAGGAATAATTTGAAAACAGAGAACAGAAAACATCTGATTCCATTACCATGTAATTTGCAGAGATATCTTTTAAAAATTTAAGTATTGTGGCAGTTTAGGCCATGAAAACTGTCTGTGTTTGTTTTTTGTTTTGTTGGTGCTAACTGCTGTTTTAAAATAACTTCAAGCACTTTTTACAATAACAGAATCACAGTTTAATTATTTACAATGTATGTAGTGCTAACTCTTCGTTTATTTTTTAAAAAGTTGCTAATTGGAGAAAATAAAGCACTAAATGTCCTCTTTAGAATACATCACACACAGTTAATGTAACTAAATTATTTCTGTTCACTGTCCATTTTTCAGTAAGTTGGTTCTTTGTCACAAACACAGTTCTTTCTTCTGACACAGTTTAGATTTCCAGCCAGTAACACAGCCGCAGGCAGGGGTAAATTGCTGATCTTGAAACATTTATGTACAAAAGACAATAACTTTGGTAGTGTGCAAAAATTTAATTTTTTTTCACCTCTCTGTCTTTATTCCATCTTGTCCCGCATGAAGTTTTTGTCATTGCTCGTGTAATAACCTACTCTGAGGGCATAACCTGAAATACAACACTATGCCTCAGAGGGGTTGCCTTGGCTATGCACCCCTAGCTATCCCCTCAAGCTCCAGAGAGGATAAACCTAGCTGTCACTACCTAGGGCTTAACTTACAAGAGGGGGGAACAACTTGGTTTTTCTCCCTCTCTGAGTTTTGGACAAGAAGGATTCCAGCTTTCTCAGGCTCTCACTGTATATATCGGTTGTGCCACATAGCAGGCACAAACAGCCGCAGGCGAAACAAACCATGCACTCCCCAAGTTCCTTCTCTTAGACTACTCTGAGTGGGAAGAATAGTGGGAATTTATTAAGGGATAACAAGAAGTAGAAATCAGGATGAAACAACATACATCAATCCCAAGTGGTCTGGGGGGAACTTAAGTGTTGACTTAATAATGTGATGCAAGGTGGTAAAGTTACTGAAAGGACACTCCAAGTAAAATTCCTGACACATCTAGCTAACATGTGTTAGAATTTGTCGCTTTCCTCCCTGCCCTTGAAAAGGGAAGGAAACCAAAACCAACTCTGGCTCCTCTAAGCAAACCTTCAGCAACTGAATAAAAATAATTTTCTCCTGACTATCACCAGCGTTCTGTGACAGTAGAATCTTCACTGGCACAGCACCTACTCCTTTTTTTAAAAAATATATATTTTAATGCACATTACAATCAGAAGCATCCCTATTCCCATACGTGTAGTATCCCCTACCCTCCGTCCCTTCCCCATAATGTTAATATGCCATTTCTATTACTTCGGCATAGGTCCCTTATACACGTCCTCCTTCTGTTCATCCGACTTTGTCTATTCCTCGTTTCCAGTTAACCAAAGTCCACAGCATCTATTCCTGAATGCTTGTGTATATGAAAGTTTAACATTACACCATCCCATGGGAGTGGGTGAACTACTTTTTTTACCAGTTGGTTTCTATACTAGGTCCAATATTCAATTAAATGGAGCTTCTAAAAGCAGTAATGGAATTATGAGAAATTGGGCAGGAGTTAGGATAGAGGTAGAGGTCAGCTTTTTGTTGTGGTGATGATAACCAGGGTTGCTCTTATGTTTGTTTATATACTGCAACACTTTTGTCATGGCTTCAATAAAACTACGAGGAACTGTAAAGAGGTTGTGGTAGTGATAATTAGGAAACATGGTCACTAAAATACAAACCCATGAAGGCTGTAAAATGAGTCTGGCTCCTAAATTTTTGGGCTGGCTCCTGGACCCAAAGAAAATTTGTTAAGGCCCATGTTATTTGTTTTTTTTTGCTTAACGATTACCAAAAAAAAATTATTATGAGTTTGTAATAAGACAAATGGGCTTGGATCCAGGTACACACAAGTAGTAACATAGACACAGCACAGTTCTACTTGCACAAGATCTTGTGCAAGATATTGTTCAATGCCTAGTGATTTCGTCCTTATATATTATAGTGCCCAGAAATTATTGCACAAAGTCTTGTGTAAGTGGAAACGCAAGCGGGAATACAATAAGCAACTACTGTGATCTTTTTGTGCTTTTCTGCTTGGGCAAGAGCTTGTAGTGCAGGTGAAAATGTCAGAGTGATGATGGTCTTTGTGGTATAGTCAGTACAAACAAATACCTAGAAACAGCTGAACATCACAGAAATGCGAGTACATAGGTTCTGTGAAATTAAGTCTAGGAGATATGGTAAATTTCATTCCTTGAATAGATTTATTCTCATGGCTTCCTCTAAGAATGCTTTGAAATAAACTCCCTTTCCCCAAACTGGATCCAAACCAGTATGCATTCTTTTTTTAAATTCTCACAGAGCACGATGGCTTGGTAGACTTTCCCAACCTGTTCACTCGCAAAGTTGGGGTAAACCATAATGCACATTAAAAGCACAAAACCCTCAGAAGATTCACACAATAAACGGCTAATACAGTTAAATTTTGAAATAATATTACATATTAAATACTATGTATATCTACAGTTAAAATCGTACTCCACAAAATTCACTTTGTCAAGATGGCTTCAGTACTTTGTCAAGAATTTTGAGTCCCAATGAAATAAAATTTTCTATGGGTTCTTTAGTCCTTTTGGTAGTCCCTGAAAGAAGAATAGACGTAAAGGATGTAAGCAAAATATGCACTCACGTTTGCTCATGTTTTGACTCTGCTGGACTTCCTTGTTTTTCTAAGATAGCCCAGCCACAGCCACAAGAAGCTGACTGATACACTGTTATTACAGCATGTTTAAAAGTAAAATAAGCTAACCAGCTAGTTATGTCTGTGGCTCAGGTGTCTTAGGAAAACAGTGATGTATAGCATAATGAGATCTGACTATTTGGACGAGATAATGTGAAATGTCTAAATGAGTTCAGAGGGTGTCTGACCGATTGGAAAGTCCTTATGCAGTAAGGGTTTGTATGCTAGTTACTCATTTTGATTCAATTATATTTTAAAATAATACAGTTCTAGAATAACACTGCTCTAGCAGAGTGGCTTGCAAGTAACATCATGCCTGTTGGATCATCTAGAAACGTAGCCACTAAAAGGTTATTTCTGGCATAGCAACTTGCTGCTTCAAAATGGGGAGTAGGTTACAGGAAGTACCACTGGTGTTTTATCTGGCACTTGGAGAGGGTAGATCTCTAGTAGCATCAGAGGAAGCAAAATCTATCTCTCCTAGGCATTGTGGGGCTTTTTAATTTTGTTTTTCTTATAAAGCTGCATTTTATGCTGTCGCTTACTTCCTTATGCTTGCAGTTCTGGAGAGGAATTATCAGCTCTCTCTGGTGGTTTATTCTCAGAAATTTGTACATGTCACCAGGGATAGGGGTAGGGCGGGGTATAAATTTAAATATAAATAAATAAATATAATTTCATTCACCATTATGTTGACCAGTGTCTTAGTTCTGCAAGGGCTTTCTATTAGTTTATGGTGACACTTCTCAGTTCACACACTTTCCCCAGTCATCAGTAACCTGGACAGCCCAGATTTCTGGCCTCGAGTTTGTTGTGCAGTTGTAAGACTTGTGTTCACCTTGTGCTTTGAACCAAACCCAGCATGTTCCTAGCACTTAAGAGCCAGGGAACATACGTGGAAAGATACTGCTAGTAGTTGGAGAACTATTTTTTTTAAAAAAAAATCCTGGGAAATACAACACTGACTTATTCAGACAAAAGCTTTTAGAGGTTTGATAGTGTGGCATTTCCATCCGATGTGAGGGCGTTCTGACTGCGACATCTGTCACCCTATTGATCGCCAGGGTTGATAGTTGGGCATTGCCATTGCTCATATGTTTGTATCCCACCATGGTGAAACAAGGTTTTTTTAGTGCTTTGAGCTGGAAAAGTGGAAATGAGATACCAAAATGTAGCCCCTGCTTCTGCAACATCCACATATTTCTTTTGACGTGATTGTTACACAGCTCTATTGGAGGGTGCCCATGATGAGGCAATGTGCATACATGTATCCACCTAATGCCTAAAGCACTTCTGGAAGTTGTTGTTTTTGTTTTCAAAAGAAGGGGAGGGGAAGTTCCCACTTTAACTTGGCCAGAAAATGCTTGCTTATAGTTGGAACTAAATCTAAGCACTCCATTGACTGTGGTTTTGAGGAAGTGGCTGTAATTAGGAAAACTGAATTAATAGGATTTTCCCCCTGCAGCAGGGTTCTCCCCCACACTTTCATGCACAGTGTTTGTAGAGTTGTGTGGTAAAATTACTAATGCAGGATTGAGTGCCATAGAAGTGGCAAGGGGAAAATTGTTTTTGTTGCTCCATAGACATAATTGTCCGAAGTCTTCAAATGAGGGGATGAAACTGTGCAAGTAGTTTTGCAGTTTCTCTTGGCAGAGTCCAACTGTGAAAGTCTGTTATGTGCATATTTTATGCCACCTTTCAATCTGTATTTCCATATTAGTATACTTCCAAAACCAATTAAATTGCAACATATGAAATATCAGGAAATGATGAAAAACACAGGAAATGTGAAATAGAAACAGAACCCTATAAAGAAACAGTGGAAAAACATTTTTAAAACTCTTGTATTCTAAAAACACAACAAAAGAGAGAGGTCTTTAATCTGCCTCTGTATCAATAAAAAGGAGGAATCGCCATTGGCCTCTTATCAGAAAAGTTCTATACTTCTGGAGCTACAACAGAAAAACCATATATTTCCTGGAAGGCATCCCAGCCTCCACATTAGACAATATTTTCAGTTATCGCATTTAATATCCTAACAGTTGTGCATACGGGTGACTGATTTGTACAGGAGGATTTACTTCCTAAGTTAACTAGATCCAGGCTACTGTAGAGTTTTATATTTTAAAATCATCATATTGAATGGAAACAAGCTGGCAGTTAGTACAGATATTCCCAGGTAAAGGTGTGATGAGTGAGATGGATTTTTGGTTTATAAGGATTGCAGCTGAGTGGTTTTTTTGAGCATTTGAGTTGCATGCTAGAACTAACAAGGCAGAGGTCCAGGATCTGTAGTAGACTTTTATTCAGACTTTTACTGATACTTCTCAGCCTCACAGAAATAACTGTGTAAAGTGAACTATTTTGCTTTTTTTTAACCTAATGTGTTTTCAGTTCCAGAAGGAAGGAAGGAAGGTGACCCTGTGAAAAATGTCTAAATAGTACCTTGGGAATGAAGGGGCAGTAGACACCAAATGGCTTCCATTGGTGCCATGGCAGGTTGGTTCAGGGTGCTGTGGCAGTCGCCTCCACACCACAAGCTGTTTGTGGGTCACCATGACATCACAAAGCATTTTATTTATCTAAAAAAGATTATATGATGCCTCTTCAGAAAGCTTTTTTTCTGGAGTTTGTAGCTGTGTAAAAATAATAAAAATCCCACATCCCCGGAGTCATAAGAAGAAGAGAACATAAGAAGAGTCCTGTTGGATCAGACCAGTGGTCCATCTAGTCCAGCATCCTGTCTCACACAGTGGCCAACCAGTTCCTCTGGAGGGCCAACAACAGGAGCTAGAGGCTGAGGCCTTCCCCTGAAGTTGCCTCCTGGCTCTGGAATTCAGTTGTTTACCGTCTCTGAATGTGAAGGTTCCCTTTAGTCACCAGGGCTAGTAGCCACTGATAGACCTATCTTCCATTAATCTGTATGAGCCCTCCTTTATTCCCAAAGAAAATGTGTAAGAGTTCAGAATCCTGTCAAGTTTTTTTGTTTTATCTATTGTGTTATGAGAACAAAGATAACAAAGAACTATCTATTAGCAATGAGCTCTCTGTTTACAAAACTACCCAGAAGATCCAGCGGAAAGCTTAGACTGTGCAAACAGATTACAAAAACAGCCAGGCTCCTCCTGTGTCCCTTCTATGAAAACAACCTGTCTTTTGCTGACTCACAGTGCTGCACAGTTGCTATAAAGGTGTTGGAACATGCCATAAAACATAACACTGATCCTCTGTTCCTGATGGAAGAGGCTTGTATAGGACTCAACAAAAGCATGTCTCTCAGCATGTACTCGTTGGATGGTTTATATTTACAAGACTACCCTTTTTCTCATTGTTTGGCATTAAAATCACTGCTGTTTCAGCCTATGATAGAAATGTGCAATAGAGCCATACAAATGTCAAGGGTCTTGCACTGAGTTTGTATGCCTCATTTTTATTTTAGCCTTTATTTAAAATACTTGCCTTTTTGTGTAAAAGCATTTTTTTACAGTTGTATGTAACAAATGTGGATTTCTTGTATGTTTGCCAATGAAACATTGCAATTTCGTGCAATTTCGTGCTGGAAAAGCAAAACAAACGGAACTGCCAGTAAAAAGAGCACTGGGTAACACATTATGTATTCTTTACGAGGTACCCAGAAGCACTTTGTGAACTTTGGACACACATGAAATGATGTCCTGGCATTACAACATAATTAAGCAAGACCAAACAGGGGTGTTGGGGGGAGGGGGGGAGGAAACCGGTCTGTAATTGGAAGTGAATTGAAGTCAAACTTGAGGCTGAAGTTTGGTGCTGGCTGTTGTTCAGATGTTACCAAAACAGTTCCTTGATCCATGTGATAAACTAGAAACCCCCCACAAAGCCCATCTTCAGCAGATTATGAAATTATATTCATTATGAAATGTTCATGCCCCAGACTTGTGTTAAAAAGAAAACCCCAAACACTCTTGTCACTGCAATGGAAATTTCTAAACAAGTCTTTAGATTCCCCTTGTAAACTTCCATACAAATATTAATGAATCGTACAGTTTTACAAATATACATATATGGACCTTTAAAGTTTATTTTTGTTTGAGCTGTGAAACATGCTTGGTATGCTGTTTCCAGAGTAAACAGAAATTTTAAAGTCAGCATTAAAAGTTGCTAGGAACTAGGAGCAAAATATCCTTGATAGCAGCAGGTGGTCTACTTGTAGGTCATACGTTTTTACCCTATTCACAGTCCTTAGCTATCCAGCCCCCCCTTTTTTGCTTTTTTTGCTTGTTCTTACAAAAAGAAAAACAATGAAGCTTTTGTTGCCCTATGGGGATTTTCTTTAATTTTCCTGGCCATGTCACAGTTTTTGGGGTGGGAGAGAGATTTGACATTCAGTTCTTAGTTACTTGAGGTTAAATTTTCACCTGGGCCTGGGAGTAAGGATCACTGTGTCCTTGGTAGCTTCTCAAGGCCTGCTTGGAAGTAATACTCTGCTGGTTTACTGAAAACCCAAGATGAGATATCTTAATTGAGGAAGAGTGGTAGAGTATTAGCATGCGTGGGAAAGTAAAATTTCATTTGCTCTGAGTCGAAGCATGGTGACTGTTCTGTGCTGCCATAGTGTTACCAGATAGAGCTGTTCAGTGGGTCAAAAAAACCCCAGCTCAGTAGAAGCCGCCTCTGCTTGTAGGAATAGCTGTACTCTGCGTACTGTGATGAATTTGTCTCCTGCTTTCAAAGCGTTTGGTTTGATTGCAGATCCTGAGCTGAGGTTGCTGGAGACTTAGAGAGCAATCCTGAGCAGAGATTGGGCCTTCTAAGACTGTTGTAGCCAAAAGGCTTAGAAGGGTATAACCCTGTTTAGCATTGCATTGTTATTTGTGTACTGTGTATGTTGGAAGTTTTATTGTAGGGGTTTTTTCACTGTTTGTCAAGGAAATTGAATAGCCACTGACATATCTGAACAGATGCACATACTATGCAAGACCATGATAAGGAATCAGAAGTCTGCGTGTGCCTTGCATAACCTTGTTTTTATTTTATTTACTTCATACCTTTATCCCCAATGGAAGTCATCACTCCTCTCTCTTCTGTTTTATCCTCACAACAGCCCTGGGAGATCATTTAGGCTGAAGGTGTGTGACTGGCTCTGGGTCACCCAAGTGAGTTTTCCTTGCAGAGTGAATCTGGGTCTCCCAGATCCCAGTCCAGTGCTCTATCCACTGCACCATATTGGCATGTGATCAAGAAACACAAATCAAAGACCACGAACTTGCTCAGATATGCTTTGGAACATGGGAGAATAGAGATACCAATCATGAAGAGAGTTTGGCCTCCCTGAGTTCCGTTTTTCAGCCTTGGGCAGCCTCTCACTAGACCAGTCTCAGTAGTGTTAAGCATGGGTTTGCGGTTATGCAGAAGTGAATTTAGCAATGAAGATTTATATAAAACTCTTGATTACAAGCATGTCGCTGCAGTACTGTCACTTCTGGCGCAGTGATTGATCTGTGGGGATGGTTGGATTCTTTCCAGTTTAATGGAAACATTCTCCAATTTCTCAAATATTCCAGAACTCCTTTATGATCAATACATTCTCCAGCTGTCTTCCATTTTTAGAGTATTATGGTTTTATTGTAGAATTGAGGTCACTAGAATGTTACAATAGTGCTTGGACATTTCATTCTGTTTGGAAATCTTAATTGTTGTTTATATTGAATTTTATGTTTGCTAATGCTATTTGTGGCTGCTTTCTGATCTGCTTTAGTGGTGCACAATAACTGTTTGTGCTGAGCTTTTGTACTGGTCCTTTATTTTCTATTCCCATTCATGATGTAGATGAATGCTAACCACTTTCCAAGTTTAACCCATCTTTTGAGAGTTTGTCCACACCATGAAACTCTTGATATTTTTAAAGACATCTGTTTATGCTCTTGTACATAATTGTGTTAAATTGAAATTTTAAAAAGTGCCGGTAGTTGAAAACGTATTTATTTTCAAAATACAAAGCCAAAAATAAGTATTTCTGCCCAGCAGAGTAAATCTGTTAACTAGCTATTCTGCATCAGGGTTAGGATGTTGGTTATGCTGCTGATCTTTCCAGAAAAAAATCCATTCCTGTGCTGAATAGACTGCATAATAGCAAGTTTAAGTGGATTAGTACAAAAAAAAATGTATATCTATATATCCCAGTGAGCTTTCACTTTATTCTGCTTTAGATGAAACCTGATGTGACACAGAATGTGCTAGTTGCTGGCAAATAATCCCTGGGTTTCAAACCAGCCAGACAATAAACAACCCTATAATATTCAGTGCTGCAACTTCTGTAGAGCCCATCTGTTTCAAAATAACCCTAATTCTGCTTACTATGCGGAATGCTTTGTTGACTGGGGTTTGTCCTCGTTTTCTCCAGTGTGTTGCGTGTGAGCCTCTGGTGCCATCTGCTGGGAGACGTCAAACATGACCTAAAGGTGTTTATAGTTCACAGGAGCAATTGCTCATGCTAGATGCTTAGCAGATAGGTGATTGAAAGTTCTCAGACTGTATAGTTGACACAGAAATGTCCTGTTTTGGAAAAAATCCAAAATACACAGACAGGTTTGTTTTCGCCTTTTACATTCACACTGGAAACAAGTGTTAAAACAATTATTTTTGTTGTTATGAAGAATGTCTTGTATTCCTGTCCCCATCTCTGCCAGTGCCTGTCTATAAGTGATAAGGAAATGAAAGGATTTTATAGTTATAATTGCCTGTTGCATGAGCTTTCATGGGTCAGAGCTCATTTCTTCAGATGTTATGGGAAGGAAATCATTTTGGAGATTTTTATAAGGGAAAACCACAGAAGGGGGGAGGAGTTAAAGCACAGAGAGGCTTGGTGTGAAACCTGTTACAGATATTTCAGGTGTGATTTCCTGTGCAAGGGACTGGAACAAATTCAGGGTTTTTGGGGGCCGGAATGCACTGGAACGGTGTTTCGGCTGGCTCCCGGTTAGGCCATGGCCACACCCACAGCCCTAACCTCTGCAGACAACAGAGCCAGTGACCCTTCTAGGAAACAATCAAAGCCTCTCTGGAAAAATAATTCTTCTTTCTTCACTTGTGACACGGAGATGCCCTGGAAGCAGAAGTTGTTTTTTAAAGTAAAATAGTAACTCAGTGGGCACCGTGTACTGACGTGACATGCACCTTGGTTCTTTGGCTGGGGGAGATTTGAGGTGAGGAGCTGCTGGTGTTGGTTGGGTTCTTGTTAACGAGCTTGTGAGGGCCGCTCTGAGGGTCGAGACTAGTGGTTGCATGGCCAAGCCGAGCCGGGCTGCCGCTTCAGAGGCAAAACTCTTCAGTTCCCGGTGAGTTCCTGGGGGGGCCCTCCAGCTGGCCCTTTAAATCTTGAAGAGGGAGGAAGCGGGGTGGCCTACACCCCCCCACCTCTTCCCAACAGCTTTCAAAGTTGCATGCTCAAAAGTTGTCGGCTCAGGGCTTGCAGGGCACGCACAAGCGGCACCTGCCTCTTTTATGGCAGGGGCCGCCGTGCCTGCCCACCAAGCAGCCACATCGCAACTTGCAGGGCACGCGCAAGCAGTTCCTGCTTCAAAAGAGTGGGAGCTGCTTGGGCTTGCCTTGCAAGCCGCGATCTCATGGCTTGCAAGGCAGGCGCAAATGGCGCCCGCTCTTTTGAAGTGGGAGCCACTCGTGCTTGCTCTGCAAGCAGCGATCTCTTGGCTCCCAGAGCAGGCGCGAGGGGTGCCTGCTCTTTTGAAGTGGGGGCCGCTCGTGCTTGCCCTGCAAGCTGCGATCTCATGACAAAGGCTTGCAGGGCAGGCACAAACGGTCCCGCTCTCCCTCCCAGCACCGCCCCCTAATCCCCCCGCTGGAAACCCTAGCGGGGTGGGAGAGTTGCGGGACGCTGTTTCGTACCCCGGGATCTCCACTCAGCCGCAGGTTTCCTGTTTTGTATCCAGCTGTCTTCTCTCACCTTGGCTAGTTTGTAACAGCTGGACAGCTTTTCTTGTAATTCCGCAGGAGCAGCTGTTGTGACGCCATAATGTTCCCGAGTGAATGCACAGTAGCCTCTTTGCCTTTGGAGTAACCTGGATACCTTTCTCCCTACATACACACTTGCAGCTATGCTTACTCTTCTAAGTTGTGTGGACAATGCCTTTCCTTTACACTAGGGATGAGAGATGGCATTGACAACGGACTTTGAAATTCAGCCCTACTGGGCTGTATGCAATGGCTGCTGATAGGACTTCTCTGGATGCTTTTTCTTAATATTTGCATGGTGTGCCTTGTCATTTGCAGTGTGTGCTGGTTTTTTTTTTTTTGCTGAATTTGGTTGGGTAGCTAGTATGTGTGAGAATTTGTCACTTTGTGTATTTATAATTATCCTGCAACTTATTTCATTAGCTATTCCTACACAGAGATATTTCTGTACAATTAGAGACAGTGGTTTGGCTCTGGTCAAGGAATTCAGGATGCTTGATTAACTGTGGACCAGAAACTACAGTTAGACCTGTACTTTCTACTTATTCTTCTCAAAATGAGTAGCTAGACATGTCAAATTTATGCTGTGATCCATTTTAGCAGAGGTCATGTGCAGATAGATCCAAGTTCTGTATTAAGCTTTCATGTTCTCCTTCTGTTTCACTTTGTCAGATAATGCTTATCAACTATTTAAAGATAGTGAACAATCCTGTTAGTTCCTTCATATTCATAGGTATACCTGATATAAAGGGAGGAAAGCATGTAGAGATGCCAGTCAACAGGGAAGGAAGTCACAAACAATGATTGTGACTGAAAGAGATTTTTAGCTCTTCACTAGAAGGAAAAGTGAACAGATAGTCAAACAGCTTCCTGTTTGATAGACGCTGAGATGAAATGAGAGCTTTCTTACCTCTGGGTTGACATGGCTTGCTACTTCAACTGTTTTCTCAAATGAGTATGTGAGCATGTTAAAGTATCTGCCCTTGAAGTAAGTGTGCATGTGTTTTTTTCTCCCGCAGTGACTGAATTTATATTGCCTCTTTTTTTTTTTTGAGTTGTAGGTCATACGTCATGAGGGAAATTAACATTTGAGTTAATGCCTTTGTGCTTTGAGGAATCATGTTTTTCCTTTTAATGATTTTATATAAGTCGTGATAATCTTGTGCTCAAATTGTTGTGCTCAAATTGTACTTGGTGTTAAATTTTGGTTAAATTATTGCTTAGCACCTAGAAATACTTGGGAAACTTCTTTAAATGTTGATTTATTGAAAGATTTCTCATACCAACAGAGCTCAGTCTAATTTATGCCACACTTGAGTTGTATGGCTTGTTGACTTTGTCTTTCTGTTGTGGAATCTAGAGACTACAGAGAAAGGATGTTGATTCTTTCTACTAGAAATACTAGGAAATCTAAAATCAGAGTTATCAATTTTTTCTCTGTGTACTTCACAGAAATACTTCACAGTACTTCATAGAAATACTAGGAAATCTAAAATCAGAGTTATCCATTTTTTATCTGTGTACTTCACCTTTATTCTAAGCTTCCTCAGGTGAGGGATGACTGATCCAAGGGCATACAGCAAGCTCTCAGACTATATGGTGGTGGGACAGTGGGGGTCCAGATAGGGCTGAAAGCAGTGATGAGAAATTTGGTTTGGCTGATTAGTAAGGAAAACCTCTAGTATGGTCCATCACAGGAGTAGCATGTTGAATAATTTCATTTTATCTTGAGGTTTCATTGATTCATGAAATCTAATGGAAAAATAACAGGCTATAAGAACATAAGAACATAAGAGAAGCCAATGACCCATCCAGTCCAACACTGTCACACAGTGGCCAAAAAAATTGGGTGCCATCAGGAGGTCCAGCAGTGGGGCCAGGACACTAGAAGCCCTCCCACTGTTGCCCCCCCCAAGCACCAAGAATACAGAACATCACTTACTCCAGCCTGAGAGTTCCTATCTATACCTTGTGGCTAATAGCCACTGATGGACTTCTGCTCCATATGCTTATCTAATTCCCTCTTGAAGCTGTCCATGCTTGTAGCCACCACCACCTCCTGTGGCAGTGAATTCCATGTGTTAATCACTCTTTGGGTGAAGAAGTACTTACTTTTATCTGTTCAAACTGACTGCTCAACAATTTCATGGAGTGCCCATGAGTTTTTGTATTGTGAGAAAGGGAGAAAAGTACTTCTTTCTCAACCTGCTCTATCCCATGCATAATCTTATAAACTTCGATCATGTCACCCCTCAGCCATCGTTTCTCCAAGCTAAAGAAGCCCAAGCATTTTAACCTTTCTTCATAGGGAAAGTGTTCCAACCCTTTTATCATTCTAGTTGCCCTTTTCTGCACTTTTTCCAGTGCTATAATATCCTTTTTGAGGTGTGGTGACCAGAACTGTACACAATACTCCAAATGAGGTCGCACCATTGATTTATACAGGGCCATTATGATACTGGCTGATTAAGAACTTAAGAGAAGGTGTGTTGGATCAGGCCAATGGCCCATCCGGTCCAACAGTCTGTGTCACACATTGGCCAAAAAACAGGTGCCATCAGGAGGTCCACCAGTGGGGCCAGAACTCCAGGAGCCCTCCCACTGTTGTCCCCCAAGCACCAAGAATACAAAGCATCATTGCCCCAGACAGAGCGTTAATCCATACCTTGTGGCTAACAGCCACTCATGGACCTCTGCTCTGCATATTTAATCCCTTCTTAAAGCTGTCTATGCTTGTAGCCACCACCACTTCCTGTAGCAGTGAATTCCATGTTGCTTTCTGATATTTTAAATTAAATACTCCTGTCATTGTTCAATGATTGCAGAGGAGGGAAGCTTTCTGGCTCACATAGTAGAATCCAGGCCAAAAAAGGATTTGAGGGCAGTAATGCTTGACTTTGTATTGAACACAAGCAATATGAGCCCCTTGACTTCTTATTTCAAACATGAATGTTGGCAGTATCTCTAAGTATGTTAGCTTCTCTTGTCTATGACAGTACCAGTAGGAAAGCTTCCAGGGCATATACGTCACTGGCACTCTTGTTGCTTAGTTTTATGCAGGGCTATTTTGGGGCAAGACTGTTTTGGAAATAATCTGCTGAAAGGCTCTGATGTGGTGGAGAGGGTGTGCTATGTTTCTTATTCTTCCTTCTAAAGGTTTTGAGTTACAGTTTGGTGCAGTGGTTAGGAGCATGGACTCTAATCTGGGAGAGCCAGGTTTGATTCCTCATTCCTCTACTTGCAGCTGCTGGTGTGACCTTGGGTCAATCACAAGTTCTTTCAGAGCTGTTCTCTCTAGAGTAGTCCTCGAAAGAGGAAACTTTTGGAGGGATTGTCCTTAACAGATGATAATTCAACTTAGATTTAAAGATTTATCTCACCATTTCAGTATAGTTTTCCAAGTTACAGAGTGTTTATTGAGATGTTTGCTTATGTAACTGTTAATGTTACTTTTAAAATAAATATAATATTAATTATTAAAAGTATGGAATTGGAAACTTTTAAAAAAATGTTTTATTGGTTTTGACAAAACCGTTTTGACAACAAACAACGTAAACAGAATAAGAAGCAAAAGGTGGGTGTGGCTGGATGACCACACTTCTGGTAACATGGGGGTGTGGTCTAATATGCTGTTGGGTGTGGCCTATTATACTAATGAGTCCTGCTGGGCTTTTTCTACCAAAAGAGCCCTGAACAAATTTAATTGTTACATATAATGGATGAAGAAAGAGGGAGGTTCTAGCCTTGTATAAATAAATAAACAAAGCGTAAGGAAGTATGATAAAACATGTTAAGAAGAGCCAGTTAAGGCCTCTAAAATGTGGGTCCTCTTTGGATGTTACATCAAGTAACTCTGTATAAGTCAGGATGGGAAAGAGTGTTTAATTTCTTGGTAAGTTCTAATTGAACACTTTTGTGCTGTAGTCTCCCTTTGAAGGGTGGGGTTTTGTTTTTTTTGGTAGATCACGGACTGCAGTGGTACATCTAGGAAAATTAACATTTCCCCCCACAGGTTTCTGAATATTGTGATTTCTTAGATTTGTGTCCCATTTTAAAAGAACCTAGTCAAGTATTTAAGAAGCATCAAAGAGGCCATAATCTGCAAGATTTGAAATTTTTTCAGAGACACTGTTACGGTACAGCAGGGCTCCTCAGTTTTACCAGAGAAAATATCAATCATTAAAGAAACAACTGTAAAACCCCTGCCATATGTAAGTAAGATGGTTTAGCAGTACTTATCTCTCATGGGAATGAGCATATCAAGGAGAGGGAAGGCCTTGTTTTGGGCCCCTGCCTGCTTTCAGATTTCCAGGGAGAAGGAGGTTTGGTTGGTTTTGTGCCTGAGGTCCTGAAGAGCTGCTGTCAGTCAGGGCAGGCAGTGTTTAAGTAGATGGCCAAATGGTATAAAAGCAGCTTCATGTGTTATGTTTATATGAGATCTAGAGAATGGGATATGAGGTGATGTATGGGTTCACCCCTTTGGGTTGCAGCCAGGGCTTGGAAATTGATGTGAGTCATCAGTGGACAACCTAAGAAACTAAGGAGTGGTGGTCAAAGCAGTGGGAAAGTGTTAGATGACCCATTCTTAGTCTTTTGCCTCAACTCAGACTGGGAATTCATTGCAGAAGTCAGCTTAATGTATTAACAACAAAAATAGGCGTGGAGCCTGATATGATATTAGAAGAACGCATGTTGATTTAAAAGTCCTCAGAAATACATTTTGTACACATTTAGAGGATGACAGCACTTTTTATTTACTTCTCATTGCAGGTCGCAGCTCGAGAAATTACAATGATGAAAGGAGACCCTATGACTCCTGGTTTCCCCCAGGAGAGCTATCTGCAGAAGAACTCCGAAGGCACAGGCTTAACAGATATGAAAGGCAGTAAAATTCTCAGATGTCCAGTGACAATATAAAAAGGTGTCTATATGGTAGCTGCCTAATGTGGGCTGATTCTTCTCCTGCCACATTTACGCAGTCTTGCAGAAAAGAATGTTTCCTGCCAGGTATGTACTTAAGACACACCAAGCTGTGTGAAAAAGTGGGGTCAAAATTATACTTTCTTGGTATGAGGATCTTCGAGAGTAAAGCTTAAGATGAAAAGGTACCTAAGAGCCAGATGTAAGTTAAAGAATTCAATTCACGAGGAACAGTTTTGATGTGCTCTTGTTCAGTTCTACTTATCTCAGTGGGTGGAAGAAGTTGCAGGAGCCTTTGATTGTTGAACCTTTGGATGTCAATGGAACCTACAGACATATTCAAATAAGCATTTTTTGCTATGGTACATGATTACAAACATGCTCTGAAATATAGAAGTACTACTTATTTAACTCCAAAGCTGTACATTTGGGTTTTGGCAAATATTTGCATATCAAAGTTACATTATTCTATGATGTATTAACAGCAGTAGAGTTAGTTGTTGCAAGGAATTAATGCAGTGTAAATTATGTCGGCAGTGAAGGAATCGGTAAACAGGCTATGGTAATAGTGAACACGTCTAAATTAAGCTACATTATGAGATTAAAAGATAGTAGGCAATGTGTTAAGGTTATGATAGCTTTCATTTGGATATGACCTGCCGTCTTCTTGCAGGTAAACCCACTTTTTCTTTTGCTTCAGAGGTATTGTTCAAGTAGACAAAAAACCTCTCTTGTGGCATTTTCTGTATTCTTCTAAGACATTGCTATATGCTTGCAAAGGTTCCTTTTTAATTAATAAAATAAAGACAATGTATGTAAATTTACTCACATCAGTACTTTATCCTATTTGTGTGGCAGACTTGAAATTTGTATTTACACTTAAGCTCAAGGATGGGAACTTTCCTGTCTTTGTCTTGATCAGTGTCATTGGAAGTATACTTTGATTTTATCCTGTTGTGCAGAACCACTTGAAATACTTATGTGTTGATTTATTTGGCTATTGGAATGTGAGTTGTCTTATTTGGCAGGGTTCTGCACTTTTGAAGTCTTAACGTATCTACCTCTCCAAGGCATTTTGTCCAGAATATATCAATATAAACACTGCCTCACAAGGAACAGCTGAATGTGAACTTTGCGGAAATTTACTTAATGTAATCTGTTGCATCTTCAGGATTTCATCAGCAGGTTCTCAAGTACAGCTATCAAACATTCAATATACACAATATAGTGTTGGCTGTGCCTCATTTTTGTATTTTCTATTTCCTTGCTTAGTTTTATCTCAAGGGAAACAAAAATAAAGATGCAAAAGATGGTTTGAGGCTTTCCAAGTGCTGAGGATCCTAAATCTGGTGTTCTGTTTTAGCCAGCAACAGATTTTGTGAGCTTCATCCTAGGAAATAATGATTCCACCCATAATTAATTGCATTGGCAGTGCAAAGGTGTTTTGATCTACACATACAATGTATATGCTAACCATATCTAGTCAATATTTAAACAGTTTAATTTGTTGTAGAAACAAACAGCATTTATTCTTTAGAGAATAACTGTGCCCTTGTGGAAATGGAAAGAATAATTTCTGTGTCCTTTTTTCCTAAAAATCCCCGTTCTTTGTGGGCAAATGCTGAGTGAACTTTGTCATCATATTTTGACTTTGTCATTTCATTTGGCAATCTCCTGCTGTTTTCAGAATTCTAGTAGTTATAATCCCCCCCTTATGTTTGTGATAAAGATGTCCATGTTCTTTTCTTTTCTTTTTAAAAAATCAAACTCCTTTAGCTTTTGGAAAGTTGGTCTGGGTGGGGCAAGAGGGTTAAAACTGTTTAATCATGTTTTTATAAGTTAATTAGCATTGTGATTTTTCTTTCTTGTGCCTTGTAAGTTTTGCTGGTAAAATCCATGTATTACATACTTGTGTCAGATGGGGGGGGGATGGGTTGCTCTCACCAGTTTGGTGTAGTGGTTAAGTGTGCGGACTCTAATCTGGGAGAACCGGGTTTGATTCCCCACTCCTCCACTTGCACCTGCTGATGTGACCTTGGGTCAGTCTCTGGCACAGCTGTTCCTGAAAGAGCAGTTTGTCTCAGAGTTCTCTCAGCCCCACCCACCTCACAGGGTGTCTGTTGTGGGGTGGGGAAGGGAAAGGAGTTTGTAAGCCGCTCTGAGACTCCAAGTGAAGGGCGGGGTATAAATCCAATCTCCTCCTCCTCCTCCTCCTCCTCCTCCTCTTCTTCTCCTCACGAGATCTCTTCTAAATGATGAGAATAAAGGGGTGAGGAGATGATGGAATAAACCATCTAATCTACATTCCAGTCTGTTTGAAGCTGTAGGAGTGATTATCAAACTCCCTGAAAGCAGATTTATGTATTTCTATTCTCACAGAAGAATCCTGCAATTGTCAAGTAACAAGTGAGAGAAAGAGGCTGTGGGGTGGGGGGAAATACATGAACTGCACTTTTTTGTTTCCATGTATGCACTTGCTATTGTGTAAATAATGCTGTCTGGTAAGATGTTAGAAGTACATGCACTTTTAAATAAATAGTTTGACAGAAAGATTGCCAGATCCTTCTCCTGGTCTGACAACAAGTTGCACTGGTGTTCTCATACATCATATTTTCTAGAACTTTTCCTAAAGAGTGTATCTGCATGGCATTCTCTGTATGATACTTTGTTCCTGTCCTAATGTTGTAGCATATGCTTGGAAGTTCTCCCAGGGAAATAACTTTTGCGCAGAGCTCAGAAAGTTGGCCAGGAAAACCAGAACAAACTCCACGAAAATAATGAAGAGAGCAATCCTAAGCAGGTCTGTTTGGAGTCCTACTCAGGTCTGTTCATTGGGGCTTACTCCTAGAAAAGTGTTCTTAGGATTGCAGTGTTTATGTCTTGCAAACTCTTCTAGGGATTGTAGTTCTAGCAAATAGTCTACACATCCTCTGACATGTTGTTCATGACTGTCAGATCACTAAATATAGTGGCAGGTAGCATATACATACATTTACAGAGTTCATAAGCTTTCCAACAGCACCGAATTTGGGAGTGTTCAGTGTTCTGCAATTAGTATGCTGACCACGCAGTTGCTTTTGTGTGAAGCAACAAAACCTTGGGGTTTTACTGTATGTATCCCAGAATTTGTGGTTGCCACCAGTTCCCTAAAGTTTTAAAATAGACTAAAGCCTTTTCTGTTAATTTCTTTAAGGTTTCTTTTCGCATCTGTGGTCTGCATACTTTCTGTGACACTGGAGGGAGTACTTTAAAATGTTATTTTAAAGAAAACCTCTTTGATATTTTAGGGAGAATGGAATTCCAGTTTGTTTGGAGGGAATCGGACATCACAGGGAAAACACATTCAGAATGTTTCCTACGGACCACTCTGTTTTCTGTATGAAATGCTATTTTAAAAATGTGCCATGAAATATTATTGCTCATTTAAAGTGGAAGGGATAGTATTTCAGTGACAGTCTAAGCGCTGTCTGGAAGTTACCATGGTAACAACACATTTGTCATGACAGCACAGCAAATTGTCATATAAAGCCAGAATAAATTGTCAAAGCACAGCCAGCTAGGAATGCACAGACATATCCATGTTCACTTTATTTGCATGAAAACAAAATACCTAAGGCTTCTGAAGTCTTCCTCTCTGGAACATTTAGGTCACGAACAAACGTGATGAAGATCACGAATCTCCATCTGTCTGTGAAAGGCAAATAGTACGTACATCCCCAGTTTGGATCAGTGCCACACAAAGATGGCAGTGAGACTAAACCTTTAAACCCCCACTTTAAATATTTTTGTTAATGAAAGCTGGGCTCCCCTTGCTGTTAGCATTTTAAATGGGAAAATATAGATTATATGAAGAGGCTGAAGGGTTCTAGTCTCCTCTCTGAATTTGGGGGGAGGTGAAAAAGTCATGTTCTATGGACATGTTTGGCTGAATCCAAGCCCATATGAGGGAGGCGCATATAATCTTTCAACCCCTTTAAAGGTCTGTATTTTCCCCTTTAAAACACTCATAGCCTGCAGAGTCCAGTTTTGTTCCTTGCAGGGGATACAAAGGATGGACCATGGCTGGTTGGTGGCAAAAACAGTACAGTAAATGATATAAAATAGCTCAATGCACACTGAAGCATAAAAACATTCAAGATGGTGTCTGAATAACTGCAACTAAACAAAATGCAAACAGGAAGGACAAAAGAAGTAAAACATGTCCCTTCCAAAGCATCAGCATGTTTTGGCAAACACACTTCATCAGCCCACCTGCAGTAGAATGTTTTCAATACAGCCTTCTTAGATGGTGAGAAAGCAAAGCAGGTAGGTTCACAACCATACAAGGCCAGCTGCCCAGGCGTACCAAAGACTGCACTGAGTAAATTCCTTTCTTACCTCTCTTTGCATCTGGAGCATCGGTGCATCCTGTCAGTACAGGGAATGCTTATTATTAACAAGTTTTGATCAAGACAGTAGCATCCCTTATCTTCTAAAATAAACACATTATTTATTACTATGCAGTCCCACATGGGTACTGCGCAGGCACACAGGCCAGCCACTGGAAGATTTTTTAGCTAGGCTAGCAACAGAGTAGGAGGAGCCCCAACTGGAGACATTGGAGCCGTTTCCCATCCAACAGTCACGTGCTCTGGGGAGGGGCTCTGCACACCCCCTCAGTTCTCTTTTTTTCTGCTGCTGGAGAAGAACAGTGCTTGGTTAGATCTTCAACTTTCCACAAGAATATGTCACTGTTTAAAAAGTCTTTGTCATGTGCGATCAAAACGATGAGGACAGATGAACATTCTGTCTGTGTCCTCTGCCTTGTCCAGGTCTCTGCCACAATGGTGCAATATTACAATCTGATTCTTGGGTTTTGTCCATTATTGAACAAGGTTATCATTGAGAGTTTACTCATGCCCCCCCTTATACATTCCAGTCAAGCAGTTGATAATGCTTTCCCTGAGTTTGTTGAGGAGCTAAACTTATTACAAAAAAAGGGTGTGATCCTAGTTTAAATCTCTTGGCAGCATAACTTAGTTATTATTCAAAATTTTCTTAATAAAAAGGATGGTGGTTTTTGTTCAATTTTGGATTTTAGAGGTCTTAATTTCTCCCTTGAGGTTTGTAAATTTTGAATGGTCTCCTTGGCCTCAGTAGCACAGTTACTCAATCCAGGAGACTGGTTTGCAGTCTAAGATCTTCAGGACACTTATTTTCATATTGCAATTCATGCAGACCATTGGAAGTACTTAAGTTTCTTGGTTCTGGGTGCTCCATATGAATTCAGGGTCCTTCCCTTTGGCTTAGCCAATGTTCCTCGGGTATTTGCTAAATGTATGTCTGTTATGATTGCCCATTTATGGTCTAGGGGTTGTTCAATCTTCCCCTACCTTGATGATTGGCTGTTTACTGCCTTCTCCGAGCTAAAGCTCCATGGATAATTGTCACTGGCTCTTCAAACTCACCAGAACCTAGGCCTCCAAATTAATTAGGAAAAGTCTGCTCTGATCCATGACAGCAGATGCCCTTTATTGGGGCTACTCTGGATTCCATTGCAGCTCAGGTGTTTTTGCCAAATGACAAGGCACAATTCATAAGTGACATGGTTCAACAATTCAGGTTTAACCATTTTCAGAAGGCCATTACCATCCAAAGACTTTTTGTTTTAATAGCCTCTATGGTTTTCATGGTCCCCTTTGCCTGCTTAAGGATGTGACCTTTACAAAATTGCTTCATAAGAGTGTTTAATCCTGCTTGACACTTTGAGAATTGTTTTTTGATATCTAGGAAAATCCTGCGGGAGTTAGAATGGTGGACCCTTGACTCTAACTTGCTGGAGGGTATTTCCTTCAGTTCACAATCCCCTCAGGTCACAGTAATGACAGATGCTTTCCTTTCAGGCTGGGGGGGTGCATTGTGGAGACAGATGTGTTAGTGACATATGGTCAGCTTCTGAAAAAGGCCTTCATATTAACCAACTAGAATTGAGAGCAATTCATTATGCCCTTAACTCTTTTGCAGCTCTACTACACAGGAAGGTGGTCCAGGTGCAAACTGACAACACCACTGCAGTGTTTTATATTAACAAGCAGGGAGGGACTTCTTCCCTTTCACTATGCCAGGAGGCTACTGTCATCTAGGAATGGGCTATTGCACACAGTACATCACTCCAGGCCATCCATATTGCTGGAGTGGAGAATATAACTGCGGATGGACTCAGCAGACTAGGGGAGTCCAATCACGAATGGGCAATTCATCATGATTACATCTACCTAGTGTTTGCACAATGGGGGTTTGCCACAGTATACCTCTTTGCCACAAGACAGAACTCCAAGGCTCCCTCTTCTGCTCCAGAGGGGGTGCAGATCCCCTGTCTTTAGCAGATGCATTCCAGTTAACTTGGAATCAAACATTGTGTTACACTTTTCCTCCATTGCCCCTGATAGAGAGGGTGGTGTGGATCACAGACCATTCCCCTTGGTTACCCCTTTCTGACCAAGACAGATCTGGTTCCAAGTGCTCCTGCAGAGATCAAGAGGTAGGTGTATTCATCTCAGGTGCAGGATTTACTAAGCACAGAAGGGTCCACCCATCGCGGACTGACACCTTATGTCTGACTGCCTGGCTGTTAGTACATTTGATCTCTGACTCTGTAATTAAGGTTCTTGTTAATTCTTGTAAGCCCTCCAATAGATCGTCATAGCCTTTCAAGTGGAAATGTTTCCTGAAGTGGTTAGGGGATAGAGAAGTGTCACCTGTTGCCTGTCAGTTGTCTGTAGTATTTTTGTTGTTGTTCAGTTACACAGTCAAGTCCAACTCTATGCGACCCCATGGACCACATCACACCAGGCCCTCCTGTCTTCTGTCATGCTCCAGAGTTTTCTTAATTTTGTTGCATCAATAACACTGTCTAACCATAAAGTTTTAAAGTTTTAACAAACGTTTATTGGAGGGCAAAGAAAAAAACAGCAAGAGGAAAAAAACTACAGAATGGTGTAAAAAAACCTAAAACTGCCAAGCAAATAAACT
Organism: Gekko japonicus; assembly: GCF_001447785.1. NCBI lineage: Eukaryota > Metazoa > Chordata > Lepidosauria > Squamata > Gekkonidae > Gekko > Gekko japonicus. The sequence continues at coordinate 557,737 of NW_015170283.1, read as the reverse complement.
CTAAAGCAAGGGACTATGGGAAAGAAAATTTGGAAAGCGAATTACAGGAGTACAAAAATTTGAGGCATCTGGCAGAAAATGGAAGAAATCAAGCTAAAAAGGAACTGAAATATAATACTACTTTAATGAATGTTGACTACCTGTTGTAATTTTAAAGATTGATTTTTTTTTCTTTAGGAGAAGGCTGTAATATAAGGATAAAATATGTAAAACCTGCTTTTGAGGTATTATTATAAGTCAGTTGAAAATGAAATGTGTATAGCAGAAGCATCATTATGACACAATATTTATGAAGAGTGATTATTACCTTGTTATATAATTTAATGTGGTTAGGGAAGATATTTTGGTTGGGTTTTTTTTTTTTTTTTTGAGTGATAGAAGTTAGGGGGTGATGGTAAAACTAACTGCCTGTTGTCCTATGGGTTAATTGAATAGGCAATTTATGGATGGCATTAGAAGTATTATCAGCAATGGAATTATTATAGTTGTTATTGTGTTGTATAAACTAATTACCTTTTGTTTTCTGGAAATCATGTTTGGGAGTAAAGGGGTAGTAAATATGAAGTAAACTATCAAATTAATCAAATTATCAAATTAATTAGGTATGTGAATGAAATTAATGGGGATGTTTTAGAGAGTAGTTCTATGTAAGTTTTTGGTAAGAATATAAATTTTGTGGGAACTATTGGTGGATTTACTATAAATTAACTGAAAATGAAATTTACTGTTGATAATAGAAGTCTTATTGATTGTCTATGATTGAGGTTAACTGGTTATTTCATTATATATGCAAGGGTATTGATGTTGGAAATTAGAGCGGTAATTAGCAGGATAAATAGAAATATAGGGGTGATTTACTAAATAATGCATTTTGAGAAATGGAGTTATAGCAGAAATATCTCAGTTGAAAAGTATTGTGATCAGAATAACTAGTGAAGAGCCAGGGTGAAGTCATGGAAATTTCTCTTATGAATTTATAACTCATTTAGGTGTAAGTAAATTGTATGATTAATGTGATGTGCGAAGAAAGTATTTGTAATGTGGATTTATGTTCGTTGTTGTCTTATATGTTTGTGTCTGCTTAAGCATTAAAACCCAATAAATATATTTAAAAAAAAAAACACTGTCTAACCATCTCATCCCCTTCTTCTTTGACCTTCAATCTTTCCCAGCATCAGGGTCTTCTCCAGTGAGTGCTCCTTTCTCATTTGGTGGCCAAAGTATTTGAGCTTCAGCTTCAGTATCTGACTTTCCAGGGAACAGTCAGGGTTGATTTCTTTTAGGATTGATTGATTTGATCTCCTTGCAGTCCAAGGGACTCTCAAGAGTCTTCTCCAGCATGGATTACTGCCTTGATGTGGTGAGGGGGCTTGTGTGGTTCGAGGATGCTGTGGGCTATGTTGTGGAGGGTCATCCAGGGTGGAAAGGCCACAGCAGAGAACTCAGACGAAATGTGATCCACTGGAGAAGAAAATGGCAACCCACTCCAGTATTTTTGCCAAGAAAACTCCATGGACAGTAACAAATGGCCCCTAGTACTAGGTTACTTATTATCTTTGAAAAGTGCTGGACTGTTGAACTCTTCTATCAGGGTTCATTTGGCAGTGATTTCTGTTTTTCATGCCCTGGTAGAAGGGAAATCTTTTTTCTCATGAGATTTCTAAGAAATTCCTCAGGGGCCTCAACAATTTATATCCACCTAAAGCCCCATTTTACTTCAATGGTCACTTTTATTAGTGTTTCTACATCTCATGCATGCTCCTTTTGAACCATTAGACACCTGCTCTTTGGATCATCTCTCCTTCAAAGTGTCCTTCTTAGTAACCATTACATTGGCTAGACAGGTAGGAGAGATCTCAGCACTCAGGGTGGATTACCCATTCATAAAGCTTCATGGACATAGATTAATATTAAGACCCAGTATGCAGTTTCTACTGAAAGTAGTTTCTAGTTCCACCTTAGTCAAGATATCTCACTGCCCACCTTTTTCCTGCGACCAACATCCCATGCTGAAAAGAAATTACACACATTGGATGTGAAACAATCTTTACTCTTATTTAAAGAGAAAAAGTGAGTTTAGAAAAACTCCATGGTTGTTTTTTTGTTTCGCTGGAGTCTCTAAAGGGAAGCCTGCATGATCCCAGTTGATATTACGATGGATCGTCTCTGCAATCAAGATAGCTTATGGAAAAGCAATCATTCCATGTCCTCTACACATACGGGCACACTCGACTAGGTCGCAATCAACATCAGTCGCAATTCAGTGAGGCATTCCGTTATCAGAAGTATGCAAAGCGACCACCTGATCCTCTGCTGATACTTTCATAAAGCACTACTCAGTGGACGTTAATACAAGAAGGGAAACAGCAGTGGGGGCAGCCATCTTACATTCTAGTTTCCAGTGAGACGCTCACCTCACCTCCTGGTAAGTCAGCTGGTCAGTCTCCCATGTGGGACCGCACAGGATGATGACGATGAAAACAGTGTTGCACTTACCTGTAACTGTTGTTCACTGAGTTGTTGTCACTGTGCGGGCACACATCCGTCCCTCCTACCCCACTGTGAGCTTTTGTCTCTCCAATAATAAACTGTTATCTCTAACTCATAACGACGGCTCAGGAGAACTGAGGGAGTGTGCAGAGCCTCTCCTCGGAGCATATGACCGTTGGGAGGGAAAGGACACCAACATCTTCAGTTGGGGGGGGGCTCCTCCTACTTTGTTGCTAGCCTAGCTAAAAAAGATTCCAGTGGCTCACCAGCGTGCCTGTGCCATACTCATGTGTGCCTGCACAGTGACAACTCAATGAACAACAGTTACAGGTAAGTGCAACACTGTTTTATTACCGTTATTCCAAGAATCACAGCAATGCTTACCCACAAGGCACAGATGTGTGTTTTGCTTAGACTCTGATCCTTTAAGCATCACTTTATCAGTCCAATACAAAATCCAATTAAACTGGGCTTTAAGCCAATTTAGTCCCAATGACTTCAGCCAGTTCGTTTTAGTAGTTCAGATGAACTCAGCTGCAGATTGGACAGATTGCTATTCTGAAAATAGCTGAGGATAGGGCTGTCTTATCCTCAGACCGTATGCTAGGGGCATAGTATTCTCTGGCCATCTTTCAGAGGGGAAATGTGATGGAAACACCCCTCAGCAGGGCTCTGACTACATAGTCATAACACGGGAGTGGATAACAACCCCGCCAACATCTACCAGTTATGGAGTGCCATGCCACTGATGCCCTTGTGAGTGGCACACAGGGATGAAGCCAACCATCTCCCATCACTGCTGCCTTGGCCCCTGGAGTACTAAAAAGCAAGAGGAAAAGAGCAGTGTCCCATTTTGTTCCAAAGTAGGATGATGCTATGACCAGAAGGATCCCTGGAGTTAACATTCTGCAGATAAGAGTTTAAGAGAAACAAGTTGCATGGCCTGCCACCCCCAACAGAAATCTCCCAAGATCCTTTGACCTTCTGATGCCACAGAATATATCCCAAAACAATTTAGCCTTAAAGATGCCTTAAGTGAAAGGAGAACATGCAGTGTGATATTAAAGAAAAGTTCCTTGATCAAAGAATGAACTGCAGAAGGTGCTCTGGGAAAATATCACTAATGCTTCTTTGAACCTCCAGAGGTCCTCAGACCCTTTCACCATAAGTAACAACTTAGGTTTGCAGGCTAGTGTTCAAAGCTCTTGAATTTCCCCCTATAAACACAAACCCCAAGTGATACAACCATAAATTAAGGAAGAACCACTTGTTCCTCTCTGGGCTATTGGTGGATCTTGTGTCAAGAATGCTATCTTGTCTAAATCACATTCCATCAAATCCATTGAAAATGTGTTTATGCTGGTGCCCCTTCTACCATAGGTTGATTGCCCCATCCTATTAGAACCTGCCCCTGGTCTTGCACCAGTGGGGTCCTGGATCCTGAAAAAGGATCAACATGTTCAGGCACCCACCAATGGGCAGCCAGGTTCCAAGGCTTTGGCTCAGTGCCATTACAAATTCTGATTCTGCACTAAAGTAAGCCAATAGCAGACTTTCTCTATTGGCACCCAGGTAAATCCAGGTGTATAAGAAAGGCATCCCTAGCTCTTGATCTTCGTTGTTGATTCACCTTCAAAACCAGCTTCCATCAACACAAACATAAGGCCACTAGATCTGTCTTTGCTTACTACGTGCAAACACTTTCCCCATTGCAGCTTGGTTAAGGACTCTTTCTATTCTGCCTTAAATTCAAATCGTGTCTATTCTGCCATACCTTCTGGTCCCAATTTGGGCAGCTGTCCTCCATCTACTCTCTCTGAATTGGTTTGTTCTCGACTAGCCAAATGGAAGGAATGCACTTTGGAGTAAAAAGTAACTTCAGTTGGGTATTTAGAATACAAGCACATATTAGGATTGCATATAGTGACTAATTTTCATTGATTTCTCTCTTGCGTTGTCATTTTCTAGTCAATTTGGTTGTTACTTAGGTGCTAGTCTCCCTTCCATTCCTTAACTGGGATTTATTGTCCCAAACTGGGGTGGGAGTTCTATATACAGCAAACTAAAATGTCCCCTTTTTATCTCTGAACTTGTGTTTTGGATCTTTCACATGAAGAGGATGGTCTTGCAGGGTAGCCTGACATGAGGACTCATTTGGGTAACAGTTCCTGCCTACAGCTAAATTCCCCTTTGTGAGGCAGATGTGTAGGGTGGAAGAACATGGACAATCCATCTGCAGTATTCCCATGATCTTGGAGCTCATGTGGCACAGGCAGCCACAGAAAATCACCAAAGACTCCTCCCACCAAAGGTTCAGGTCCCAGTCAAGTTAGGATGCAGGAGCATCAGCCTTTCCCCATGCAAGTGGAATGTAGTCACTGGGATAAGGGAACCCAAAACTACTCTCATCGTAATCCGATCACACAGACACACCCTGATGGTTCACTGAGAGGCAAACCGGAGGCATGTGTTCAATTCCCGTTAAGAGGTATGCTATCCAGAACACAAAGCTCGTATTTTACCCAGAAACAGATTGAGCAGCAGCAAAACAGGAAGTAGAGAGTGGACCACATCACCCAAACTCTAACCACTCACCCAACTAGATGCACAGGAACAAGACACCCTGTAAGACATTAGGTAAAGGTTTCCCTTGCTCGAAAGCTAGTCAAATCCAACTTTAGAGGGTGGTGCTCATCTCTGTTTCCAAGCCGAAGAGCCAGCACAGTCCAAAGTGGTCCCAGGTGAGGGCTGGAGTCTCTTCACCCTCACTCATATGTAGGGTGAGTTGTACTAGCACCCCCCCCCCCCAGGAGCAATAGGGTTTCCCCTTGGATATCTGTGCTTGAGATGCAGTACCTGTGAGGGTTTCCCCCCCCTTGCATGGGCCCCTGTGGAGTGAATTTGAACTACGCTAGGGTTTTGGGTGGCATAATGTGCTAGCTTTAGGTGTGTGTGTATCCAGGGTTGGAAAGGCCTTAGAAGTCAACTTACTCCACCAGAGAGCACCCCTGATGTTGCAAAAGTCTAACCATATGGTGTTACACTGGCTTAGTGCTGATGGGGCTTGTATGTCTAGATATACCAGCACAGGTGCTCAGTCACCAGCCGAAGCCAGGACTCAGACTGAATCTCTTGGACATACATGTGTAGTATATTGCAGTAACATCCCACTTGTAGTGGGGGAGATGCTGAGCCAGCTTTCCAAGTTGAATCCAGATAGGGCTGCGAGAAATTAATAAGGAAAGCCCTATCAGATAATTTTTTTTTCATTGAAGCACTTGCACACTGCTCCATACAGTGATTGAGAATACCATGTTTAGAATCAAATATTTAAAATGTTCACCTTCTCTTATGTCATTTCTCTTCTTATGTGAAGTTAGGATATGTGGACTAGAATGGTACAGTGTTCAACTTTTAAAGATGTTTTGATTAACAAAAGGTACTTTGCATTATACTGCTCCTAAGAATGGTGTTTCACACAACAGATAAATAGGTGCACTGTTCTTCAATTTGGCTTTTGCCATCCTCTACCCAGGTCTTCCTTGATGAGTTACTTCAGAATTACGTCAAGATGGCTAGCTGTGTTAGTCTGTAGCAGTAGAAAACCCCAGAGAGCCCTAGGGTCGGGGTCCCAGAACCGACTGACTGTTCCGGGCCCCAAGGATGCCAGGGTCGCCACCACTAGGGCCAGGGCTTTCTCAGTGGCAGCTCCATACTGGTGGAACGAGCTCCTGGAGGAGATCAAGGCCCTGAAGGATTTTGTGCCGTTCCACAGGGCCTGCAAGACAGAGCTCTTCCACCAGGCTTTCAACTAGGAGCCGCCCCCACTACTACCAATAAGCCGGCCCGTAGTAGGGTATGAACTTTTGTGAGTCACTGCTCACTTTTTCAGATACCTGAAGAAGTGAGCAGTGACTCACAAAAGCTCATACCCTACTGCAAATTTTGTTAGCCTTCAGAATTAGACTGAATCAAAACACTCTGTATGTGTGCGTAAGATAGAAGGGGACCAAATCTAGAATAAAACTGCATCATTTCCTGGAAGTTCAGCATATCATACTACAAACTTGTAATATCCTTGAAATTATAGTTTTACAAAAGGATTACAGAAGTTCAGCAAAGAATTCCCAAAGAAAACAGAGCTGCATTTATTGTAACTGCTATTTTTCAAATGTCTTCTTGTGAAGTCAAACTTTCAGGTATTGTGCCTGCACTAGCTGGAAACATCAGGAAAGTTTAAGATTCCATCGATGGCATGGCCTCACCTCAATCATCCCAAGCTAAATTGCTCTAGGAGACTAGATGGGAGAGGCTGCACTCCTTAATTCTCACCTCAAAGACAGTGCTCTTGAAGAAGAACAGTTCAATAACAACTCAGTCTGTAGAGTAATCAAGGAAACAGTGGGATTGCTGGAAAACTGTAACAAGAAGAACCTATCCAAACCATCATGGATATATCCATTATTGATTCTTCTCTTTAGCAATGTTCTTTACAAAGATCTCTAGTGCTGTGCATAGGCAGAAGGGAGGGACAAAGTACTGAAACTGATTTCAACCAAACTTAACAAAAATAAGGAGGAAAACTGGGCTGTGTAATAGCACTATCGATTATGACCATTAGGAACAAGGCTACAGAAGAATATAATTCCCATTCTAGACCATAGATTCTGTAGGCTTCATTCATTAGATGCAAGGTGAAATCTCCTCGGGTGTTCCCCAATACAACAGAGTTTGACCTTTGGTACTTGAATCTTATTGCTGTCTTTGTACAGGTTCTATAGTCAGCAAACCACCACTAGAATGGAACCACCACTAGAATTTTTTCTGTGCTTCTTTAGCAATGGCTAACATTTCTGGTAATAGCATTACTGCTATACCCTTTTGGTCTCATACAGACTAAACCTGGAATACTGTCCCGCTGTACAAGTCAGCTGGTTAATCACTTGCACTCTAATTGCTTCAATCGTTAGAGGTAATTGTTCTTTGTATACAGAGAGATCCTCTTTTCCCTGCCTTTGGATCTGCTTGGTGAACTTTGAGTTCCTTTTGTAATAATCTCCCCCTTTTTATCCTGTCTCTGATGAAATACTGTTGTTTTTAGGTTTCACTTGCAGATCTGCTCCCATTTCCACAGGTTCTTTCCCTGAGTGTTGTATTGCTGTGCATACCTCAAACATTGGTGTGATTATTCCTTTAAGGGGATATTTATAGATGCATCAGCGACTTTATCTGTTTGTTTTGCACCAGGGATCTTAGAATTTAGGAGATTATATATACACAAAGGCCTTCTTTTGCCTTCCTCATGGTTCTGATGTAATTGTTCATCAGCAGAACAAACCATAGAGGATGGCTTCCTCCTAAAACAAGCCACATGGGCATTTTGAAACAGACTACTAGTCATGACCCTTACAATGATGCTTGATGCTGATAACACTTTGTCATCTTTCATAGCTGTGATCATATCTACTGAAAGCATGTGAACAACAAATTTTAGCCGAGTTTGTGACTGATGTCATCAAAGCTCCCTGATAGTTTGCAGATACAAGTTAAATGTTGCTGGGGGATGGAAAAAAACATGTATCACAGTACTTTTTTGGCTTTGCTTAGTGCAGCAGTGAATAAAGAACTGAATAGTTAGGAATAGATGCCCTTCCCATTAAGTCAGCCATTGCAAGGTAACTTATGATGACTTAGATACAAGACAGGATCATAAAACTGCTACATTTTCCAAAGGTTTTCAGCTAGTGCAGGTGCAATCTTCAAAAGCATTTCTGCAGTGAAGACATGTAGAAGATCTACAGTTCCTACTATTTGAAAATGGATTAATCTTGCAGGGTAAGTGTGGATGAAGTCTTCTAGTGCCGCATTATATTCAAATAAAACCCCTCAAATTAGCACATTTACAACAATAGTGCAACTTAACTGGTATTTCCCCTTGGAGTTATTTTGTGTGAACACAGAGGTTTTCCTTTATCCATGTTTCATGCAGACCTGGCATCTGCTTATATGTCTGCGTTGTTCTTGACCATTTTTAAGCGTCCCTGAGAGGGGAGCTGATGCAAATTGCAACTCTGGATTTACAGTAATTAACCAGAAGCTGTATTCGTTTGCAAAAAATTGACATGTTCCTCGCTGACCCTGGCACTCAATAAAGGGTGCTGATCTGAAATCTTCAAGGCAGCTTCCCGTTGACATGAGAGATTGTCCACCTCCCTGGTCACCAGATCCAGTATGCTGGAAGAAACAGGCCAAAGAAGTATAAGGCATCAACACTGTCACCTGATCCTATGCATGGTTACTCAGGAGTTAGTCTTCCTGTCAAGGGAACACAAGCTATAGTCCATTACTTAGATGGTAATGAACTCAGTGGGACTTCCTTATAAGTGGATCTGTTCTTGGTCATAGTGCTGACCAATGATTGTAGCAATATTCACAAGGTGAGCTTAATGCCCACACAATAGAACCATAATTCTGCACCATTTTTATCCCTTGGGAAATATCGCTACACATGTTTTAGCTAGAGCCAAGATGTACTAAATAATACATTCCAATATTTTTTATTGGACCGAGCCTAATGAAGCAACCCTTTTGACATTATCACCCATGTATTAAGTCAAGCATTGCACACAGAAGCACTCGTAGCTTCTTTAAGTTATGCAAATGATAGGGTGGCAGAAACCCAGGCCATTACGATAGTTCCTAGTTTTGCTATAATTACTGGGAAAACCCTCACAGCATAAAACAGTTATAAAATTATACTGGCACTTAAAATTTTAGGCTGAGATTTTGTTATTACAATTCTGAGTGGATATGTGTGTGAGAGAGGGAGTAAGAATTTGTTTTGGTTATGATAACTCATGGTTTATTTCAAACATACATTCATCCGTCCAGTTTCCACTAACTGACTGTGTATTGAGACATAAGGTAATGAACCACATTGATTTTATTAAATGATAATCTTAAATAAAAATGACACACTTATCAGTTATTCAATGATAACTGCAGTTATAATGTGAGCAACAATGTGTGGATTTTTATCTAGCTTCTGTAATGAACCCAGAACCAAGGCCAAAACAGTCTTCATTCAATCTTACCATCAAAAATGAGTATCCTATCCAAAGACTTCTCCAGTTCAGTGGACATGGAGGAATGGATTGATCTTGACTATGAATGGCAACAGCTTGGGCAGGAGCTTCACATACAGCACATCTGCTAATGTAGGGCCGTATTTCTTCATCAGAAATTGGCATCATGGGTAAAGGAGCAGCACTTGCCAACCAGTAAGATTTATCATTTCTGCTTGCATAGTAGCAGACCTGATTGATATTGCAATAAGCAAAAGGCATGGTGCTGAATACAGGAAGACAAGATCCAGCCAAACCTAGAACAAAGGAAAACAAAAGCAAGGTTATTTATCCACCCTTGAAACAAAGAATAGTTAAAGTCAGTCTTGTCCTACTCTGGTCTATACTGCCCAGCAATGGTTAACACTTAGTTACTTCTGTGGATTCACAGTAGCAGAAGGTTTCCTCACAATGTATGTTGTTGCCACAAAAGCCTCATTACATGTAGGTAACTGCCACAGTAATGGAGTCAAATAGCCGCTTGGGTAGGGCGGGATATAAATCCCAAGTAAATTTTTTTTAAAAATGTGGATGCATTTTTTATGTATTAGTTTTCAAGTGGAACTCTTTCATTAACCAAAAGGATTGTTATCAGGATAATATGGAGGAGGGGTGAATGATGTATGCTACCCTGTGTGCCTTGGAGGAAGGGAGGATTAAGAATGTTCTAAACGAATAAATAAAAATTCACACACATCTGGTATTTGTGGTTATGGGAAAAATTTCCTGTCTGACACTGGAGAGTGGAACTTACAATTTCACAGTCATTTCTTGAAGATGATAAAGGAATTACTACTGGAAGTAACAATTAGATAGTATATTGTTGCAGGTAATAATTTAGCCTAGTTGAATCTGGTATAAAAACAGAAAGTTGTATTGTTTATTTCTTTTATTATCTGCAAACAATTAGATTTTCTTGGGTTGTAAGTTTGTGTGCTATATTTGTATGTACTGTGTGTGTAAAGTACCATCAAGTCACAGCAACTATCAACATGGTTCATTACCTTATGTCACCCCCGGCAAGGCAAGAGAGAAGCAGAGGTGGTTTGCCATGGCCTTCCTTTGCAGAGGTCTCCCTTCTGAGTACCGATCCTGAGATCTGACGAGATCAGGCTATGCCGTACTGCCTTTCTCCCATTTGTATGTACTAGCACCACTGATTTCGCATTGTGCACTTTAATACTTGTATCTTTCTTTCCTATAAATCTAATTATTAAAAATGGCCAATGAAACAGCCCTTGTTGATGCCTATTTCTAAATGGATTTTACATATTCCACTTGTATGAAAATGCAGACTTGTGTTAAAATCCAAGCATTGATGCTGACATGGCACAGTTCTTCTGTACCATTTCATATTTCTATTGTTAAGTTTATTGTGGAAAACACCACAGTATTTCCACATGTGAAAATCTTACATGCTGGAGAGTACCATGAAATAACTGAATACTTATTTACAATAAAGTATTAATAAAATATTATTATTATTTATTTATTTAGATTTCTATCCCGCCCTCCCCGAAGGCTCAGGGCGGCTAACAGGGCATAATGCCAAGTAAAACAATAAAACAATATAAAATGTTAAGTTACGATGTTAAATTACAGATAGACGATTAATAAACAATTAGATAAACATCATAAAACATTTTCAGTGCTCCTCTTTTTAGTTCCAGATGTTAGAATTTTTGTTTAAGACCAAGATGGTATGCTCCCGTTTCCATTTTATACCCTGATAAATAGTTCAGTGCTTACCGAGGTCTTGATTATGGGCCTTTTCCTGTCCTTCAAGATATAGCAGACTGTATCCAGTCCACAGTCTTGCCATTCCCTCTGGACACAGCGGTTCTTGGTCTGATTGACTGTGCAGAACAAGCAAGAATCCACTAGCAGCTCCTGTTTCAGGCCCTGGCGGCATCCCAGTCTGGCCTGGAGGGCCTTAAGGAATGGAGACAAGATACACAACATCCCATTTAAAAGCAGGACCCGTTTCTCTACTGAATGAATGCCTTTCATTTTTCAGAACAGGTTAGAGAAAAGTTGCTAGGCTTCAGTGAAAGAAAAATACTTGATCATGTGTTGATCATTGGCAGTTTGAATGCAAGGTGCTCACTCAAACCAGTGGGAAAAAAGACAAATTATTTGACATAAAGTTTGAGAGACACATGGTTTCATCTCAAGGCTATAAAAACCAGTGTAAAAGCCAAATACAATCAGCTGCAAAACTAGTAAAAGGTAAAGGTAAAGGTTCCCTTGCTCGAAAGCCAGTCGAATCCGACTCTAGGGTTGCGGTGCTCATCTCAGTTTCAAAGCCGAAGAGCCAGCGCTGTCCGAAGACGTTTCCGTGGTCATGTGGCCGGCATGACTAAACACCAAGGCGCACGGAACGCTGTTACCTTCCCACCGAAGTGGTCCCTATTTATCTACTTGCAATTTCTTGCTTTCGAACTGCTAGGTTGGCAGGAGCTGGAACTAGAGATGGGAGCTCACTCCATCATGCGGCACCCGGGTCTCGAACTGCTGAACTACTGACCTTCCACAGCCTGCAGTTCAGCATCTTAACCACTTGAGCCACCGCAGGTCCTTACTACTTACTTACTTACTAGTACTGCCTACCAAATGGTGGTGAATGACTGCAGAATGCTTACCTTGCAGCCCTGGGTATCCTTTTTCTCCCTTGTCACCTTGATCACCAATGGATCCAGGTGCCCCAGGAAAGCCACTCTCACCTTGCAGACCTAACAGCCCTTCCTCTCCTTTTCTGCCTGAAATACAAAACATTTATCATCAAAGATCACAATAATTTAAGCTCTGTACCTCAGCAACAGTTCCCTGTGGTTCCCTTGTGCAAAGTGGTTCCCTTTAGGTGGTTCTGCTGGGAGTGGTCAGGAGGGGAAGGGCAATGGTAGGAGAGCCATTAGAAGCAACCAGGTCCGAGGCACTGACTGGTTAGCAGTTCATGCTGATATCAGCAATCTATAGTGGGAGCTACTAGCCAGTCAGGAACCATGCACTTGATTGCAGTTGGCCATGTTGTCCCATTCGCCACTGCCCTCCAACACTGTACTTTGCTCTTTCTGATTAATTGCTCTACAGTGGCAACTGACCAGCAAACTGCCTCACTAGTCACTGCTACCATACATAAGGTTATACTATTACATCTCAAACCATACATTCAAGAGATCAGAATTCTCTCTAATGGAATAATTTGATATATTTCTGGAAATTGTTCAAACTATTTTTTTCTTTTAAAAATAGACATTGAAAATCAGTGTTTCACATTCAACTGCTTCATTTGCCTGTTTATTTAAATTCAAAAACCTTATAATCTTACAATGAGAAAGAACATAGTAGAAATTGTAGTTTTGTGTTAAGTTCTAAAGAAAACTATCATCACCAAATTTTCCATTTTTTATGAGATTTAACCACAAGCACATGATAGGAGTTGCAATGTACACTGAAAACACAGTGAAGCTCAAAAATCAAGAGACTGCTACCAAATGAATTTTTTTGAACCAGTGGTATGCAGTAGTTAGAATGTCACACTAGGATCTGGGATACCCAGGTTCAAATCCTCACTGGATAACTTGCGCCAGTCATATACTCTGATCCTAACCTACCTTACAGGATTGTTGTGAGAATAAAATGGAGGAGGGAATGATATAAGTTGTTTTGGGGCCCTACTGGGAAGAAAGTTGGGGTATAAATGAAGAAAATAACTAACATTCCAGGAAACAAATTCAAGGTTTTTAGCTAAATTTTCTCATATATAGTAGGACCAGCCAGTGAAATCGTGTTTCACTCTTACTTTTGCTAAAATCCTACAATGGTATGATCTCTTTGGTGAAGATATCAAAGGAAAATGGAATAAGTGGCTAAACTAGGTGTGATAAGATATGCAGGAATACTTAAGCACAAACTGAAGTCAACCCGGAATTGTGTATGTTTCTGAGACTTCTGAACTCAAAAATAATATATCCCATTCTAAGGTTGGACTTCTTGGTCTCTTTTCCTCACCAAACACCCTTCAGAGTCATAAAAGCGTTACCTTGGGGACCAGGGAAACCTGGTGGCCCTGGAATTCCTATGGAACCCGGTGACCCTCTTTGGCCTAATACTCCGGGAGGCCCTGGAGTCTTGGGACATGAGGAGTAATCAAGTTTTCCAGGTTCGCCTGGGTCACCTGAAATATGCAACAGCACTAAACAAGAGCCAACAACTAACAATGTTAGGCACATAATTCACAGAAATTCCACCTGGTTTTGGATGGTTTTTCTCCCCTGTATTTGACTACATAATTAAGATTTGCAGTTTATGTTTGAGATGGGAAGCAGAATGCACAAGAAAATGTTATTAATACTTGGCAGTGTTTATACCTTATTATTACTTTATTGGAATGCAATCAAACCAGAAGAAAATGTTAAAGAAGAAATTTGAAGAGATATATGGTATACTAGCAGTAAAGCCCGTTGTGAAAACAATACAACGGGATCTAGAAAGAGGCTCTGGGGGAGTGCTCTGGCTTTGGGCAAACAGGGTCAATTTGCTGTGGTGACCTAAGCAGGGTATAATGACATAGTCCACTGTTTTCTCTGGAGGAGTTAGATGTCATAATTTTCTTGTTTGTCATATGTATAATGACGGCAATAAAAAATTGTAAACATTAAATCGGCTCATGCAGACACCTCCCACCTCCGATCGCCGCCCGGAGTGGGTTGGGGGGGGGCGGGGAAAGCTGGAGTGGGTTGGGGGGGGGAAGCTGACAGTGGTTTGTTGGGAAAGCCTGGAGTGGGTTGGGGGTCCCTGCGTCTATCTCTTCGCTCCTGTCTCCGTTGATTTCGGAGCCTGGTCACAGCTGGTGGCGAATCGGGCGAGGAGTCTGTGCTACAGCAAAGCCTGATCCTGTGCAGGTGTTTCCTGTGAGGCTCTATCCTCCTCATCACTTAGGGAGCTTTCAGCCACAGGAGCCAGTCTTTGCCTATAAGTCTCTGCTGCAGTACGTTCCTCAGGAGCCTGTGGTGTCAA
>NW_015170283.1:541820-542020 GCF_001447785.1 Gekko japonicus | reverse complement strand
GAGGTGACATGATCGAGGTTTGTAAGATTATGCATGGGACAGAGCAGGTAGAGAAAGAAGTACTTTTCTCCCGTTCTCACAATACAAGAACTCGTGGCAGTGTTCCCTCTAAGCTGAGTTAGTGTGAGCTAGCTCACAGTTTTTTAACCTCCAGCTCACAGGTTTTTGTCTTACCTCAGGAAGGACAGCTCCAGAGCAAA
>NW_015170283.1:541576-541702 GCF_001447785.1 Gekko japonicus | reverse complement strand
AATGAAATTGCTGAGCAGTCGGGTAAGAATGGATAAAAGGAAGTACTTCTTCACCCAAAGAGCGATTAACTCATGGAATTCACTGCCACAGGAGGTGGTGGCGGCTACAACCATGGATGGCTTCAA
>NW_015170283.1:540045-541541 GCF_001447785.1 Gekko japonicus | reverse complement strand
AAGGGATGCTCTGTATTCTTGGTGCTTGGGTGGGGGGCAACAGTGTCCTGGCCCCACTGGTGGACCTCCTGATGGCACCTGGTGTTTTTGCCCACTATGTGACAGAGTGTTGGACTGGATGGGCCATTGGCTTGATCCAACATTGCCTTCCCTTATGTTCTTATGAAATGGTACTGTCTAGCATTCCACATCTCTGGTCTCTGCAATGTATAGGTTGGCTCTGCATACGGGCACCTCGGCAGCCACCCTATGGGAGATTCCAACAATGCTGTCCAATCAGGCTGCAGCCGAAGGGTCCTCGCCCTCCACAGCGCTTCAGCGGCAACTGCAGGGTTGGAACCAAACACAGCAATGTGTGCGGCAGCCACGGTTGCGTATAGAAGGCTTGCCTGGGAGATGTGCAGGGGGAATAACTGCCGCTCAGAAGACGCTGGCTGCTGCGATTACTGGCTCCCTCCCCTCCCAGCCACCCAGCCAATGGCAGCCCAGGTTCGCTGAGGGAGCCAGTCATCGCAGCCAGCGTCTTCTGAGTGGCATTTTTTCTGCCCATACACTAACGGGGCGCATTTTAGAATTTTGGCACCGACTACTCAATTATAATAAGGGAGAGATATGATTATATTAGGACATGGATATGGTTTCTGAAGCGAAAGTTGTTTGGTTCTATATGTTTCTTATACTGTAGATTGTGTGTATGTGTAATCTGAGTATTGTGTGAGGCTAGGATAACCTAACTTTCATGCTATATTGGAACTGCACTGAATTGGAAAATAAGCTTGAGCTGTTCTGAGAGGATGAGAGGGTCTGTCTGAGACAATCCAGCAACATCCTCCATAGGACGGTGCTCCTTAACTTGCTAAGGAGGCTTGCATAAAGCTTCTGGCTCTTATCCAGGTCTGGGAATAATAATGTTACAAGGATTCTTTTGATTCTGCATCAGACCAGTGGTCAGTAGCCAATATTCTTGGGTCTATAAAAACAGGAGTTTCTGTTAGAAAAAAGGCAGGAAATGTATAAACATCAGTGATCAAATTAGGATAATCCTGTTATGGAAACTGTAGCTCAGGCTATGGCTCTATAGCAGCGAATCTGATTTGTATTCAGAAGGTCCTTAACTTCAATCCCCAGCACCTGCAGTTAAAAAAGGATCAGGTAGCAGGTAATGTGATACAGGGCCACTGCCAATCAGCATAGATAATACTGACCTTGACAGACCAGTTGTCTGACTCAGCATAAGGTAGTTTCACATGTATAAAAACTGGACACTGAAGAACAGTGGAATGGTACGCACTAGAACCTGGTGGAAATACATGTGTTCTAATCTCTTTAGAGTCCCCACTGCAACCCAGTGCTGGAAATAAGCACTTGTTTATAACCACTGGGGACCACAGCTGGCAACTACAGAGAGGTCTGAGCATAAAGAAAAAGAAACACACATGCAGAAATGTATTGTATAAAAGGCACTCATCCTTCTCTAGCTTACCTCTGCAACCTGG
>NW_015170283.1:521450-539992 GCF_001447785.1 Gekko japonicus | reverse complement strand
AAGCATCATGCATACAGATTAGAACAAGAATGCAAGGGGAACTGTAAGAGCTTGCATGTGGAATTATTTTTCATCCTAATGTGATTGTTACAAAGCACATGATCATCCATCTCCAATAAGCGAATGACATGGAAAAACCTCATTGCCTACATAGTCATCTAATTTCCCAGTATAGTTTTGCATAGGTTTCAATGCACTTTAGTTTTTTACTGTTCTTACTTACTTTGTACTATGCTTATCAAGGCAGAGAGCTCAGTTACAAAATGCTAGAGTAAAAACCATATAAAATCTTAGCGTGCCAAACAGTTAAGCATGCCTTCACTAGAAATTAGCACATCAGTTAAATGAGAAAAATAAGCAAATGCTAATACCAGAAACAAGCAATTCACAACAGACAATTTGCTGCAGTTTTCTTCAGAATACTGTTCAGGTTTCTCATTGTCATACTACATCTATTCCTGATCTCTTTATGAAGTATTTAATATCTAGTCAATAAAATATACATGCAAGATGAGGAAATACTAGGTCAACATATGCTTAACAATGGAGGCCCAGGTAGCAGCCACTGCCAAGGCAGCCTTTTACCACCTTCGGCTGATCCGGCAGCTGGTTCCCTCCCTCAAACACAATGATCTGGCTTCAGTGATCCATGCAATGGTCACCTCGAGGTTGAACTGATCTGTCTCACCCCATCTTGCTTAGCATGTTCACGTTAAGTGCCAGTTACATTTATGCAGATCTGTACAGCTTACTTATCCATCTCTCATGATAGCCTCATAAAGCTACTGTGAATATTATACAGTAATCTATATTCTGGGAATTGTAATATGAATACATGCACTCAGAAAGGCTACTGCATACAAAGTAGTGTCAAATTGATCAAGAAATACCTTTGGGACCCAAAGGTCCAGTTGATCCTTGAAATCCTTGATCACCAGGCTCTCCATGGGCACCAGGAAGCCCCTGCGGTCCTGGGTTCCCCACTGGACCTTAACAAATGAGAATAAATTTGAATCAACACCATCCTACCATAAACGTTAAGAACATTTTGTTGCTTGAATCTGCCATGTTTTAAACCATACCTTTTGAACCAATACTTCCTTGCTTTCCTTGAACTCCTTTATTTCCTGGATTTCCAGGTATACCAGGAACCCCAGGTAGGCCAGGGTTTCCACAGTCACCTGGATCTCCTTTAACAAAAATAGTCTTTCCTCGCGGTCCAGTTTCTCCAGGAAGACCTGAAACAAAAATTAGATACTGTGGGAATCGAACCCGGTTCTCCAGATTAGAGTCTGCCGCTCTTAACCACTACACCAAACTGGCTCTTGGACTGGGACCACTGGCTTAGGAAGCCTCTGAGCGAAAGCAAACATCTGTTTGGAGCTATCAGTTTTGACAATGCTAAGCACTAGTTTGTAGCAGTGGGGGAAATTAGTCCAGTCATTCTACCCCCATCTTTGGTTTGCGGATTTCACTCGTAGGCCTCATAAGTGCATCAAATTGTTCTTGAACTCAACAGGTGAAAAGATTCTTCTGCAGAATCATGCACAAGGGGAAAACCTCCAGACATATTTTGATATGGCTCAAAAAAGTAATGCCATTCATAATTGATCTGCCTCCTGACAAATTCTGGGGAAGGTGGTGTGCTTTCGTAAAGTTTTTTTTTTTAGACACTGTTATATTAGTTGGTGGTGTAGGTTTTCTATTGTCACAGAGGTCAAATTGTATTTCTGATGTTTGTTCATGGAATTACACATTTGTGTACACACACACTAAAAAAAAACTAGAATGTTAGAAATGAATGCAAATCAGTAGTGGAAGAGAAGCATGTGATTGCTATACACTTACCTTGCCCTGACCCGGATGGCCCAGGCTGGCTCGATCTTGGAAGCCAACCAGAGTCAGCCCTGGTATATTTGGATGGGAGACCACCAAGGAAGGCCAGGATTACTATGCAGAGGCAGGCAATGGCAAACCACCTCTAAACGTCTCTTGCATTGAAAACCCTATGGGGTCGACATAAGTCGGCTGCAACTTGATGACATTTACACATATTTACTTATCTTGGCTGAAGCCACCCCAAATAACGCTTCTTTGAATCATCATTATTAGGTAAGGTTAACAGTCGTAACTTCTCACACAAAGCTAAAAAATAAGCATGTCAAGCTACTGAAAAAACCAAATTACCTATCCAAAGGTCTCCTCTTCCTAATCATATCCTCAATCACTCTAATCCAGAGGTGTCTAAGTCATTTGTTACAAGGGCGGGATCTGACATAAATGTCACTTTGTCCGGCTGAGCCGTGTGTGCCACAAAATGTAATGCCAGGTACCGGAGATACAAATTGTATAAAGGACAGTAGCTGGTAAGCTCTGAGTTGGTGTATCCTCACTGCAAGTCCCCATGGGCTGGGAGGGGGGTGCAAAGGAAAATCCATACGGTTGGACTGGAGAGCCAGCTGTGCAGCACTGAGCAGACTTTTCCACACTGCTTGACTGCTGCAGATGAGGTTGTTCCACCATGCTGAAGCCACAGAGTGGCTCCCCCCACTCCTCCCAAGCAGTCTCCTGTTCCCTCCCATGCACTAGTTGCTCGTGGGCTGTGTAAGAGCCCTGGATGGGCCGGTGACACCCCAGCTCTAATCCATCAAGTATGGAGTGTATGCTTGGGTCTTTTACACTGGACTTCCTTTTAGTGCCTATGTGGATGCAAATGGCTGATAAAGAGGTAAAACTCCTGTATCTAGCACTGGTGAGCGCTATGGGAACCGAATCACTGACAGAGTATAACTAGACAAGACATCTGGGGTCCCTGACCCGTTCTTCCATCTCTTTACATTTCTATTCATACTAATTGTTTCTGTATGGGATATGTGTGCAAGGAGGGAAAGCAGAGTGGTATAGCCTGATCTTGTCAGATCTCTAAGCTAGGGAATGAAAGAAATACCATGCAGAACAGGTTTATAAAAATCATGATATAATAAAGATATTTCAATCCCAAATTGCTTGGACAGTTTTTCTTGTTGAATTATATCACCAATAACCAATGAACTATATGAACAAGAAATTGAACAGGGGAACTAATAGAATCTCATAATGTTTTGCAGAATGTACATAATATAAATGTACATAATATCAAGATCATTCAGTGAGAGCCCATATATAGCAATCCTTAATACAATAAATGATCTCATGCAGATGGTTCCCAAAAGGAGTCTCTTAAGAGCATGCTAGCTACAGGCAGCCTCGTTTCGCTGTAGAGTTTTATCAAAGTAGAACCGATATTCCAATTTGAACAATGTTTTCTTTCCAGTAGCAGTGGCGGCAAACCAAACCCTCAGCAGCCCTGAAGGCAATGTTTTCCCTTTGTTAAACTGCATTCCACCTACGGTTACTGCAGTCCTAGCCCAACAACACCCCCAGTTCCCTTTCCTGGTATATCAACAGACATGAGATCCAGGCACAGGTAGGTAATATTCGATTTAGTTTAGTCCTGAGCCTAAGTTAGTGATCTGTCTGATTAAAGATTTTTATAGAAAATCAGTACCTCTGATGCCATTCAAACCAGCAGGGCCTTGATCACCCGGAGGCCCAGGTGGTGCGTCTCCACATGGCTGTCCAATAGGTCCTGAAGGCCCAGGAGCCCCCGACTTGCCTGTAAGAAGCAAGATGATCATTTTATATTTCAGAGTGGATATAAATATGTTTAATACTGTTTATGCCTGTCATTACTCAATGTTTTGCATATTCCAGGTTATGTTTCTGTGACCTAAAATGCAATTCTTCCCTAGGCAGTGTGTGCACTGTGACTGCCACATGACATGTGACATCCCCAACATGATGACATCACCTGGAAGTGGCATCATCATGTCAGGGACATTGTGTGGGGACACTCTGGTATTTGGGCAACCTCTATGGTCTGAAGGCGAAAAAACCAATAGAGTTTGCCCAAATGCCAGAGTGTGCCCGACACGATAACATCACTTCCAGGTGATATCATCACATCGGGGATGTCATGCAATGTCCTCGCCCACTTCCAGAACACTCCCAAATCCCCCTGCTGGAGTGACATGGGGACCTGGCAACCCTGTTTCCAGGGCCTACCTGGAGGTTGGCAACTCTAGAAGGTGATAAGGAAGCAGGGGGGGAAGGGGAGGAAATATGGGGCTTTCAGGAAAAAGAAAGGAAACCATGTGGGAGGGGGAATGAGATGCCTCCCGCAAAGCCTTGCAGGTTCCCACTTGTGGTAGTATAACTTGCATTTTTTGTGCTGTCCTCAGCTTAGATGTCCTGTTAAAATAATCAGGAGATGAATTTGGGAGGGATACTGAATCTAAGTACAGTGGAGGGTAGGGATGACGCCTGATCTACAAGGGAACTGGATCTCACAACTCTTTGCTATTTCTCTGTTGCTGAGTAGGGAGCGTCTTGCTGGGGTAAGATTCTGACATGGACAGCTTTTTACTTCCAGTGACTTACACCTTGCAGTGCTTTGGAATGAAGTCAGAATGTGACAGCTGCCATTATTTGCATATTCAAGCTGGGGGGAATTATCTCACAAGTTGTTCTATTAGACCTGCCTCTCTGCAATTCTTGGCAGGTTCCCAGCTGCCATGGGGCCCACAATGTGTTCGAACTTGCTTCTGATCATAGAGCTCGTGTACTTCCTTAGCCTAATTACCTAAACCAACTGGAGGAATGGGTGAGCCAACAGAAGCCTCTGGAAGAAAAGTCTTGTGGGTTTGAGGAACTATCAGGCAGTCCTGCTTACTTGCATGGAAAGAAGATATACAATTGACACAGGCTCTTCCCTGGAGGAATGAGGAAGGAACCCTCCCTCTGGGACAAGATGGGCAAAGTCCCCATTCTGAGGATGCCTCCTGATGAGGAAGAAACTTTAATTTCTTCCATGAAATCTGCTGTAATGTAAGATTTCCCAATATTCAGAATTAATTTCATAAGTCAGTGTGTTCCTTACTGATGTTTACAAAGAGGTGCATTCTTGCGTACTGCTAGCAATAACAACCTTCGCAATTAAAGACACAGCCACATGAAACAACTGCTGTCTGTTAATTGTACAAAGAAATCCCAAGCAGAGGTCATTTCGGGGGGATCGCGGGGGATCGCAGTTCCCCCGGGTGAGGTACGGGGGGCCAGGGCCACCACCCTCTGTATTGGAAAGCCTGAACACCAGGCTCTGACGTCACCAACATGGCGACGAGAGTAGTCATAACAGTCCTCTAGTGGTGATGTGTGGTTAAGCGGGCAGTTTGAATTCAGTTGGTGCAGCAGAAAGATTTCAGTTAGGGGAGACTAGTGTTGGCTGTTGACTCTTCCTCTTTAATACTCTGCAAACAACCTTTAGAGAAGAATTCCAAATATTTTCTTTCCTTCATTTGTGGAGTAAATATGCCTTTTTGTTGTTGTGTTCCTGAATGTAAGGGCAATTATAATCAGGATCACATAGTGAATGTTTTCAAGTTTCCATCAGATGCTCTTCTGAAACAGAGATGGATTTCTGCCATCCATCGTGATAACTTTATTCCATCACAATCATCATGGGTTAGTAAAATATTATCATGTCAATGTGTTGCATACAAACTGTTTTCTATAAGTAGAAATGTATAATGTATATTTTGGTAGGCAGACGCAATTTCACGCATGGTTGTAAACTTTTTGTAATTTTGAAAATCATGCTCTGACCCTCATAAACTGTACAGTACCTTTTGTATGCAATTGTGGATTTAAATTTCCTGTCTCACAACCAGTGTTCCCTCTAAGCTGAGTTAGTGTGAGCTACCTCACAGTTTTTTAGCCTACAGCTCACACATTTTTCTCTTAGCTCAGGAATGAAGCAAAGTAATGTATGCAGTAGCCAAATCACTCACTCACTACCTTAATGCCAGGAGCTCACAAAATAGAATTTTTGCTCACAGGTCTCCACAGCTTAGAGGGAACATTGCCACAACACTCCCTCAAAAACAATAACAGCACATCAATACCTATGTGTTAATGCACTTAAATGCAGCGACTAAATCAGATGTCAGTGCAGGAGCGCATGTAAATAATCCTTAAAAGGAATAAAGGTTGCAATGTCAAAGAAGCCAGTAAAACGTATTACATGGACTGGGTCACTCATTACTGTTTGAAAGGTAGGAGAGGTTGAGGTTTTATAAGCTCCTCTCTGGTTGTTTACACTCCTTGTCTCTAAGGGACTGTTGTTAGATACATTGCAGAATTACTCAGGTTTAGTCATATTGGACCGCTTTTGCCTTACAGGTATGTATTACTCACTTCCAAACCAGTGATGTCTTATGGCAGACAGAAGTGCCACTTCTGCCACTTCATTGCACAGTATCCTGGTTTCCATAATCAAAGGGCTGGAGTGTATTGGTTACAAGGTTTTCTGCATCGCGTCAGACAATAATTCAATTAACAGAAGTGCCATGTCATTGTTTTCCGCGGACAAACAGGTCAGAATAGTTTATAGGCATCCAGTGACACCAGAACGCCCTTTATTTTATATCATCGATCCTGTTCATATTATTAAATCTGTGCGGCATCGCGTCAGACAATAATTCAATTAACAGAAGTGCCATGTCATTGTTTTCCGCGGACAAACAGGTCAGAATAGTTTATAGGCATCCAGTGACACCAGAACGCCCTTTATTTTATATCATCGATCCTGTTCATATTATTAAATCTGTGCGAAATAATTGGCTCAATCAGAAGAACAGTACAAAAGACATGTTTTACCCTGCATTTCCAGGCAGTGGTGAAACTAAAGAGCTTATTGCGTCGTTTTCAACATTGATAAAGATGTATGAATTTGAGAGCACCTCTATTGCTAGGTTTGCATATCCGCTTACATTGAAGGCTTTGTGCCCAACAAACTTAGAAAGGCAGAGTGTAAAGCTTGCATTGCAGGTTTTCAACTCACCTGTGGCAGAAGGTTTAAAGGTCGCCAGTAAAAAAATTGACTTACCGAATGCCCATGGCACTGCTGAATACATCCGCATCATGGTTAAATGGTTTGACATAATGAATGTTAAATCAAAATTTAAGGGTCTGCATAAGCTGAATCCTTACATGGAGCCAATGGTTTCTGGCGATATGAAGATTATTTTCTTGCTGCAATTTCTTGACTACGTCATGTTTAAAAATGTATGTTCAAACTTATAGTTGTGTGAAAAGAAAAAATGAATGTTTTATCTTGAAAATATGACAGCTATGTCACAAAAGTGTTGTACTCTACAAGTTTACTTAGGATGTTATTCTTTATGAAAATTTACCCTGTTCCTTATGAAAATTCAATAACACTTATTTTTAAAAAATGCTGTGTCAATGTTAAATAAAAAGTAATGATGAAAACCAGAAGTTATTAAATTATTGGTATTATTTGACAATACCATCATACAACAGACATCCACCACTCTCCAATATTATATGAAACATACACTCAAATATAATATAATGAGATCCTGCTGTTAGCTAACTAGTGATGAAATGTATTGATCTAATATTGATCTCATTATGAATGAATAACCAGATTCTAGATTGGTACCATAGATCTGGAGAATCTCAAAGTCTTCATCTTTTTAGAATTTTTCAGATTCTTAGGTCATAATGTAGAAACATTTCACAAGGTATTCTGTAGGCCATTCAGTCAAAGCTGTGCCTTGAGAGAAGATAATATAGTGAGTATAACTGAAGCCTATCTTCCTTTTGTTAGAATGTACAAGGGATGAAATTCCACAATTTACTTATTTCATTGTTCAGTTTGTTAGTATAACTAGGAGGCTTATCCTAATATGTAACCCCCCTACTGTAGCTTCTGCAGTTGAGGTTTATGACAATTACTTCCAGATAAATTCATACTCAACTTTACATTTACAGTGAACATTTGAACATGATCTGTATTCAGTCCTCCTAGTACTTGCTATGTACTTGCTATGACTTGTCAATAAAATTTAGTGTTAAATACAGAAGGAAACACAGTCCAGAAAAGGACAAGTTGGTTGGATCATGTTTACAGAAATGCTAAGAACCAGGGGAATGTTTACTTGTCTTGGCTCAAAGTGCACTTGAAAACTTAGAAGAGAATTTGAACCACAGTTGAGTTTCTACACTCAAATATGCAATGGAAACTGAACTCAGTAACACTGTAAGCTAGTGTGAAGTGTCTGGAAAACTGCAGTGAAAAAATCAAGAGAATATCTTGTTGTTGCTTCCGGCCGCCCCGCTTCCGGCCCTCATTCAGCCAGGAGGAGGCAGGAGAAGAGGGAGGGTAAGTTGCTTCCTCCCTGCCTCTCTCCACCCCTGCCTGCCTGGGGCCAGGGAGGGCCTTCGCGGGGCTTCCTTGCACTCCCGCCGGCCTTGCAGGTTCACCGCCGGGCCCCTCATGGGGCTCGACAGTGGCGCTGCAAGGCCAGCGGCGGCCGGCGGCCGGGACCGTTGGGGGCGGGGTGTGTGGCCATGAACAGCGAACCCACCCGGGTGCTGGTAGGCAGCCCCACCCCTTGAAAAATGTGGCCATAGAATTAGGAGCAATCTGCGCTTGCAGCACAACTGTAAACCGCTCTGAGACCTCCGGGTCTGAGCGGTATAGAAGCTGAATGTTAAATAAATAAATAAAATGTCAGGGGGTGTGGCCTTATGACACACTTCTGGTGATGTCAGGGGGTGTGGCATATGCTAATGAGTTATGCTAATGAGTTCCCCTAGCTTTTTTTCTACGAAACGACCCCTGATCCCAAGCATATGTGTTCTATATACTGCTCCTTAATAGTGCAGCAAAATTAGTTAATAATAAAATAATTATTTAATTAGTTGATAATTAGTTATTGGAAGAAAACTTACCAGGCGGCCCTAACAAGCCTGTGTCTCCTGGGGGTCCTGGGAGGGAAATTCCTGGTAGTCCAGGTTCTCCTCTACTGCCTTTTGATCCAGGTTCTCCAGTGCATCCTGGAGGCCCCATTTCACTTAAACCTTTATAGGAAAGTAACTGCATGATGTAAAGCTTTATATGAATGAAAGACAGATGCACAGAATGGAAATTCCAACTGAAGCAATATTGCTTCCTTTCCAGGTGAGTCTGGAATACTGTGGGCAATGCCCCCCAAGAGCCTCTGAACATGGCTAAGTGTGCCTGAGCAGCATCCCCAAAAGCTTAAATGGCTGTAGCCACAAGTTAAAATGGACAAACAAGCCATCTCAGGAATACAAGAATTGCTTTACACATGCACACAGGCTTCTCTGGATCTCCGAAGGGCATTAAGATCAGCAGATAAGAATCTTCTGATGGTCCCCTGCCCCAAAGATATCTGGCTGGCCTTTTCCACCCTGACCCCTGCCTGGTGGAACTCTCTGCCGAATGACATCTGTGCCTCGTCTGACCTATTAAAGCTTTGCAGGGCATGTAAGGCAGAGATGTTCCATCAGGCCGTTGGTTGAGGCCAGCAACGGTTCCTTACATCTGCCTGGCACCCCCCCCCCAAAGACTGAAAGCTAGCACAGCCATCTTGTTTTTTAAAATGTCTCTGCATGCTTAAATGCCTTGAATGTTTTTAATACTGAATTTTTATGGTTTTAAAACACACTGAATTAATTTGTTGTAAACTCCCCTGAGCAAGAAGGAAAGGGTGGTCAAGAAATCTAATAAAATAAATAAGTTTGGTTGCAAGAAGCTTGCCAGTCTGAAATGCAGCAAATATTACAATGTTTTTCAGCTGTATAACTATTGTCCTTAATATAAGTTATTTTTAAATTCAGTTTTCTTACTAAGATTTCATGATCTGGTTCATTCTAATCAAGTTAATAGTAATTAATTATAGCTGAGTCCAAGCTTCAAATATTTGAATAATAAATTTGGACCATTGTGCTTCCAGATATAGTATGATTGTCATAAAGCCAAATAATGATCTTATGACTTTCATACTAAATACACTTAACATGCAGTCTGTATGTCACTTATCATTTTTTACCTGGAGGTCCTGGTAAACCTTTTTGACCCCGTAGTCCATTCAAGCCATCTATTCCAGGCAATCCCGGAGGGCCTTTGAAATATTACAACAAAATATAAACAAAATGCTGAATACATTTTTGCAATTTGAGCATTTACTGAAAACGCCTGGCAGCTGAAAAATATGCTGCATCATTAGCAGATGTGGACTTTTTTAAAGTAAAAAAATTAGATTTAGGAAGATGAAGCAAATAAAGCCAAAAAGTTTCTTGCCTTTTGTACATTAACAACAGATTTCCTGGCATGAAAAATTGAGAAGATTTAATTATTTAAAAACATTCCTGCTCTGTTCTTTTATTATTTTATAGCCTCTCTTTCAGTCAAATAACACTTTCACTACAAACTCCAAAATAAAAGTAACAATCTTATTTCTACTTCTCTTGACACTTCTTAAAATGTGTAGAAGAGCTTTAGTTTAGGGGAGGAGAGCCAAAGCAGTTGCTTTAAGCAAAAAAAAAGTGAATCTTTAAGATCATGTCAACTTTGTTGTGTTCTTAATGCGAGGCATCGAAATTAAAAGGCAGAATGGGTTCAAACAGGAGCACAGTTTAATATGTCCAGTTCCTTCCCTGTTGGAGTTACAATGAGTACAACTTTCTTTCTCCCTGTTTCTGCCCACAGCAAGTCCTGGACTCGGGCAGTCTAAAACACTGGTCCAGATTAAAGGAACAGAGTAGTCAAAACACCACAAAGTAGTGCTCCCAGGTTCTGGGAGGGGATGGGGGACTCAGGGTTGCCAGATTTAGGCTGGGAAACTCATGGAGATTTGGGGATGGAGCCTGGGGAGGACAGGGACCTCAGTGGGGTACAATACCATAGAGTCTACCCTCCAAAGCATCCATTTTCTCCAGGGGAACTGATCTCTGTAGTCTGGAGATGAATTGTCACTCTGGGGGTTCCCCAGGTGCCACCTGGAGGCGGACATTCCTAAAAGACAGAAGTGACTGGCTCTTTCCATAATTACTCTGTTCCATCTGATATGAGCCACAGAACTACCATAATCACCATTTTTGACCCAGAAGAATGCTAAATGGAATATTTGTGAAAATTGAAGTCTATTTACGGCAGTTCTTTGGCTAAATGTTAGGCAAGAGATATGACCAGTGTGCAGCAGCTGACTCCAACATCGGTAAATATTAAGGATTAATCTTTGGAATCTAATTTGTTGCTGATATCTCTCTTGATTTTTGGTTTATTTAACCATGATTGATGGTTCTGTTTACTTTGCTTTCTAACTTTTGCCAACCATCCATTACAACAGCAACACTTGTAAGTCTATAATTAGCACAGTCACAGCTCTACACTGCCAGATATAAGCTGAGTTTGCTACAGTGGAAGTCAGCCATTATTTGCTATATTTTACAGCACAGTACTGTCTGAAGCTAACCTTATTTAAATGTATGTGACCATTTACTTCATGGGTAACTAAAATAAGTATGGTTTCAGGACTGGACCATTAATTATAGATATGGGGAAACCAATTTTAAAATAGCTGTGGGTTTGCTAGGCATCCCCTGTAATACCATTACCTTATATCTAAAAATTGTTTAAATAAGAGCACTGTTGGCATAATAAGCAGAAAGCAGGGGGTTTAGTGTCTAAATATAATGCATTCGTTTGACTATCAAAAGTTTTCATTCACAGACACAATAAACTAATTGGGGGAAAACAGACATGGCAGAAATCATGAGATCTCTATGTGTAAAATGCATCTCACACAGTCCCAGTTTGTATCAAGGTCATGCAGAGAAGGAAGGGGCTTTATTTTTAAATGTTTAAATAAATGAGACACAAAGTGGCTTATAAAAATTTAAAAACAAATACAAATATTGTTTAACCCTTGAATGTTGGTTTTACTAACTGAGGCTCCCACAGACAGGTTTTCATACTTTAAAGAGAAAAACATGTCCTTAAAAATATCTTTTTACCTTTAAAATGCTAATAAAAAGGTGGAGAGCCCAGTTTTGGTTATTGCTGCCAACTGGTCTTGAGAAAAATTGCATGCCCTTTTAACAGAAGCTTAATGCGATGTTATTTACCAGATGATATTATCTCCATGGCATGAAAAGTTTCACCTGCCTATTTCCACTCCATAAACCACTATTAATGGGATGGGATATTTTTTCTCCAGGCCAGTTGGCAACCCTAGTTTTAATCAATGAAACAAAGCTGAGACTGAAGAGTTAAAGTCCCTCATTTTTCCTGCATGGCCCTGATGCAAATTGTTTAGGGTTGGGATAAAGTGATTTGGGACTGAAACCAATCCTTTAGATCTTTTGCATCTGAATGAGGCACAGAGGCACAGAGTATGTTGTTGTTGTTTACTTCATTTCTACCCCTCCTTTCTCCCCAATGGGAACCCAAAGTGGCTCAGGGGGGTCAAACTCATTTGTTATGAGGGCCGGATCTAACATAAATGTGACCTTGTTGGACCAGGCCATGTGTGTCATAAACTGTAATGCCAGGTAGTGGAGATATAAACTTTATAAAGGACACAAATGTGCTTAAAACATTAGCACTCTTGCAGTGTTTTGTTTATTTATCAATCTCTGATAACTAACACCTCTTACCAGGGGTCATTTCTTAGAAAAAGAGCTAGGGGGACTCATTAGCATAACTCATTAGCATATGCCACACCCCCTGACATCACCGGAAGTGTGTCCTCCCCACAGCCGGCGGCGACCTCCAGCGGGCACCAGCAGGGAGCTCCAGGCCCCGCCCTCCCGCACCTCACCCGGGGGGATGGCGTCCCCCCGCGTCCCCCCCCAAATGACCCCTGCTTCTTACTCTGAATTATCAAAATCTGGAGACAATCAATGTCTGTGCTGTAGCAATCTTGAGTATGCTGTTCAGGTGTTGTTCAGGTATGTATCTGTAAGTTGCAAACCTACTTTTGATTTATTGACATTCATTACAGAAATCTCATAGTTAGTGCTCTGAGCCTAAAATGCAGGGGAAAACCTTGATGTATTTCATGGTTCGAAGGTAAGTAACACCACCTGCTAAATAACATCCCATTAAGCCTGTAATTAAATGGACAGGACATTTTTCTGGCTGGCAACATTAAATTTATAGGACAGAATCTGCCCTTAGGATAATACACAGGTGTGTTCTGTTCCCATAACTCTGTAAGCCAACTAAAAACGCATCAGGGTATATGGTCCAAGCAACTGTATCAGGCACCTTGAGTCAAGAGAAAAGGTGAGGTATAAGAATTTTAATTAATAAATAAAATCACCTTTGATACACAGCTCTTGAAGTTCATGTTAAATGTTCCTGCAGGAAAAGTCTAGGCTAGCACACTATGAAGATAGTACATTTGGATCGACACTTGGCTCAATTGTGTATACATGATAATATATAAAAGAAAAACGGGGGCGGCTGACTCATAAGTCTACTGCCAAGTTTGATGCCCCACATTAGTTCATACTATTAATGCAAATACATGAGTAGCTGTACCCCATTCTATAATTTATTCATTAATTGAAAATGTATATGCTGCTTTTCCAGAGATCTGCTCCAAGCCGTTTATTTGCCTGCTTAGAGGCTCATACCTTGGTGCCAAAAATAAAATCTGCATCCAGAATCTATCTTGGACTTCCTCCTTTGAATAGGGTTTTAAAAATTCTTTCAGTTGATCAAATTTGACCCCTAGAGGAATTGACATATCCCTGACTTCAGTGTCAGTATGATTAGGCCCAAGGTGTATTTTTAAAATACCCAGCATTTTATGGCTTACAATTATATTCGCTGCTGTTCATTCCATACTATTGCAACATTTAGTGTCACATCTTGTAAAAGCTCTACTACTTGCAATATTTACCTTTTCGACCTGGGGGTCCAGGTAATCCTGGAAAACCTGGAGGTCCCAAAAGGCCAGGATTACCTTGGTCACCTGGAGTTCCTGTCAATCCTGCAGCTCCCTGAGCTCCTACAGGTGGAAAAGATGAGCATCCAATCATATCAAGCTGCCTTATACTGAATCAGATCACTGGGCCATCAAGATCAGCACTGTCTACTCAGACTGCCAGTTGCTCTCCAGTATCTTACACTACCTGTTCTTTTAACGTGAGATGCCAGGAACTGAACCTAGGACCTTCGATATGCCCCTCAAACAACATTTACTACTTTCTTCTCACCTGTTCAGCTCCTCCACAGCAAAATGGATATATTTTGTTGAGGTCTAGAGGGGGACTGCAAAAGTTAACATAAAATCAACAATGCAATCAGACCAGCCTGGCTTTGGGCATACCATAGCAACTACCATTTTTCAAATGTTTGTAACAGTCAAAGGCTAATACAGCTTGAACCCTAGGTTTGCCATCATTAGGCTTATGACTGCCTTACCAAAGCACAGGTTGATGCAATAGATATCAGCATGGGCTAAGATGGTCATATGAGCCTGTACATCAGCCTTAATTTCTCTTCCTCTTTTATTGTTCCATTACTGATAAGTTTCCAAATCTTATCCACTGTAGCCCTTGTAGCTGATAATCTCTAATATTAGATTTAAACATTTTCTTTCTTTACTTCCTCCTTACCTGGGAAGCCAGGAGTTCCTGGGTATCCAGGTAACCCTTTGGATCCTGGTCTTCCTGTTTCCCCTTGAACACCTGGTACTCCTTGAACACCTGGTAGTCCATTGAGTCCTTCAAGAAACAAAACAAAAAAAATTATATAAAAGATTTCCCGTAGAACATATTTCCATGCACATAGATTTGCTGTGTTTCTCAGCAGACAGCTTTTCAGTAACATATCAACATATTGCCTCCTCCATGAATGGTACAAAGCCCAAGGATATCCTTACAGACATGCATGCTAGTTGTGGTTCAACAGCATCATAACTGATAACCCAACGCTCCCCCCAAAATATAGAACTATTTCTTTCTCTGGCCAAATTTAAAGCTGCAAAAATTTTCCTTTCAGTATCCAGGCAGATGGATCTGACACATTCTAGGAACTTGCACTAGCCATCACTCATCAGATTTGATTAATTCAGACAGTAGTTCACCACTGAGTGCTAAGCTGTACAAATTCTCAGCAGAAGACCATTCTGTATAATTACAGCACAGCTGTAACAATATTACTAATGCCTTCTTAGCAATATGTAATTTAGAAATGCATGAAAAGATATTGCTGGTCTTTATTTTCATCTCTTTTTGTTACTATAGAAGCAAACCCAAATTTGCCACTAAGTAAACACTCAACAAGAAACTGTGACCAAACATACATGCATGCAACATATGTTATTAGGAAACAAATGTGCATTGCTATTTATACTTTACACTTTTAGATGCATAGTCAAGACTACATGCATAGGATAATATGGTTGATAAAAGTTAATGTTTGGATGAGAGACTATCTGCCTCCTGGTGTCTGAGAAAAAGATGGTTGCTGGATTGGTTGCATTTAGGGCCTCTAGGCCCAAGTTGTATAAAATGTAAGTAAACTTGTTGAGGTGTTTCACAAGTCGCTGGGATCAGTTCATTTGGGGATTTGGAGCCTCTTCCTAAGTTCCCATTATACAAACCATCTCAGATATATAGTTAAAATGTAATGTAAGTGGTCCTGAATAAGCATATTGCAAGGTTCTCCTTTCCTATAACAATGATGGGTATCTGTCCAAAACAGGCTGGAGGGCAATGTAACATTTTTATCAGGTGGTAGCATGGACCCTATGGCCACTTCATAAAACAAATATGGTTAACACATGAAAGTATGGGGAAATGAAGGTGTGGAGCTGCCATATATTGAGTTGAGCCATTGGTTCATCTAATCCAGCACTGTTTATTCAGAAAGGCAGATGCTCTCTGCAACCGTTGGTATAGTTGCTTCCCAGCCCTGATACTGGAAAACTGAGGGACTGAACTGGGAATCTTTTTCATGTACAGCACAAAAGAACAAAGGCTTAAAAAAAGGCTTAAAATATTTATCCTATACATAACCTTGAATCATTAATAGAAAAACTACTGACAATTAAGAAACTATAAAATCATTACAAAATGAATAAATGGAGTAAATAAATAAATAACTCTAACCCCTTCATATTTTATGATATGCACAGAAGACATCCAGCATTCATGTGGTGAATATGTCTGCCACATAAAATATGAACCAGCCATACCTTAACAGTTTAAGGCTCGAAAGTTTGTTAGCCATAAATATGTGATGGTAATTCATAAAATCTGCCAACAAATGAAAGCCCAATAAAGAAAAAAAAGCAGGTGAGTCATTTAATCAACCTGTTTTTAGTACATAATAACCAGAAACACTATCACCTGGCAATCCTCGATTTCCTGGAGGGCCTCTCTTACCAGGCTGGCCAATGTGAGGAGCTGGATCTCCTCTGTTACCTGTACAAGTTAAAGACTGAGATTACTCTGGTAAGTAAGATATATACCATACCCAACAGGTGAACAAGTTTCTCTCTTTATGTTAACAAAAATATATACATGTTTCTGCAGTCCACAATATCTCCAAAATTCTGCTTCTGGATGACTGGGGACCCCCCGGGACAGTATGAAGGAAGCAGTCAGAGCCCTACTGTGGGAGGAGGAATCAGCACAAACCACTCCCCCTTCTATGGAAATGTCTACTGGATCCTACCATGTTCCTCCAAACCCTCCACCATTTGAAAATTGCTTTCATATCAAGCCCTCCAGCATAGCTTGTCCAAAAGTTCGTTGTTCTAGAATTTTCAACTGCTTCGCATTTTTATTTTTAAAGGATTTATGTTGGAGGGGGCACTTTCCAGGTTGTTGCTGTTTCAAAACGTTTATCTTTCAGCATTATTCTGGTTCTGATTTTACAGTTCTTCTACAGTTTTAAAAATTGTGTTATGTTTTCTGAGGCAGTGGTTTGGGGTATTCCTTTTAGTTTTGAAAATTTGTTCTGAAAGAATTGTCTGGTTAGGTGTTAATAGTAGTTAAGTGTAGGTGAGGATTTAGGTATTTAAAAAAACACAGTACAAATTTCAGTTTAGGATTCAGTAAGTGTTTCCCTCCCCTCCCCAAAATTATGCCTTTGTTAGGCTTCCAAAATAACAATAAGTCAATGGTTTAAAAAATAAATAAGGGGAACATAGAGTTGAATTTTTTAAAAAAATTATTTGGCTGGCCTGAGCATTAAAATAATTGAAACCAGGTGGGTTTTGGGGGAAAAGTTAATTGCAGGTTAGCACTGGGAGGAAAAGGCAAGGGCAGCTGGTTAATAAGTCGAGTTCAACAGCAAGTTTGTTAGTGCTCAGAACCAGTGTGCAGGTATAGCCTATTGCAGCAGCAGGCCTGCCAGGACCTCCTAAACCACGGGCAGAGGACGGGGGACTTAGGGTTGCCAGATCCATGTTAGGAAACTCCTGGAGATTTGGGGATGGAGCCTGCGGAGGACAGGAACCTCAGTGGGATACAATGCCATGGAGCCCACCCTCCAAAGCATCCATTTTCTGCAGGGGAATCAATGTCTGTAGTCTGGAGATCAGCTGTAATTCCAGGGGATCCCCAGATCCCACCTGGAGCTAGCTTACTTTGGTGAAGTAGATCAGGGGGACAGGATGACCAATAGGAGGGAAGTGCAGTGGGGTTCAGGGAGAAGACTGAGCAGAAGAGTAGTAAAGCAAAGGGGATGGGGAGGACTACATCTTTCCCCCTACCAGTGTGGAGCACTGCCCCAAGGCAGTCTTCCTCTACCCCTGTGGGGTTCTACAATGAAGAGGCTTCGCCAGGCCTGCTTCATTGAGGCTGCTGTCAGGGAACTGCTTACAGAGGTGCTTAAAGTAGGTACTGGCACTGGACAGCAGTCTGCTACTTAGCCTGCTCCTCCTCCAGCTGTTAGGACTCAGCAGCAGCAGCAGCAACCTGAGATGTCTTTTGGGCTGAACTTGGGGGCTGAGAGGCTTTGGATCAGAATGATAACCTTTTATTTCCAATAAATTATTCTTGTTTATATACTTATCTTTCCTAATGCATGTACCAAAAATGTACCAAAAAGAATATTTTTATGTATCCATTAGATCTTTTGTCACTGCATTATTACCTTTAGCTCCTTTTGCACCATCAAGTCCTGATTTTCCCAGAATACCTGGTAGTCCCTGTGCACCCTGATTATTTTATTAAAAGAAATTGTGTGCATTAGTTATACTATATAAAATAGGGACATCCTGTAACAACATATTTTGGTCTCCAAGCCTTGTGAACAAAATGCATATTGCATTAGTCTAATAATCTTCATGTGCTAAATCCTGAAATAATAATAATAATAATAATAACAACAACAACAACAATAATAATAATAATAATAATAATACATTGTAGTTAGATTAATACAAATAATATATTTAGTTTAATATACTGGATAGTCTGAGGAGCTAAAAAGTCCTGAAACTGAATGATGTAGATAGCAGAACCTGACCTTTCATATCTGGAATTTTTTACATTGACATTTATTCTATGTTTGCTCATGCAGCACAATCTGTGAAAACAATGCTTAAATGTGACAGGAGAAGGATACATTTCATTGACTTTTG
>NW_015170283.1:477222-521386 GCF_001447785.1 Gekko japonicus | reverse complement strand
TTTACATCCTTGTAATACCAGTCATGTACTCTGAAAATGCTTTAAGCTTTTCTTCTGATAGCTCCTGTCTCAGTCTTCCAGGCTCTCACCCTATTTATGCCACTGTGTTGGCACTGTCCCAGATCACCTAAATAATAAGATGACTCCAGCAGACTTCACTGGTGTGGTATACCACCTACCTATCTTTTTAAAAAACACCCACAACATTGTGCAAATGTAGTGAGGAACAACCACAATACTTGGAAAGTACTTCCAGTGGTAGAGATATCTTCTAAATGTCACAGACTGAATTCTATTCTCAGATGCTGTTGTATAATCCCATTGGCTCTGGAGACAATAAGGCCATAAAAAGTAAAGGTAAAAATTCCCTTGCTCGAAAGCCAGTTGAATCCGACTCTAGGGTTGCGGTGCTCATATCCGTTTCAAAGCCAAAGAGCCAGCGCTGTCCGAAGATGTTTCCGTGGTCATGTGGCCGGCATGACTAAACACCAAGGTGCACGGAACGCTGTTACCTTCCCACCAAAGTGGTACCTATTTATCTACTTGCAATTTCTTGCTTTCAAACTGCTAGGTTGGCAGGAGCTGGAACTAGAGATGGGAGCTCACTCCGTCATGCAGCAACTCGGGTCTCGAACTGCTGAACTACTGACCTTCCACAGCCTGCAATTTCTACACCGTACACAGTGAACAGCTCGCTGGATGTAAATACAAGTCACAGAGGCCTCAAAGCCTCAAAAAAACAAAAGTCAATGATTAGCTTCCCTAAATAAAACAACGAAAAATAAATTGGTGCTGGTTGTAATACTTAAGCATAAAGGAAACCAAAAGAATATGACGTTAAGTAATATAAAAACATTACCATTTGTTAACGGTGTGGATTTTTGCTACACTGCGTTCATTTATTATTTAGTTATTACATAAAGAAGCTGAACTTCCAGTGTGGTATAGTTGGACTAGGATCTGGGAACCTATATTTACCTGGTCACCCTGCTGTCCTTGAAAACCAATGATTCCTCTCAGTCCTGGAATTCCAGGTGGGCCTGGCAGCCCTTGGGAACCCATCTGCCCGGTATCACCGGGTTCACCCTTTTGCACAAGTCCACTTCTGCCTGGCAGTCCTGGGATTCCTCTGAACCCAGGGCTGCCTTTGTCACCTGAAATTATTCCAAGTATAGGTTATAAATAATGTTTTATAGATAACTCATAGCAAAAAAGAAATTCTAAATGATAAGACCTGAAATGGAAAGGATTCTTTATCTAGTACATTTTGCACAATTCCTAAATAGTACATTTCATAGTTGTTTAACTGTGGATTATGAGTACTTTCCAAAAACCAGGCATCACCTGTAAGACGTTAGAGTCTGAACTAAATATTTATCCCATATGGCTTAAAAAGTAGGATGACTGCTTACCCTGTGCTCCTAGTAAACCTACTTCACCAGGAAGGCCTGGATCCCCAGTTTGTCCTTTTTCAACCAATAGAATAACACAGCCATCTTCACCTGGAAGTCCTCTTTCACCTTACAAGAAGAATACAAGAATGTATGAAAATATTTTTTTAATAAAATTATAGCTGAAACCTCTTTTGGGATCAAGATCCTGGCCTGTCTTATACCTCTGAACTGATACCACATCTTACATATTTTGCTATTTAGAGTTTAAGGAGAGGGAAATCCCCCCCCCTATTTTTGCTTTGCTGGTTCAGGGAGAACCCTGACTGAGTAGTTGAAATACAGAGGAAACTTATACAAGCTGAGAGAAGGGCAGGCATTTAATTATTAATTATTGTCCACCCACCGCACCGCACTGATGTGAGAGTGAGTATAAATACAGAGAGTGAGTATAAACGGGCAATTTTCTCAGTGGAGGGTGGTAAGCAATGGGGTACCACAGGGATCAGTACTTTCTAACATAGATGCTTTCTAACTTGTTCATTAATGATTTGGATTTGGGAGTAAGCAGGTGAAGTGGCTGAATTTGTGAATGATACGAATGATACTAAGTTGTTCAGGGTGGTGGAAACCAGGGAGGATTGTGAGGCACTCCAAAGGGATCTGTCGAGGATGGGCGAGACATCAACGTGGCAAATGGGCTTCAGTGTGGCCAAGTGCAAGGTGATGCACATTGGAGCCAAAAATTCTAACATTAAATACACATTGATGGGGGCTGAACTGGCAGAGACTGACCAAGAGAGAGACCTTGGAGTCATAGTAGATAACATACTGAAAATGTCGAGACAGTGTGTGACTGCAATAAAAAAGGCCACTGCTATGCTGGGGATTATTAGGAAGGGTATTGAAAACAGATCAGCCAATATCATAATGCCCCTATATAAATCAATGGTGCGACTTCATTTGAAATACTGTGTACAGTTCTAGTCACCACACCTTAAAAAGGATATTATAGCTTTGGGAAAAGTGCAGAAAAGGGCAACTCGGATGATAAAAGGGTTGGAGCACTTTCCCTATGAAGAAAGGTTAAAGTGCTTGGGGCTCTTTAGCTTGGAGAAACAACAGCTGAGGGGGGACATTATTGAGGTTTACAAGATTATGCATGGGATAGAGCAGGTAGAGAAAGAAGTACTTTTCTCCCTTTCTCACAATACAAGAACTCGTGGGCACTCAATGAAATTGCTGAGCGGTCGGGTTAGAACAGATAAAAGGAAGTACTTCTTCACCCAAAGAGTGATTAACACATGGAATTCACTGCCACAGGAGGTGGTGGCGGCTACTAGCATGGACGGCTTCAAGAGGGAATTAGATAAATATATGGAGCAGAGGTCCATCAGTGGCTATTAGCCACAAGGTATGGATAGGGACTCTGATGCAGGTGATGCTCTGTATTCCTGGTGCTTGGGGGGGGGTCAACAGTGGTAGGGCTTCTAGTGTCCTGGCCCCACTGATGGTCCTCCTGATGGCACTTGGTATTTTTGGCCACTGTGCGACAGAGTGTTGGACTGGATGGGCCATTGGCCTGATCCAACATTGGCTTCTCTTATGTTCTTACGATGTTTGGCTGAAGACCTCTTGGTCCTTGTCTCACTTCTATGTTTGATAGAGAAGAAAGGAGAAAGCAAAGAGGAAAGAAAGTGCGGGACCTGTTTAGGAGATCCCTTACATGGAAAAAAACTCCTATACCACAAAGACTGCTATTTAAGAAATAAGCAGAAGAAAATGGCCTCTCTGTAGATGCATACCAGACAGAAAGAACGAACATATACATTTTCTAGCAGCAACATACAGCATAGATTAGAACATGGGAGAGTTTATTTATTTGTTAAATTTATATCCTGCACCTCCCCGCCGAGGCAGGCTCAGGGCGGCTTACAATATACTTATATCAATATGTCTATTAAAACACACATAAAATAAAACATAGATAATTAAAATCACAATATATAAAATCATACACATTCCAGCCAGATGTTAGTAGCAGATGGCGTAAAAGATGGAAAAGCCAGAAGATCAGATCGTATGCCTCCTGTATCTCTGGCCCAATCTGCAACTAGCATTTGCTCCACTGTTTTACCAAACCCACACTCTTTGCTTTCTCCTTTCTTCTCTATAGTTGTTTTAGAGGAGTTCTTGGGAGATCCCAAATGCCACTGGACCTCCTGGAGAGAGATCTGGTGCAAGGGACTTGATTCTGGGGGCCCGTTTGAGGCAAGAAGCAGGTTGATGCCCTGGATTGTCCCAGAAGCAAGCAATGAAGCAGAGCAGGGATGGCAGCCATAACTTCACCAGCTGTGAACCCCCCAGAATTAAGAGAGTTATATTGAGCCTCATCAGTAACATCGATGAAGAAATCCACTGTAAGTACCTATAAAAGCAACATCGAAGAAACTGACGACATCTTGGCAAAGCCCCCTTTGAAGTTTTAAAAAGACACGGAAAGGAAGTGTGAAATGCCACCCCCTCCTTTCTTCGCGAAGTGGCCGGGACGATTTATGTAAAGAAAGCCGATTTGAATATCTCCTGGGGCAAAGAGGATCTATTGTTTGAGCTTCTACAAAAGGACTATGAAGCTTTTATTGGAAAAAGAAAGAAAGAAAGAAATAGAAAGAAAGAAAGATTTATAGAGTTAAATTCCTTACTCTTGTGGCAATTTTTTATGATGTCACGTTTCATTGCTGAGAACGGAAGAGTCTATTTTGTCTAGAGCTGCAAAGAATGTTAATTTGTGTGAAAGGATTTTTGGTTGTTAACACTTCTGTGAGAGGCACTATCTGGTAAACATGGTCAGCATGAAAGACTGTATGGACAAATAATCTGCAGAGCTTTTGAGTGTTGTTGGGCTGAACTGGGATTTTTGCTATTGCATTAAAATGGGTGACCAGGACATACAGAAAAATACCACATGACACATGCATAGACAGTTCTACAGAAACCAGCCTGCTGCAGTTGTCATGGGAGGAGCTTCAGACTTTAATTTTTGATGCAGTTAACCAGGGTGTCAACAAGGCGTTTGAGCCAATATTTGTCAAAAAAGGTGTTACATCAAACCAGATTACAAGCAACAAAAAGGAATCCCAGCATCACACAGCGCAACAAGCAGAACAACACAGCACTCAAGTAAATGGGCAAAATTTAGAACAACACTCCAATCAAGCTGATTTAACTTACAGAGAGGAGCCCCTACAACAAACTGGACAAGATGCAGAACAGCACTACATTCAACTTGATTTAACCTACACTGAGAATAACAGATCTACAAAAAGTCTGCAAAACTTTGGAATCTTCAAAATGATACAAGGGAAAATATTTCAGAGAGAAGATGAACAGAGTCTATGGAATCCTTAACTACCCTAAAATTTGAATATAGATGGCGAGCACTAAAAGAAATCCTCTCTATGTATAAGGGAAAAAGGCACAGAACCAAGACTTTATTGAAAACAAGAAATTACAAAAAGAAGAAAAGACTTAAGCTCTATAAATGAGATGGGTCTAGGGAACCTTTGTTTCAAGTGTAATTGATTAAAGTGGGCCAGGGAACCTCTCTGTACATGTAACTGTTTAACATTGGTTATAATTGAATTTTTTTCCCATATAGCCACAAAATTACAGCACACAAGGGTTAAAATATATAAGCAAAGCTGATACTAAGAATATAAGGTTGTTATTAAGAATGCAGTTTGATACAAGACACAGGCTAGAGAATTTACTTTTATTGACGTCAAAATAATTAGTATAATTAGAATGAGAAAAGTTTGTGATTATGAATCTGGAGAATGGTATAAATTTAGTTAATAGATAATTTCAGTTTATAGAAGACTATTGTAGAATGTTTAAAGAGAATTTGTCATATTAACTGAGATGCAAAAATTATAGACCGTTGTGATTATATAATCTTAAAATATATTCATAGCTAGACTTATAGAATAGTATTGTTAAAAATCTTGATTGCAAAATATAGATTTTCAAAAATATTAGATGACCATATGGTGGGAAAACTGGCATTTAGATATATATGTATGAAGTGATTTAAAAGATACAACGGTATTATTACTACTCTCATGTTTGTTTGTTTGTTTGTTGGTTGGTTGGATGGATGGTTGAAAATAATAAAAATTATTTTTTTAAAAAAAGATGAATTCCTCCAGGAGAGAATTGAAACTATCCCGACATTTAACTCTCAACAGACTAAGCAAAGGTTAAGTTATTACACATGGTTAAATTATCACATATTGAAAATTCTTTCCAAAGGGGCTTGGTAAAACAGGTAATAACATTTGGCTTGAAGAAAACTCAATGAGCAGCAGAAACAGTCGCTTACAGTTGTTAAACTATACCTTTGGAGCCCACAGATCCACATTCTCCAGGAGGGCCATGCTGACCTGTTTGTCCTTGTTCACCTTTTATACCAGGAACACCCTTCTCTCCTTGATTTCCTGGTAGCCCTGGGAAACCTTGCATCCCTTGGGATCCTTTGCTTCCTTAACAGAAATATTTAGATAAAGGTGAAATTAAATAATGCTGTACTGAACTGCTAACTTTATAATGTCACAGAAAGTTCATACCATAAGACATTTATCAGTCTTTAGGACACTGCAGGATTCTGCCCCCCCCCCAATTAAGTCTTTATCTTTATTCAGATTTAACAGCCCATAAGCCGTACACCAAGAAAAACATGTGAGAATTAAAAACAGCAAAGAAAAACTTAGCCACATAAATCATGCAGACTTTACAATAAGTCTTAATTTGTGGTATCAGAAGGGGCTGAATAGTTTAACAACCAATTTTCAAGAAATTTCTCCCTGGCAATAGCGTGTTTAGAACAATGATAGGGAATGATAGGGAAATGGCTGAGAAGCTAAATGCATTTTTTGCCTCTGTCTTCACTGTGGAAGATGAGAAGTGCTTGCCCACTCCAGAACCGCTGATTTCGAGAGGGGTGTTGAAAGACCTGAGCCAGATTGAGGTGACGAGAGAGGAGGTCCTAAAACTGATAGACAACTTAAAAACTGATAAATCACCAGGCCCAGATGGCATACATCTGAGAGTTCTGAAAGAACTCAAATGTGAACTTGTGGATCTCCTGACAAAAATATGTAATCTTTCCTTAAAATCTGCCTCCATTCCTGAGGACTGGAAGGTAGCTAATGTCACTCCCATCTTTAAAAAGGGTTCCAGAGGAGATCCGGGAAATTACAGGCCAGTCAGTCTGACGTCGATACCGGGTAAATGGGTGGAAACCATTATTAAGGAAAGAATTAGTAGGCACATAGATGAACAAAACCTATTGAGGCAGACTCAGCATGGGTTCTGTAAGGGAAGATCTTGTCTCACTAACCTGTTAATGTTCTTTGAGGGGGTGAACAAACATGTGGACAAGGGGGATCCAATAGATATTGTTTACCTTGACTTCCAGAAAGCTTTTGATAAAGTTCCTCATCAAAGGCTCCTAAGTAAGCTCAAAAATCATGGGATAAAAGGACAAGTCCTTTTATGGATCAAAACCTGGCTAATTAATAGAAAACAGAGAGTGAGTATAAATGGGCAGTTCTCTCAGTGGAGGGGGGTAAGCAGTGGGGTACCGCAGGGATCAGTACTTGGTCCACTGCTTTTTAACTTGTTCATTAATGATTTGGAGTTGGGAGTAAGCAGTGAAGTGGCTAAATTTGCGGATGATACGAAGTTGTTCAGGGTGGTGAAAACCAGTGAGGATTGTGAGGCACTCCAAAGGGATCTGTCAATTTTGGGCGAGTGGGCGTCAACATGGCAAATGGGGTTCAATGTGGCCAAGTGCAAGGTGATGCACATTGGAGCCAAAAATCCTAACTATAAATACACGTTGATGGGGTCTGAACTGGCAGAGACTGATCAAGAGAGAGATCTTGGAGTTGTAGTAGATAACTCACTGAAAATGTCGAGACAGTGTGTGACTGCAATAAAGAAGGCCAATGCTATGCTGGGGATTATTAGGAAGGGTATTGAAAACAGATAAGCCAATATCATAATGCCCCTATATAAATCAATGGTGCGATCTCATTTGGAATACTGTGTGCAGTTCTAGTCACCACACCTTAAAAAGGATATTATAGCTTTGGAAAAAGTACAGAAAAGGGCAACTCGAATGATAAAAGGGTTGGAACACTTTTCCTATGAGGAAAGGTTAAAGCGCTTAGGGCTCTTTAGCTTGGAGAAAAGACGACTGAGGGGGTGACATGATCGAGGTTTACAAGATTATGCATGGGAAAGAACAGGTACAGGAAAAGGTACTTTTCTCCCTTTCTCACAATACAAGAACTCGTGGGCACTCCATGAAATTGCTGAGCGGTCGGGTTAGAACGGATAAAAGGAAGTACTTCTTCACCCAAAGAGTGATTAACACTTGGAATTCACTGCCACAGGAAGTGGTGGCGGCTACAAGCATGGACAGCTTCAAAAGGGAATTAGATAGGCATGTGGAGCAGAGGTCCATCAGTGGCTATTAGCCACAAGGTATAGATAGGGGCTCTGGGGCAAGTGATACTCTGCCTTCTTGGTGCTTGGGGGGGCAACAGTGGGAGGGCTTCTAATGTCCTGGCCCCACTGGTGGACCTCCTGATGGCACCTGGTATTTTTGGCCACTGTGTGACAGAGTGTTGGACTGGATGGGCCTTTGGCTTGATCTTATGTTCTTATTTTCTTAATAAAGAAAAACATGCAAGAACGAATCAACCATTAACAAGGAACAATTGCAAAAAATGTTGTTCTGAAGGAATCCCAGCAAAGTGCCCCTTCATCTGTGCTACAGGAAGCGCATTACAGCATGCAAGCATTTTTGACTGTCTTAATTTAGATATCATAAGCATGCAAAGATAGGATGGAAATTCAGATTTCGCTAAATATTTGATTCGCAGATACAATAGGGGGGCATTTCCGTCTGGCATCTAGACTGTGGACTAGTGCCAATTCACATGTTACAAGGTCCTTGTGACTCCAACATGGTGAGTATGAGGGCTTTTGATAAGACGTACTGAGAAGTCTGTGCTCAGCCACAAGGGCCTTGTAATGTGTGAATGTGTAACACATCTGTCTTTTTGTATTAAACATTACAATAATGATTACATATGACAAACGGAAAAAACATTATTGCGGCCACAGATTTCTACAGGGATATAAAAAGCATCCCTGAAGAAGTAGCTATGTTTATGAGAGGAAGGTATGGCAGACAGTAAGTAGGTTGCGAACTGGTTGCGAACTGGTTTTGACTGTGTTTTGTGTGGAACCATTTGTGTCATGTATGTTGGCAAACAGAATACAAGCATATGATTAAGTGAGATATTTTGTCCTGCTGTCTGTGAAATTTCTCTTAGAGAGAGGCTGGAACTG
Source organism: Gekko japonicus (assembly GCF_001447785.1). Classification (NCBI taxonomy): domain Eukaryota; kingdom Metazoa; phylum Chordata; class Lepidosauria; order Squamata; family Gekkonidae; genus Gekko; species Gekko japonicus. Next base: position 512,573 of record NW_015170283.1, on the reverse strand, counting down.
CAATCCTGCTTGGTAAGTCATTGGCTACAAGAGAAAAGAGAGGGACTGTCCTGAGAAAATACCACTGACAGCAGAATGTAGCATTTTTTCCCATATTGTTCTGTACAACCACCTCTGTATACAGGAGGCTGATGGGGTAGTACTACTGAACAAACTAGGACTTCTACATTCACACATCACAACATACCATTAACTACAGTTAATAGTGATTTCTTATTCCTTAGCTCAATCATCAACCAAAAGAGGAAGTGCAACTAAGAAATCAAAAGGAGACTGAGACTTATTGGAAGGGCAGTCATGAAGGAAATAGAAAAGATCCTTAAGTGTAAGAAAGTGTTGCTGGAGACTAGGATCAAAGCTAAACTAAGGCCCTGTCCATATGAGGCGGTTTGGGCCGGGAGGGGGACGGAACGGGGGCGGAGCAAGCCGGCGCGATCCCACGGCAACATCTGAGAATCGTTGTCTGCCCGTCCCTGATCCGTCCCAAACGGCGATACCGCGCTGTAAAAAAGAACCACCTACCTAGGTGGTTGTATCCCTTCCAGCGCCGCAAGCCGGGCCGTGGGATCGGGCGGCGCGTCCTTGCGCCGCCACATCCCGGCCCCTGGGCGTACTGCACATGCTCGAGCATGCGCAGTTCGGCAGCCTCCCCCTCCCATCGGACTTTCCTCCCCGGCATCTGATTGTGCCAGGGAGCGATGCGCCGCGGCTGAGGGGATCCATGGGATCCCGCCGCAGCATCTCAAGTTCGGTGCAGCTCTGATTAGCCGCGTTTCAGCCGTCCCGTGTGGCAGCAGCCTAAGGCTATCATACTTTGGTCTCATCATGAGAAGACAAGACTTACTGGAAAAGACAATAATGCTAGGGAAAAATGCAGACAGTGGGAAAAGAGGAAGACCTAACATGAGATGGATTAACTCAATAAAGGCAGCAACAGCTTTCAGTTTGCAAGACCTGCGCTGCACTGTTAATGATAGGGTTTTTTGGAAGTCATTAACTTATAGGGTTGCCATAAGTCAGAAGTGACTTGAAGGCACATAACTCTCACACAAAGTTAATAAAACCAGATATAAATCAAGATTTAGAATCCCAATTTAGCACACAACAACAAACCACAATTAGATAGATGGACTGTATTCAAACGTCACACTACACTGGAGTTTAATCAAACTGTCATTTATACACTGGCTTCTTGTGACATTGAATGAAACCTTAATACTCCCGTCCATGCCCACTTGTATCTCTGGACTGCAGACCCAAATCTCAAGCTGGACTTGCCTACCATCTGGCTTTAAAAAGCCTAGGAAACATGAGACTCAAATCGTTAGAAGTACAGTGTGTGTAATAACCAGAAGAACAATTCTGAAACATGAATGGTTTAGATGAGAGCTTATGCACCTTTTTGTCCTGGGAGGCCCTGCAATCCATTATCTCCTGGAAGGCCTATATTTCCTCTTAAACCAGGAAGTCCAGGTGGCCCTGTTATTCCAGGAACTCCTGGCATGCCTTTCATTCCAGCTGGGCCTGGTGGTCCCGTATCTCCTTGTAGGCCTTTGGAGCCCTTGAAACCTGAGAAATATTTTCATTAGAGCAGAATGCACATCTTCCAGATGCCCATGCCAACCAATTTGCTTCTCCAAACCCCATTGGCCCATGTGGTCAAAATTCCTTTGCTGTTGCTACCTCCACTGTCACAGCTCCTGGTCTTATCACTTACCATCTTTGGGACTTGTTTTTCAGTGTAGCTGAGTTTATAATTAAAGGGAAACATACAAAACCTCCAACATTTCTCAGAGGAAAAGCGGATAAACTGATGGTTAGTTCCAGACAAAACTACTATTATGAGATCCTCCCCCACCCCCACATATCATCCTCAAGTACTCCTTTGGAATCTATAAACTCAGGGCTTGAAACTACCAACTTAGCACAACTGTAATAAAAATGTCTGGGTGCCTTTCCACTAACAATTTTCCTGATCTTCACCAGAATCCTTTGAAAATTTCAGGTGCTCTTTCACATACACATTTCTTTATGGGGTTGTTCAAGTTGCTCCCCATCATGCAGAGCAGCAAAAGTTCAAAGTGGAACACCATCATTATTTTTATCAACACACATAAATGCGGAATAGAATTAACTGAAAAGAAAAACTTGACGCTTAACTGAATTTTCCTTCTCAGTGTTTCCGGGGTGGGACAGTACTGGCAATTACTTCCTCTTGGTAAGCTGACCTCATGATGATCTTTTACTACCAGTGTGAGGGTGATTCCCAAAACTGAGCCTACAGTCTGCAAAAAGCACCCATTCATTCTGTAACAACTGAAAATTAATCGAATATTGCCATTTCTCAGAATGCAACTTTCTGTATTTATGAAATAAATCAACATGAAAGAAAAAACAAGAGAACAGGGCACATGCCATCAGGCTAACTAACTAAACTGGTTACTACTGTAACTCTGTTCCCTCTGGGGGAGCATTAGGGCTAATTAATATAAGAAAAAAGCATTCCACCCCCCACCCCCCCATAAACACTTGCAATTCTGTTATGAGTAGAGAAGCCACACTCATGGCATAGGTTCCTTGCCCCAAACTGAAGCTGAAGACTTAAGCAACTAAAGGCAACTCAGAATGCCTGGACATTGGAACCTGATTGTGTGTGTGTATGTTTCATTCTTACTGAACAGGATGTCTCTCCCTGCCTAAACTGGGAGCTCCTCTCTGACTCCTCCTCTTCCTGTCTCTTTGTGTTTTCCCCTACTTCTCATAGTCTTCCAAGAATAGGGTTGCCAAGTCTGGGTTGGAAAATACCTGGAGACTTTGGGGGTGGAGCCAGGAGAGGGCGTGGTTTGGGGAGGGGAGGAGCCTCAGCATGGTACAGTGCCATGGAGTCCACCCTTCCAAGCAGCCAATTTCTCCAGGGGAGCTGATCTCTTTCGGCTGGGGATCAGTGGTAAAAGCGGGAGATCCCCAGGCCCCACCTGGAGGCTGGCAACCCTATCCAAGAAGGAAGACCTCTCTGTGGCTCTCTCCCATGAGGGACCATGCTGCATTTGCATTCACCTAATGCTAGAAGAACCAGCTAGTTATTTTAGGGGAACGCATCCTTTAGATTGGGATCTTACCTACTACGGCTATAATGGACGTGAATCTACTTCAGTAAAATTACATCTCTTTTCCCAATATATCTGCTGCATACATGTTTGTTCAGCATGAATCCACCTTTTTGCTAACTGTGCAACTGTGCTATACTAGCCAATGAATAAATCCCAATACTAAGATGGTGGAAGAGGGAGAGAAGAAAAGTAATCAAAGAAATATGGCAGGCTCCCTCCAACAGGAGCAGCAAGAAAACAAATCCCGCTATTGCTACCTGGGTAGACTGGTCTTGGTAATCACAGGAAAGCTCCTCCCCTTGGTTATACAAAGTCATCAATGGAGTCTATTTCTAATCAAGAGATGGCATTTCCCAAGAGCAATGACTGTGCCACCCTGAGTAACACTGAAGAATGTGATGCTTTCTTCCCTGATTGTGATGTACTCACCTGGAGCGCCTGGTGGCCCAACATAGCCTGGAGGTCCTGGTGGCCCCTGCAAGCCTTTGTCACAGGTGAGGCCAGGTGAGCCAGGATAGCCTAGGGCTCCAGTAGAACCTTTTCTTCCGCTAAGACCTTTAGCTCCTAGGGATCCTGGTGTGCCAGGCTGTCCTGCAAAGAGATTACATTTCTCAAGAGCAAAAAACTAAAAAAGAAACCCCCTTTCTTTAAAACTTCCACATTAAGGTGGGAAGAGTTCTATTTAATTTGGATTGACACAGCTTACTTAAACCTAGTATTGATTCATTTAATGAAGTTTCTAACTAGAACAGTTGTTTTTTTATTTGAATTGCAACTTCTGCACATGTATTTCCACAGAAGAAGGAAGTAGGAGCAGAGGTGCATTTTTAGGACTGCCATTTACCCAGCACTTTTCTCCAACAGTATCATGATTCTTTAAGGTGTAACTCAGTGTTGTGGCTAAATAGTCAGCTTTACTTTTGGAAGACTTTGCGGGCTCAAATTATCTCTGTCCCAACCTTAAACATTTGCATACTAGGAGCAAAAGAATAACAGTGACATTCCCTGCTCTGGCCTTGTACTCAGTTTCTTTACTTTATACAACGAAGATGAGATAGGAGAAGGAAAGTGGAATCACTGCTGAAAGCTGCCTCCCAAAGCAATTGCTTCACAGTACTCCATGGTAAGGCCAGCCCCTTGTTCACTGCACAGATTCACAGGATATTCTCCTCTCCTTTCCTGAGCCCAAAGAGGCATTTAATATTCCCTTCTGCAGTGCAGTAGCAAAACAAATTAACTACATCACAAACTAACTGTTTGGGTTGACCTTACATTTTGCATCTACTACCAACTCTGGAAATCTTCATAGAATCATGAAAACTCAAGTAGCACAGAGACATGACTTTGCTTCAGTGGATCTGTGGCTTGTGGTTTACAGACAGAAAGGCAGCACAGAATTTTTGAAGCAGAAATAATATTACTTCCACTCAGTGAAAGTCACTCTAAAATCACTAAAATCTCAACAGCGTTTCATCTAGTAGCAACTGATATTGAGACCAGGCTTGTGAAGATTAAGGCAACATTGTTAACCTACTAGCAAATATGTAACACACTGGAAGGGCAATTTAACTGTGATAATTTGGCAGTGTCTAGCTGACTGAAACTCATCCTTAACACATGGAAGGATCGGAGAAGATATACATTCTCAAGTGTCAAGGTTACCTTTGTCCATCTGGTACTGAGCTGTTCACGAGATTTCAGCTCTATGGTGAAACAGGATCCCAAAGGCTTCACTAGTGAACCAATGCTTAATACTGAACATACATAAAGCTGCCTTATACTGAATCAGACCACCGGTCCATCAAAGTCAGTATTGTCTATTGGATAAACATATGGAGCAGAGATCCATCAGTGGCTATTAGCCACAAGGTATAGATAGGAACTCTCGGTCTGGGGCAAGTGATGCCCTGTATTCTTGGTGCTTGGGGTGGGGGCAACAGTAGGAGGGCTTCTAGTGCCCTGGCCCCACTGGTGGACCTCCTGATGGCACCTGGTATTTTTGGCCACCATGATGGACTGGATGGGCCATTGGCCTGATCCAACGTTGGCTTCTCTTATGGTCTTATATTCATATGTCTACTCAGACTGACAGTGTCTCTGCAGGGTCTCAGGCAGAAATCTTTCACATTACCTACTTCCTGATCCTTCTAACTAGAGATACCAGGGATTGAACCTGGGAACTTCTGCACACCAAGCAGATGCTCTGCCAGAGAGGTTATGCTACTGGGATATTAAAAGGTCTACAAGCTAATACCATATATGAATTGTTTGTTGTACTTCCTAGTGGTTTCCTTTTTTGACAAATTGGAGCCAAGTGAAAGTATCTCATCTCCTTACATGAATTGCTATGCCCCTGAAATTTTGCCTCTGTATGCTCCCCACCCCCTCTTTTCATCTCTTTCTTAAATTCTTTTTCAACAGTAGTTTTCCAAACAGAACTAGGTCTTATTCTTCAACTTCTTATGTGAGAGATACCATTTATGAATATTGTGCTGCTTTCTACTTCACCCCTTCTCCAAGAATTGGGGACCCAAACGAAATCTAAAAAATAGAAGATGAATCTGTTCATACCTTGAAGCCCAGGAAGGCCTGTGTCTCCTCTGATGCCAGACAAACCTGGTACTCCTGGAAGGCCCCTGTTGCCTGGAATTCCTGGAGGCCCATAATTGATGTCACCTGGAACGCCCTTCTGGCCCTGAGGCCCAGGAGGACCTGGCAATCCTGGAGCACCATCCACCTTGGAACCACTTTTACCTTCTTCACCTGGATCACCAGTCTCACCTCTGACACCTGCAGAACAATGAAATCTCGGTAATCTTAAATTGCTTTAATGAGATGAAACTCTCAGTGTTTCAGATACATATATTTTAGAATACAAACCAGCTAGGACTTTCAACCTAGGCTAGCTGGGTTTTAGTTTAAAAAATACTCTGTTTTTTTAAAAAAAATAATCTTGACTGTTATGTAATTTATTTTAGCTAGTTATGCAAGGAGCTGAGCAGAAGGCTTTATGCTTTATCCAACAGGCACATGATCTATCACTGTTCCTCAGGTCCTTCCCAAAACAGAATTTAATTGATGACCATACAACATTCAACTACTCCTCACTTATGGTGTGGAGTTTGCATAGTGTACAAAGAAAAAGAGGCAGAGCCAGATCAAGGTAACAGTTTGTATTGCAGTCTGTGCATTCCCACATGTAACAAATGAAAATACTCTGGCCTTCTCACACTTACCCTCTGGACCAGGAATACCTAATGTTCCTGGTTTGCCCTGCTGGCCTTTTGGGCCATCAAAACCATTGGGGCCAGGTCGACCAGGGGGTCCTCTTGATCCTTTTGGGCCTGAATATGCAGAAAGAACACAGGTTGAGCATAACTTAGTTTAATGTTTCTAAAATACATTCTGTAAAATACATTCACACTTCGCTGGATTCTTTGTGAAAGCACAGAGGAATAGATTGTGCCACCTTCTCTGCTTGATCTCATCTGATTATGCTCCTCAATTCAGCCCCGTCATGCATGGTTTTTGTCCTATGATCCCCAGGTTAGACTTTCCAGTGTTCAAAAGGGCCTATCCCCCTCACCAGTGGGAAAAAAGTAAATTACCCTTTAATTTTGTTATCATTTATAATAATCTTGCTTTTGTATTTCTCTTCTGATGCTGAGGGTTATTGTCTTATGCTTTATTTTTATAAGTTTTAATTGAGGTGGACTGTTTTACTCTCTATAATTTAAAGCTAGATAACTGATCATGATGAACAAGGAAACTAATGTATTTTGCTCTTTGAGGCATACCTGGTTTTCCTGGAGAACCAGATGGGCCTGGATTCCCAGGATATCCAGTTGCATGTTGAAGAGTACTCCCTAAAACAGAAGAAGATTTGTCAATATTTCATTATTATTCCTATAATTCAATACTCCCTAAAAAAAACAACCAAGCATAAGTTCAACTGACTGATTGAAAACGTTAGGGTTGGGCAACAGGCAACCACAGAACTAGAAGACAGACAAGTAACTACTGCCCAGGAAAAGACCCACCATCTGGAAGTCTTTACAGTCCTTTAAAGGCTAGATAGATGGAATATTTCCAGAGTCTAGGAACAATGCAATACTCAAGAAACACTCAGGCTTATATCTCTAATGTCTTAGCACAAGACAGTATCTCTTAGATCCACTGGTTTAGCCCCAGAAACTGTCAATAGAAAATGATATATACATCTTCAGTTTATGCAGGGGTCATTTCATAGAAAAAGAGCTAGGGGAACTCATCAACATAACTCATTAGCATATGCCACACCCCCTGCCATCACCGGAAGTGTGTCATAAGGTCACACCCCCTGACATCACCGGAAATGTGTCATAAGGCCACACACCCCGCCCCCAACAGTCCCGGCCGCCACCGCCGGCCTTGCAGCTCCACTGCCGAGCCCCATGAGGGGCCCGGCGGTGGGGCCGGCGGGAGTGCAAGGAAGCCCCGCGAAGGCCCTCCCTGGACCCAGGCAGGCAGGGGTGTGGAGAGGCAGGGAGGAAGCAACTTACCCTCCCTCTTCTCCTGCCTCCTCCTGGCTGAATGAGGGCCGGAAGCGGGGCCGCCGGAAGCGGGGGGCGGGGCTTTGTCATGTGCCCCGCCCCCTGTACCTCACCCAGGGGAACTGCGTTCCCCCGCATTCCCCCCCAAAAGGACCTCTGAGTTTATGGGAAGAATGAAATGTATTTCACTGCTATCATTGCAGAGAAAAACTAAAGCTGCAATTCTAACCACATTTACTTTGGAATAAGTGCCATTGAACAAAGTGACACATACAGGTAAACATGCATAAAGTTGGACAATGGGACTGCAAGCTACACACTACAGCACTGTGATTAATACACTGATAACATTTCAAGAAAATGTGCAACAAAAATTACATTTCTCTGAGCTATATTTTAAAATTTACCTTTCTGCCCCTTGAGGCCAGGCAATCCTCTTATACCAGGGCTTCCTGGATCTCCCGGTAGACCACGGATACCATGTGGACCTGAGATACCAAGTCCTGATGGTCCTGTGGGCCCTCTAGGGCCAGGAAGTCCTAGAGGGCCAGGAAATCCCTTATCACCTGACACAGCAATCCCATCATCACCCTGTCAACAGATATGCACTATAGCGTATACATGTATAGGACCTGAAAAACACTAAACAGCATTGCATTCAAGTAGGTGCTAGACCCTAGTACAATGTAATCAGTTGCAAATCATCATACCTGTTTAAGACCATATAAAGATTTAAAATTATGAAAAAGTTACAACATGGATAACGCTGCAAAATGGGAAACGAAGAGCACACTGTATGCTGAGGACAGTATTACATTTTATAATGCTTTCACACATTTGAAATGTATTGCAATTCCATATATGATTATAATGTGTGCAGATCTGAAAAAGTGTCCATGCACACAAATGCATATTACTTGAATAAAACTTTGTTGGTCTTAAAGGTGCCACTGGGCTCGAACTTTGCTCTGCTGCTTCAGACCAACATGGCTACCCCCCTGAATCTATAATGTATAACAACTGGACTCACATTAATTTCCCCCTAAATTAATTAATTTTCTTCTTTATATTACTTTTCTTTCCATGTTGTCAATTCCCCAAATGGTTGTAACTTCACTGCAGTGACTCTGACTTGGAAGCCATCTTCCTGCTTATAATGGTAAATGATGCTACTTTGTGAAGGTGTAAATCCCCCACTTCCACTCTTCTTCCAAAACTCTTACCATTGACAATTGGCTGTCCCTTCCAATCTCTTTCAAAGTTTTGGGAAGATGTGGGAGAGGAGAGAAAGATATAAATCACAACAATACAGGAATTTCTGGTGTATTCACCTGCATATGGACCCAGCCATGATGCATGTATGTGGGCTCCCAGATTTGCTGGAACTCCAGATCAATTCCTCACCTAACCCCCTGCCCCTTCGCTTCAAATTCCTATACCAGGAACTGTCCCACATGCACTGTTGGGAATTATGTGCTTTCTCTGTCTGGAAACCTTTCCTTTGCCTGGAAGCCTGAACTTTCAAACCATCTTTTATGTCCCCCCCCCCCTTTTAAATAAAGTCTTTCTTCCCACTGCAAACTAGAGTTAAGATATTGTCAGCTAATTCTGCCATGTAATGAAATGTGTGGGTTGCAGTCCATGTCTCTCACTCCACCTCCCTGCTTCTCTATGTCTTGAGCTGTTACCTTAGTAGTGTCTTTGAAGCTGTGTATTGCCTGCTCCTAGCTTCCTGCTGGGAATGTAACCATTGCTTTTTGCCCGTGTTCCCAGGTGCTTGCTCATTGGCCTTTTTGTGTCAGGGGGTTATAGCCGGGGTTCCTTTCACTATCCCTCCATTCCTGACACAGATGTTCATGGTGTCTTAAGTACTCACTCTCAATAAACTGAAACTTCTGAAGGAACGTTGTTGAGTGTGATTGACTGAAGTGCCTGTCAGATATCCTGGAAAACACATACTCTTCTAAAATTCTTCTGTACACCAATCACAGATGTAAATCCCAATGTTTTTATTGAGTTGTGCAGGGCAGCATTCTTTTCTCCTTGTGCAAGATCCCATTGTATATATGGGAGAAAACCCAGCATGGCTATTCTTAAATCAGGGTACATGTATTACAGAAACATAATTACTTTTCTATAGTTGTAATCAGTGTGCACACACTGGGTCAACATGTACACTGTTGTTTATCATCTTGCTTTGCCTCCTGTAACATCTCCAGCTGAATCCTCAAGCACCCTCTCTTTCCCCCTCCCACATATACACATGTTTCAGATTAAAGAAGAGTGTACAGTTTAGTGGGAAGAGTTGCTTAAAGAAAAAATAGCACCATGTGGTGTTACTATCTTGTTGGATAATAGATAAGAGTAACCATAGTGATATAGGTAACGATAACCATTCTAGAACATTATTCAAATGATAAATTGAACCAAACCCTAAAAAGCCACAACAGTCAGTGGACGCAATTTCTGCAGAAGACTACAAAATTGGTAATTCAGTTCTCACTTTCCAGGAAGACTGGGAAATTGATTTGAATGAAGGGTAAAACAGTTGTCAAGACTATCAATTGTACCTGAGGTCCTTTTTCACCAGAAACTCCTGGATCCCCATCCTTACCAGGAACACCATGCTGTCCTGGAAGCCCAGGGTCCCCCTGGGAGCCTCTTTGTCCTTTTATCCCTTTAAGTAATTGAGAGATTACAATCAGTTCTTGAACAAAATCAATATATCTAATTCTTAACATGGCCTCTCTGTGGATACTTATATTCAGAGATTGGGGCCATGGATAGACAAGAAAGCTCAGAGTTTGCAAAAAAATAAGAAACCTCTAAAAGCGCATGCTAACCCCCCAAATGATAAAAGGAGCTAGGCGATGCAGGCGGGGGTCTGCCTGCTTTCGGGCCTCCAGAGCCACTCACCTGGATTTGGCCATTGGGGGGAACCCACCCCCAAAATGCCCTATTTGTTGCAGTGCACCCAGGGGACGTCATCGCACAGGGCACGTTCCAGGGGGACAGTCGATCGTTTAAGGAAAAACCATACAGTTTTTCCTTAAATGATAGAGCATCCCCTGGAACGTGCCCTGCACGATGACATCATTTCTGGGTGATGTCATTGCACCAGGTGCACTGTGACAAACTCCAGGGCAAGGACTGCCCCCCCCCGCGACCGGAGGCTAGGTAAGAACTGGCAACCCTAAAAGGAGCACTGTAGCTTTAAGAAACAGATGCCCTCAGTGGTGGTTGCTAGGCAACCACAACAGTATTGACAGCCATCAAGTCTTGGTTTCTGTCAGAAAAAGGCAGTGAGGGCAAGGCCATTTCCAGGGCTATTTTGGCCTTTGAGGGACAATTCATTGGGGCCAGGTCTGGCAGCAACGTCTGAATGACTTGCTATGACACAACTTAAATAACTCACCTAGATCCACATTGCTTCAACAGCAACTGTTCAACAGCAGCCACCCATGACAGCCAGTGTGGTTAGTTTAGGATCTGGGAGACTCAGGTTCAAATCTCCACTCTGCTATGGAAGCTCACTAGGTGACTTTGGGCCAAACAAACACTCTCAGCCATAAATCCATCACTCCAGCCAACCCTCACAAGATGTGATGTGAGCAGGGCTTTTTTTTTTTTTTTTTTTTTAAAAAAAAAGAGGTGCCGGAACTCTCAAGAGGGAAATAAAGTTTTCAATCTGTATACTGAAAACTCATGAACTTTTAAACATTAAAAAAAAATGTTGAAGAGGTTCTGGAACTCCATTCCAGCGCACTCCCCCAGAAAAAAGCCCTGGTTGTGAGGATAAAAAGGAGGAGAGGAGAATGATGTAAGCTGATTTGGGTTCCCATAGCAGAGAAAAGTGGGGTAGAAATGAAGTAAATGAATAATAAATATTGCTGAAGATGGGGAGGGGGAGATAAAAGGTAGGATGGAAAAGAGAAAAGAAAGTAGGAAAATGTGAGAATACAGGGGTTGCCAGGAGGAGGGACAGAGGAAATAGTGTGGGGAGTGGGAAAGAGGAAGTATTGTGGGAAGGAGTTGCATGGGAAAGGGAGGTACTCTACCCATGTGTCCTTGCAGTTCCCCACCACACAACTGAGCCCAATTCAGTTGGCACTGCATGACATGGACAGAGTTTTCCCACAAAGAGGCTGCCAAGGGAGGGAAATCTGAGGACATGGGGCAGAAAACTGAAGATAGGGGGCAGATAAACACTGGTGGGCCGGAAGGATAGAAGGAAGCAAGAAAAGGGGAAAGGCTATGAGGGCTACCAGGGAAGGGAAAGAGTGAGGAAAAGAAAATAAGATGTCCCCTGCAAGTTCTTGTAGATCCCCCATTTGGTATATTTTCTGTTCACATGCTTTGATGCTTTTACAAAGGGCACAAAAGTCCTGGAAAACTGGGTGAGCTAATAAACAAAAATACTGCATTTCTAAAGGCTGTGCTACACACACCTTGTGTCTGGATAATACCCCACACACATACACATCATTGCTAGCAGCACTGTCTGTGTCATGCACACCTCTCTCAAGTTGCTTCTCTCTCCATCACACAAACATACCCATCTCTGTTACTGACTTTCTCTGTCTCCCATGTGTACACTCGGGGGGGGGGGCAATCCTAAGGTCTACTCAGAAGTAAGTCCTATTTTATTCAATGGCTCACTCACAGGAAAGGATTGCAATCACCATCACTGCTTTTTCTGTCAGGCAGCTCCTTCCTTTCTCTGTGTCTCCCATGTTACATATGTCTGGCTTTCTCCTCCCAAGCTGACTTACATGTTGTATGTGGTGACGCTTCTCTCCCACAAGCAAGAAACAATAGTGGAGTAATCAAGGCAAAGTTTTACCACTTTAAAAAACTCATGGGTACAATAAGATACATATTTACCTTTCATTGTTATTTTAACCGATTCACCTTTATCTCCTTTTTCTCCAGTGAATCCAGAGGAACCTGGCATTCCCTTATAATTTTAAAAATAAATACATTACAAGCAGAGACACACAAAGAACTTGCACAGAGGGCATTCCATCCCCACTCTCTTTTGCCTCCTTCACTTTCCTCTCCACTCTTTCTCTCCCAGTGAGTGTTTCTGTCTCTTTCACCTTCCCACATCCCTTCTTCCTTACAATCTCTCTCTGTCTCTCTCTCTGTCTCACTGTTTCTCCCTCCCACACCTAATTTTTCTGTCAGTATGTCTCTCCTGCTCACCACCCTCTCCCCTTCTCTTAGAATATTTCTCTCTCTGGCTGTAAGGCCAGGCACTTACCAAGCAGGCTGGCTGTCCCCCCTCCATGACTGTGTTGCCCAGGGGCCTCCCCTCCAATGGCTCACGTCATGGATTGGCAGCAGATGGGGATGTTGGGAGTTCAGGGAAAGCTCCTGCACCTCCTCCCCCAGCCCCACTACAGGAGCAGAAGTGGTAGACACTTGGGCACCCATCCGCTTCAAACACAGTAGCCTCTGCACCAGGTGCTGGTGGAGGAGGAGGCTCCCATTCCTCCTTCCCTAGTCACTGACAGTGTAGGTTTTGGGGAGTTTTGGGGAGTTGACTGTGCACTTGAACCCAACTGTTTTCAGTTTTAACACTCTGATTTCCCACAATACCCTTTCAAGGAAATAAAAGCATGCCTCTAGTGAAAATGAACTTTTTGACATAACAATATACCAAAGCACATTCCAATTCATATTTTCAAAACCTGAGAAAATCAATCTTGTATCCTCAGGAAAAGAACCAACAATATAAAAAATCATGGTGGTTTTCTTCTTGGAAATTCAAAAAATGACCTATAGGCTGGAGTTACTCACGATGGAACCTTGTTGTCCAATTCTGCCAGGTAAACCTTGGTCACCTTTCTTCCCATATTTTCCAGGTAACCCAGTTTCTCCTTTTCTTCCGGGATTACCTGGTAGACCTGGTTTTCCTGGTGGGCCACAGGGACCAGTTCCACATGAACAGTTGCCTGGACTCCCTATATGAGCACAAAAAAAATGAAGCTTTGAACCAGTTTTATAATATGGAGTATTAAGCAAAATAATAATGAATGCCATTTTAAGGATATTATAGTGCTACCCTAAGTGGAGTGACATCCTTCTAAGTCCACGCAGTCAATGGGTTTAAGAAGGGTGTCTTTAGGACTGCACTGTTAATTATTAAATTACATAGATGCGAGTTATCTGTTCTCTGAAAGATCCATACTTGCCTTTTCCTCCTTTTTCACCTCTTTCCCCTGATGGACCTCTCTGGCCTTTAGCTCCTGGTTGTCCAGGGGACCCCATCCCACTGCAAGCAACACCTTGATTACAAAGACACAGTTTTTCAATTAAATTGGTTATAATTTTTTTTCAAATTGTTCAAACAGATTCATTCTTGAGGGGAAATGTCAAGCAGGTAAAAAAACTATAATGGCAGCAATAGCTGAAGCCTATATTTAATTATAATCCATTATAGTACAAATGATCTGGCCCACTTTAGCACTTGAGTGTTAGAAAGAACTAAAGTCCACTTTAGTATTTCTCACTAAAGGTTCCTAGCACAGAGTGATCTAATTTGGGCAATGGAATTTTCTGCCACAAACCTGCCCCTCCAGCCAATCAGGAAATATAGCTCTTAGCTCACCTGGATCTCACTACTCTTTCTACAGGCTCAGATAAAAGGAATATTTTTTTTTCTATCAAGCCTCTGACTCTGTAACTAGAGCCAGAATTTGTCTGCAAACTGTAATTGGCTTCTGGGGTATTTGTGCCTCACTACTGCCATGTACACTGAGTGTTGTGCCTTGCCATGCTCAGTTTTGACTTGGAAGTTCCTGTGCTTTGCTTTGGTGTGTCTTTGACATACCAGTTTTGTGTAGCCATGTGGTATCCCTTCTGATACATGTAAGTTTCCATGCTGCTGCTCCCTTAGGGTTCACTTTCTGGATTACTGGCTGCCTAGATGCATGGAATTTCTTTTGGGCTAGGTATCTATAAGTCCCTGCTTCACTCCCTTCAATTCCTCAAGTTTAAAGTGAAACAGCACAGTCTGATTCCTCGATGCATCTTCAAAGCTTGGTCTCTCTTTCTCCAAAGCATACAGCAGTGGAGAGAATATGATGTCCAGAAGAAAAGTCATGAGCAACTGCTTTTCCTTGAGAACAAATTGCAGTCATGGCAGTCAGTAAGAGGCAGAAAGGGGTAAAGCCTCTTCCAGCCTATTGTGTTTTGGGGGGTTTTGCTGGAAATTATTCCCTTTTGACCCTACTTTGCTTTGGAGAAGGGGCTATGGCTCAGTGTTAGAGCATCTGCTTAGCATGCAGAAGGTCCCAGGTTCAATTTCAGGCATCTCCAGCTGAAATAACTACGCAAAAGATGTGAAAGACCTCTGCCTGAGACCCTGGAGAGCTGCTGCAAGTCTGAGTGGACAGTACTGACCTTGATGGATCAATGGACTGATTCAATATGAACATATAAGAAACGCATTACACATAGAAAACATCAAGTGTGAAAAACCAATAACTTATGGTTATAATAATAACCCTGTAAAGACCAAACAATCTGTTCCATCTTTGAAGTACCTTGTTTACCTCGTTTACAATGGAGATAAATCATTCTTAAGGATCATCAGCTCTTGAAAAGGAGAGTCTTTGAAACTACGTATATTGATTGTTCATTGGGCTCTTGGATCCTTATTCAGCAATAGCTTCAACAGAGGGAAGCCCGGCAGGCTTGGATCTCTATGCTTCAGAAGAATCTTGCTTGCAAAAATTCTTATACTTTGCTAACTTGTTATATTCCTTGAGAGGAATTCCCATCATCATTATTATTAATCATTGGAATTTACTTACATGAACTTTGTTTATTCATGATTTGTTATTTAAAGGGTTATTACTATAATCATAAGTTATTGGTTTTTCACACCTGATTCAATATGAGACAGCTTCATCTGTGTTCAGCTGGGTTTTGGAGACACGTGGTGGAAACAGAATGCCCCTTCAGCCTTAATTTATTATTTACAAAATGAAATAATTTGATTAAATGGTGCTATTTCTACTGAAATAGGAAGAGGGCATAGCTCAGTGGAACAGCATCTGCTTTGCATACAGAAGAGTTCAGGTTCGATTCTTGGCATCTAAAGTTAAAAGCATCAAGTAGCAGATGATGCAGGGAGAGCTTCTGGTGTTGGTGTCACGAACGGATGTGTCTCGGGAGTCTCCCGAGCCGTTTGCTCCCTTTTCGCTCTTCGGGGGTTACCCGCATCGGCTCAACCTCCTGGAGGGAGGAGAGCAGCAGGGGGCTTTTTCAGCCCCCCCATAGACGGCAAATGGCGGGTGTGTGGCTGACTTGCCCTGAAGCAGGAGCGGAGCAGAGGAGGAAACATGGCTGCCATGTTTCCCTTAGTGGCGACCGGCCATTGTTTTTAAAGTTGAAGAAAATTGGCTACACATCACAAGAAGAGACTTAACTGCGTAGAAACAGGAGAAGGTTGAAGGATGAAACATTTTGGATTTAAATACCCCTAGAAGATGTTCCCAAACATGATGAAGCGGCTGCGAAAGGACTGGGAATGGAATTTGTTGTAAAGTTGAGGGGGTAAGAAAAGGGTTGGTTTTTTTCCCTATTTGAGCTGCAGTTGTGTGCTATGAATGGGATTTGGTGGAAAGTAACAAAACAATAAACTAAAAGAACTGCATAAAGCGATTTTGGAAAATTGAATTTCTGTCTAAGAATTGGTAGTGTTAGAAAATTGAGAATGGCTGAGGAAGAATGGGATACAGATACTTTAGTTAAAACCCTCACCTGGGAACAATTCCAAAACTTTTTGGTGAGAGAAATTACCCAAGCAGTTAAAACTGCCTGTAGTAATCTTGTGGGAAAATATACAAATGTAAGTCAAAATAAAAGTAACAAGGGCTCCGGTCACACGGGCAGGAAAATGCGGGGGGGGGAAGCGTGGCTGTTTGCCCCGGGGCAAACTAACGCAGGGTTAAGCAATCAGACCTCCCATGGAGGTCCCGTGGTAGGGAGAGGTGCTGATCACAGGACGGTCCTGCGTGCAACAAAGAAGCGGCGCGGTGCGGCAAACCTGGTTTTTTTCCGTGTACACCAAAAATGCGCATGCTCCGTTGGGTGCTTGTGTGCATCCACGGAGACTTGGGGGAAAAAACGTTTTTGCAAGGGGACATGGGCGGGCGCCGGATACCACCGGAAACGCGATCAGACGCCCGCCCTTGCCCCGCGGTTTCCGGAAACTAGTACCTCCGAGGTACTAGTTTTTTGCCGCGCGTCTTCGGCGGGAAGCCTCGGTTGAGCCACGGGAGCACTACGCTTCCCAGATGAGCTGGTGAGATCACGCCCGGAAAATCCGCCTGTCTTCCGTCTCTCTAGCGTGGCTAATGTTCCGTGTGACCGCAGCCAAGGAGAACCAACAAGATATTCAAAAATGCAAGGAGGAACAAGATTACTTACAGGAGGGAGTGAAGGAACTGTCTAAAGACCACCTGAATTTAGTGGGAAAAGCTCAAGATAAAGGAAGGGACATTGGACATTGCTCAAAAGAACCAATAATTGGTGCAGTAGAAAAGGAAATAGCAAAAAGAATATGTTTAAAAAAGAGAAAGCTGGAAAAAAGAAAAAGAAGAGGGAAGAACGTGGTAAAGAGATTTAAAGTGGGAAAAGGATTGAAGATTGGATTCTTGGAAAATGGAAGAACGGTTTTGGAAAAGAAACTTCGTGAATATAAAAATTGGAGACATCTGAAAGAAATTGAAAAGGAAAGGAAAGCTTTAGAAAGAGGGGGGGAAGGAAAAGATATATGATGTACTCTTTGTTCTTGGTGGTAGCTCACTAATTGTGGATAGAAATAGTTTAAAGGTGTTATTGTGACAGAATAATGCACAGTACGTGGATAGAGAACTGCCAGAAGTACAAGCTGGGTTTCGAAGAGGTAGAGGAACTAGAGATCAAATTGCCAACATTCGCTGGATTATGGAGAAAGCAAGAGAGTACCAGAAAAACATCTACTTCTGCTTCATTGACTATGCTAAAGCCTTTGACTGTGTGGATCACAACAAACTATGGCAGGTCCTTAAAGAGATGGGAGTACCAGACCACCTCACATGTCTCTTGAGAAACCTCACATGTCGCCAAGAAGCGACAGTTAGAACCGGATATGGAACAACTGATTGGTTTACTGTGACAGCAGCCATGAAATTAAAAGACGCCTGCTCCTTGGGAGGAAAGCAATGGCGAACCTAAACAGCATGATAAAAAGTAGAGACATCAACCTGCCAACAAAAGTCCGCATGGTCAAAGCAATGGTATTCCCAGTAGTCATGTATGGCTGCGAGAGTTGGACTATAAGGAAGGCCGAGCACCGAAGAATAGATTCGTTTGAACTATGGTGCTGGAGAAGACTCTTGAGAATCCCTTGGACTGCAAGAAGATCAAATCAGTCAATCCTAAAAGAAATCAACCCTGACTGTTCCCTGGAAGGCCAGATAATGAAACTGAAGCTCAAATACTTTGGCCACCAAATGAGAAGGGAGCACTCACTGGAGAAGACCCTGATGCTGGGAAAGATTGAAGGTCAAAGAAGACGGGGACGGCAAAGGATGAGATGGTTAGACAGTATCATCGATGCAACGAACATGAAGTTGAGCAAACTTCAGAGGACAGCAGCGGGAGCTGGTCCATGGGGTCGGAAAGAGTCGGACTCGACTGAGTGACTGAACAACAAAAATGGACAGTTTGTAATTTCATAGCATGTTTATGTTTTTGATGCTTTTTGCTCTAAATATGCGCCTAGTATGAATTATATTTAAATTAGCAACAAGGAAGGAGATACTTGAACAGAAATATAAAAGAGGTTTTAATGTTATTGTATTGTAAAGTAATTATAATAACAACAATGGTAGGATTGAGTAAGATCTGGACTTCATGTTAAGAACTAGCTAGCGGGATACAAATTGAAAATAAATAAATACATAAACAAATTAAAGGTGCCACTGGACTCAAACTTGGTTCTGCTGCTTCAGACCAACATGGCTACCCACCAGATTCTTTATTCAACTTATAATATACTCATATGTAGTGCTGCAGAACAAACATTAGGGGAAATAACTTCGGTTTTTACTGTTTTCATCAATATCCTGTTATTATTAACAACTGCTAATCTCATGCAATGCTTTGAAACAATCCATTTAATGTACCTGGTGGCCCAGGCAAGCCCTGGCTTCCTAGTCTTCCGGGTAAACCTGGTAATCCCGGCGATCCTGGTCTTCCTGGAGCAGTTTCAGATATAGCAGGGAGGCCAGGCTCTCCTCGAGCACCTTGAGGACCTTGTATTCCCAAACTACCTTTGGAACCTGGGACACCTATTAAAAAGATAAAGAAAACACTATGGAATTTTATACCCAAGATATTCTCTTTTGTGCCCCTCCACACCTGATGGAATCTATATATCTAATAGCCAAGTTGCCCCCTCTGTGCGGATATCTAAATCCGCACATCAGGGGCACCTGGGGGGGAGGGAGAGTTTTGTGCACACGTGGGGTGGTCCCCAGGTGTGCACAAAAATCTAAAAACTAAAAAAAATATCGGGGGGATGCGCAGGGAACGCTCTGCACACTCCCTCGCCGCCGCCGGCCTCGCTTGGGAGGGGGGAACAGCTGGGCTCGCCGCCGCTGCCACCTCGGAGTCAGCCGGCCGGGGAGATGAGATGATGACTTTCGTTTCTGCTGTTCCTTTTGTTTTTTATTATCTGTCTGCTGTTTTTTTATCTGTCTGCTGTGCTATATGACCTTGGGTGCCCGGTGCAGTATTTCTCCTGGGAAATGTCGCCCGTTACTTTGGCGGGTTCCTGTAGGCGACCTGATTGCCTGTGGGCCATGAGGGGACCCTTTTGAGTTGCCAACCCTACCCAGCTTCACCCATTTTGTAAAAACACTTGGCAGGCACCAGACAAGGGGTTGGCAGTTGCCAGGGTGCCCACAGGCACCATGTTGGGGACTCCCCCACCCCCGCCCCCCGCGAGTTTCACGAGTCTTCTTTCTTGTAAACTACCTAATGAGGTCAGTAACACTCCCACACTATTATCACTCCACCAAATATGCAAAACAGAACTATTTAGAAGGGCATTTCTATAAAGGAAAACTCATTGCAGTTTCTAATATTTGCTCATGGTTTTTATTGTCAAAATATATGTTATGTTATTAACTAAGGAATATTCTACACAAGCATTTCCCTATGAAACAGCATCAGAGACACGAGAGTAAACTGCACAGATCTCCAAATGCTTAATCAGTTCTCTAAAAAATGCTGCTGTCACCAATTTTTCCCAACTGGCCAGAATCTTCAGTCTTTCTCTAAGCACCTCAGTAAAAGGACTTAAAGACGTTAACATGTTTATGTATTTTATTTGACAGATTACTTGACAGAACAAATTTCTTTTATTAATCTTAATTCCTGTGAAATGGGCAAGAAAGTATCTTCACCAGTTTTATTTATAGCAATGTAAAATGTTCCAAAGTCATATCTTGACTTTGCCCATTGAAGCATGTCTCCTTCTAGGAATATGGAAACAAATTCTTGCATTCATAATTATCATGACATTCAGACCGATCATTACCTATGTATCATATTTATGCCCTGCCGTTTCTCCAAGGAGCTCATAAAGGCTGATGATTCTCCCCTCCTAATTTTATCTTCACTCTACCCCTTGAGGTGGGTTCATTTGAGAAAGTATGATTGATCCACAGTGAATTTCTTAGCAGAATGGGGACTTTATCTCAGGCCTCCCCAACCCTAGTCTAACACTCTAATTACTATGCAACATACTGGCTCTCCATAATATTTTATAGCACCAGCTACAAGCCTATCAGCAAGCTCAATATGCAGTTTTCAAGCTTCAGCACATTTATTTAGTTCTCAGTCACTCTCTGACACATGGAGAAACCTCAGTTCTGTTTACTGCATTATGATTTTTAATGTTGAGTGAAAAAACTTTTTTTAAAAAAAGAATCTGTCTTAAATATGATGTCCAAGTCATGACTCCCATGGCTTATAGGACTCCTCATCATGCACCAGAGTTGTGCTTTTCATGAAAAGTTTTAATTAAGCTCAATAGATCTAATGTACACTATTAAGGGCTACTTGGACAGGTTTTTAAGTCAAAGGGCAGCGGTCTGCATAACTTCACTGACATAACAGCAATTAAATCCCCCTTCATTGCAGGCCTTGATGGCAGCTAAAATGTTTTTAGTTTGGAAATCCTTTAAAAACTAAACTTCTAAGCTTGATTTTAAATTGTAGCTCTTGATAATATACCGTTTTCTGTCCTTTGCAAATGGCTTTTGTTATTTTACGATTATTGCTGTATGATACTGTGAACCACTTTCAGTAATCACTTAATTAGAAAGGCAGAATGGAAATGTCCTAAATAAATAAAGACAAATGTTTTCACACGTGCAAATACAATGACATGATTTAAAAAAAATCCTTATATGTTCTACTGTAAGACTCTTACTAGCTCCAGGTTCTCCTGGCCTTCCATCCATGCCTGAAGGACCAGGCAATCCAGTGGCACCAACATCTCCAGAGGGCCCAGGATCTCCAGGATCTCCTTGAATACCTAAACAAGATCATCAAGAGGATGGTGTTTTAAAAATAATGTAATGTTATCATGATTTTTATTAAATCTAAAATAATTTAATATTAATTATACCTTTTATTCCAACACCTGCTGTTGTTTGAGCGCCTGGTGGACCTGGCTGCCCCCTCTTTCCAGGTTCCCCCTGTGGGAGTGATCAGATTTATTGCAATGTAACAATACAATGATATTCATACCTTACATACATAGTTGCGGAAGGAAAATAATAAAGCACAATAATGAAATATATTGGGACTAGAAATAAGGCCCTTCGTGGAAATAAATACAACAAGCTCTAGAAAGAGGCTCTGGGGGGGTGCCCAGGCCTTGGGCACTCAGTGTCAATTTTCTGTGGCAACCTCAGCAGGGTATAATGATGCAGAGTCCACTGTTTTCTCAGTGTTTTTCAGAACTGCCTTCTGAAGAACACTTGTAATTCTGAGTGATCTCCAGCCCTCCCCTGGAGATTGGCAACAGTGGTTCCCCAGTAGGAAATGACTGGTTTGGAGGGTGGAGTCTATCGCATTGTACCTTTCTGAGGTCCCACCCCTCCTCAAGCCCCACCGACTCCAGACTCCACTCCTCAAATCTCCAGAATTTTCCCAACCTAGACTTGGCAACCCTATCTCCTTCCCAGGTAACCAGGCCTCTTTTGGGGCAAGAGCTCCCCGGAGCGATGCTCTGGAAGAGAGGAGGCCAGGAGGTGGGGACATGTAGCAAGCCCCACCCCCCCACTTCCAGCAGCCCTCCTCTCAGTCTGGCTGTGAAGAGAAAGAAGAAGGAAGGTAAGTTCCGGTTCGGTTCCCCTCCCTGCCTTTTCAGGTCCAGGAAAGGCCTCCGCAACCCCCCTCCCCGCCTTTCCAGGTCCTCACTAAGAGGTAAAGGGGAAAAAAGTGTATGTGTAAAAAGTGCCTCCACAGCCTGCCTGAGAAGGAGGGGGGGGTTGCAAAGAAAAAGAATGTGTGTGAGACAGTCTCACCCAAATCAGCTGGACACTGCAGAAATTAGAGTCCTTTGCCTCTGTCTCTGCATTTGCAGTAGTGAATCAATGGCTCACATCTGAAGTACTGGAGATTGAAGCCTCTCATGTAAACAATGAAAACAGCTTCTGTCTTGGGTTAGGTGAGAGAAAGCAACTTGTCTTCAAAACAAAGGGAGGTCCTTGGGTCAAGATCAGACAACTGAACTTTGGGCTAGTTACTGATTCCTCCATTATGCTATATTGGTGCTGCATTTTCCCATTAGCAATGAAGGCACCATAACCATTTCCTCACTTGCCAGTTTTCCCTTAATTTTTTCTCCCTGCAGTTTAATGTGTGTGTGTGTGGGGGGGGAAAATGCATAAAGTGCTAACTGGAGTAGAGAAATGGCAGAAATAGTGACAAAATGACTAACCACTCCTTTCCCATTCAAAATCTCCCCCCCACACACAGAAATCAAGGATTTGCTGTTCTTAAAATTGGCCCTGTTCTTCTAAGGGATACCCACTAGAGTAGCCCTGGATCAGTAGATGTATGGGGACCTAGATGAGAGTCCAATAACACCTTAGAAATTAGCAAGTTTTTTTTTTTGGGGGGGGTTAATAAGCTTTGAAGACTTGAAGCTCCCTTCATCAGATATAGGAAACTGAATATTTACCCCAATGTGACAAATAGCATTTCCATGGAACTGTTTTTCAGGTTGAGGAAATGACTGGGTGGGAGCTTAAATTATCAGCAGGATATAATGAGAAAGAGTCCACCATTTTCTCCAGGGGAACTGATCTCTGTCATCTGGAGAATTGTTGTAATTCTGAGTGATCTCCAGCCCTCACCTGGAGATTGGCAACCATAGTTCCCCAGGAGGACAAATACGGTCTTTCTCCACAGTGGGGACCAAAGCAGCTTACATCCTCCTCCTCTCCCCCTTTTGATCTGCACAACAACCCTGTGAGGTAGGTTAGGTTGAAAGTCTGTGACTGGTCTGAAATCACCCACTCAGCTTCCACAGCAAGAGCCTACGTCTGGCAGACCCTGCTCTGAAGCGCTAATTGCTATGCCACATTGGCTGTCCTAGTTGAGAGCCAATTTGGAGTAGAGGTTAAGAGCATGGACTCTAATCTGGAAGAACCAGGTTTGATTCCCCACTCCTCCACATGCAGCTGCTGGTGCGACCTTGGGTCAGTCATAAATTCTTTCAGAGCTGTTCTCTCAAGGGCAGTTCTCAAGAGAGCTCTCTCAGCCCCACCTATCTCACAGGGTGTCTGCTGTGGGGAGGAAAAGGGAAAGGGATTGTAAGCTACTCTGAGGCTCCTTTGGGTAGTGAAGAATGGGGTATAAATCCAAGTTACCCAGAGGGCACTGCCAGGCTTTGAGTAGCCAACCTCCATGTGGAGCCTGAAGATCACCTGGTTCTGTCAGTGAAAGGTGGGGGGAGGAGTGGTATCACAAATGAACTCCAGACAATAGATCTCTCTCCCTGTGGAGAAAATAACTGCTTTGGAGGGTGGACTCTATGGTATTCTATTCAGTTGAGGCCTCTCCCCTCCCCAAACTTTGCCTTCCATAGACTCCACCACAAAGTCTCCAGGAATTTCCCAACCTGGAGCTGGCAACTCTAGTCATGATGGACACCAGTGAGTTTTCTCTCAAAGGCCAAAACTGGCCTGGAAAGGGCCTCCTCCCCCTACCTTTTACTGACAGAAACAAGCTTGCTTGCTTAGCAACAGCCAGTGAAGCAAAAGTGAGCCTAGCAGCAGGAGGAGGTGAAGCATCTTCATCAGGAGAGACAGCTGTTTTGGAAGTTTATTCTGTCATGGAATAATAGTGGCCAGGCTGGCAGTGGGTGGGTGAGAGGAGCAGACCCAGTACCCAGCCAATGGCACGTGCATACTCTTCAGTGGTGGTTGATGGCTGATGGCGTGCACAGCACAGCTAATGGGAGAGCTGGAAACTGCCAATACATTAGGCTTTTATATATATCAGATTATTTTAAAATAACTGCTCTGTGCTGGTAAGGAATAGTTTACATTCCATACAAGTTTGATATACATATTAAAAGCTTACCTTGGTGCCTGGAAAGCCAGGTTGCCCAGGAAACCCAGAAATTCCCAATTCACCCTGAAAAAATATTTTTAATATGTTATGTGTTATATGTCTCTCTGTCCCTATACAAGTGAATGCTTATTTTAAAAAACAAGCAGGCAGATGATGCACGCTGTGCTACAGCTGGTATATTTTATTATTTTTTTATTTGTTGTGATCCTCTTAGATTATTTTAGCATGCAAATTAGTTCCACTGACATTAATTACACTCATTCTTCAAAATGTCACTCCCTAATTTAATGGACATTATACTAGAAAAGATAAAATAATAAAAAGAAGGGAAATCTTTTAATCAGGAACTGTACATATGCTTCTATTAGAGTCCTATCTGACAAGATTTGCCAGTTCAGAGCCAGTTTATAATCATAATGTAGCTTCTCAGACAACCTACATTATTCATTTAATAAATGAATATGCAATCAAATATCCTGGTTTCTCACTATCAGAAGTATAAATGATAATGGTAAAAAGACAAAAAGAACTCATCAGCAGTGACAGTAACTTATATAACAATGGAAGATATTTGATATTTATACTACCAACATAGTATCTATATAATATATATTCCCAAATTTGTTTCAGCAATTAATCACAAGTAACATCATGTTTTTGTATTCTACCTTGTTTCCTGGAAAACCTGGAGATCCATAAGAACCAGGAGTCCCCTACAGTAAAAATAAAAGATAGAGAATCACACAAAACATCAGTTATTTACAATACACTGAATATATAAACACACTGGAAGTAAATTACATTTAAATCATTGGAATGCACCTACACATAAGACCCTGATATAAATAAAGCTAGTCATAATTAAATGGATTTACAGGTTAGTCCTTAGAACTCCAGTACCTATGCATCAGTGAAGCTAGTCAGTATCCTACACTCAGCAGAGAAAACATATTTTTTTAAAAAATAAAAACTTTGAGGAATTGAGAGCATAACATTGGCAATGGGGTACACAGCAACACTGCCAACATCTACTAATCATGGTGCAACATGCTGATGATACCCTCATCAGCCAGACAAAGCAACCAAACAATACAGAGTGATACCAGCCTGCCTCCTTGACATCATCCTGACCCACCTACTCATGGAACAGAACAGGAACAAAGGAAACAGGAGTGGCATGGCACATTGCCAAGTTACACGGGCATAGGGACTTAGTGGCCATCTCAAGCAGTTTCTAGAACAGCCTGAATGGTAAACAGGGATGACAATCTTTGGTTAGCACGGAGTCATTATGTACCAGTACATACCACAGATTTCAACAGGTTTTACTTTAACTAATTGTTTCTGTCCTTTGCTACTCTTGCAGACGGCTGAAGTATTCTAAAATTTGCATAGCTGAAACACATAACTTTTAAAAACACCATACATTTTAAAGTAGTTGATAAAGGTAAGGTAAAGGTTTCCCTTGCTCAAAAGCCAGATGAATCCGACTCTAGGGTTGCGGTGCTCATCTCCGTTTCCAAGCTGAAGAGCCAGCGCTGTCCGAAGACGTATCCATGGTCATGTGGCCAGCATGACTAAACACCAAGGCACGTGGAACGTTGTTACCTTCCCACCGAAGTGGTACCTATTTATCTACTTGCAATTTCTTGCTTTCAAACTGCTAGGTTGGCAGGAGCTGGGGCCAGAGACGGGAGCTCACTCCGTCATGCGGCACTCGGGTCTCGAACTGCTGAACTACTGACCTTCTGGCCTGCAGTTCAGCGCCTTAACCACTGAGCCACTGCTCAGTTGATAAGACTACACAAAAATGGCTTTGAGGGCCAGAACATCCTTTATATACACAAGTTAGTTATTCCAAGCAGGGGTCATTTCGTAGAAAAAGAGCTAGGGGAACTCATTAGCATAACTCATTAGCATATGCCACACCCCCTGACATCAGGGGCCCGGTGGTGGACCTGCAAGGCCAGTGGGAGTGCGAGGAAGCCCCGCCAAGGCCCTCCCTGGCCCCAGGCAGGCAGGGGTGGGGAGAGGCGGGGAGGAAGAAACTTACCCTCCCTCTTCTCCTGCCTAAATGAGGGCTGGAAGCAGGGCGGCCGGAAGCAGGGGGCGGGGCTTTGTCATGTGCCCCGCCCCCCTGCACCTCACCCGGGGGAACTGCGTTCCCCCCCGAAATGACCTCTGATTCCAAGGATGTTAAAAAGTACATATCAGGTCCATATGCACAGTGATCGTTTGACTTCAGTTTCTTGAACAGCACCTCCCCATCCCCTCCCCCAAATGCATGGTAAATCTTATTTGAATCCCAGGGAAATGTCAGAAGCAATTAGATTATAGCATTAAGGTCACCTATTTAAAGAAAGTCAAAAGTCCCACCAGGCATGCTTAGGGCAGATGTGTGACAATAATGCTTAAAATCAGATAGGAAATTAAATAATATAAAATATAATAGAAAGATAATATGCAAAGTGCTGAAGGTTGAAGCCATGATTGCCTTATACTCCATCTTCTTCTTTTTTTGTTCAAAAAGATTTTTTTTTTCTATTTGGTCACATATTTTTCATCTATTTATCCAACAGTTACAAAAAACCCATTTCCCCCCCTTCCCCCAAAAAGGCTTCCCGCAATGCGTCTCCCTCATGTCATACATAGTCAGTAAAATCAAGATAACATCACATACTTAATATTGTTCTAGACACAGTAAATTATGTTTCACGTCCCAGTTTTTTTCTAAATATGATTTAAAGTCACTCCATTCTTCAAAAAATTTCTGGTCTTCTTCGTTGTTCAACTTTTTCATTATTTTGTCCATTTCGGCCATGAACAGAACTTTTCGTATCCACTCTTCCAAATCTGGTATTTTTTCCTGTTTCCAATATTGGGCATATACCATCCTAACTGTGGTTATCAAATACCAGAACAATGTCTTTTTTGTTACATTCAATTCTTCCATTTTCAAACCTAAGAGCAGAATTTCTGGTGCTTTCCTAAAAGAACATTTTAGAATCTTTTGCATTTCATTGTGGACCTTTGTCCAAAAATCCACAGCTTTGTCACATGTCCACCACATATGGTAAAATGAGCCCTCATGTTTTTTACATTTCCAGCATTTACTAGACAAGTTCTCATATTTGCAATTTTCTTAGGTGTCATGTACCATCTATATATCATTTTGTAACAATTTTCTTTTACATTGGTACACACAGATAATTTCATAGAATTTTTCCACAAATACTCCCATGTATCTATAGTTATTTCCTTATTCATATTAACGGCCCATTTTATCATTTGTTCTTTTACAGATTCATCTTCCGTAAACCATTTCAACAATATTTTATACATATTAGAAACCATTTTTCTCCCTCCACCTTCCCAAACAGTTTCTATTTCGTTTTTATCTTCTCTAAAACCATAGTTTTTCTTATCCATTTTAAAAATATCATATAATTGCATATATTTTAGCCATCCATAATTATATTGAATTTCATTCTGCCCTTTCATTACCCATTATGTTCCTTGTTTTGTTATTAAGTCTCTATAAGGCAACCATTCCTCGCCTTGCTGTCTTGAATATGGTGTCCAAACTTCTGCTGGTACAATCCATAATGGTCTTGCATCTCGAAAATATTTTCTATATCTTGTCCATGTCAAAAATAAAGCATGTCTTACCAGATGACGTTTAAAAAAGCTATCCATTTTTGTCTTCTCGTACCATAAATATGCATGCCAACCAAACCTGCAATCATGGCCTTCCAGTGCCAGCAGTTTTTTATTGTCCAATTTCACCCAATGTTCCATCCATGTTAAGCAAACTGCTTCATAGTACAATCTTAGGTTTGGTAGCTGCAGTCCTCCTCTTTCTTTAGCGTCACAGAGAATTTTCATTTTAATTCTGGGCTTTTTTCCTGCCCAAACAAATTTCGAGATCTCCTGTTGCCATTTGGTTAAAATATCAGTCTTGTACAATACTGGGATGGTTTGAAATAAAAACATCAATCTTGGTAACACATTCATTTTAACCACGGATATCCTCCCCATAAGGGATAGGTTCATGTTATCCCATTTCTTAAAATCCTGTGTTAACTTGTTCCAAAGTTTTTCATAGTTGTTTTTATACAAGTCCATATTTTTTGGTGTTAACTCAATTCCCAGATATGTTGTCTTCTTTACCACCTCACAGTGTACCAATTCTTGTACTTCTTCTTGCCTCTTTTTTGTCATATTTTTACATAACAGTTTAGTCTTATTTCTATTTACATAAAAACCTGCCAATTCACCAAAGTCGGTTATTTTTTGAAATAAGAGCGGTAATTCTTGACAAGGATTTTCCACTATAAACATTACATCGTCCGCAAACGCTCTATACTTAAATGTATAACCCTTGCATCTCAATCCTGTAATCTCTCCATCCTCTTGTATCTTACGTAATAATACCTCCAACGCCCAGATAAACAATAGAGGAGAAAGTGGGCAACCTTGTCTTGTTCCTTTTTGTACTCTGAAGTGATCTGTTAATTCCTTATTTACATTCAATTTTGCTTTTTGGTCTGAATAGATCGCTTCAATTATATTTTTAAAGTCTTGCCCCACTTCAATTTTATCCATCAATTGAAACATAAAATCCCAATTTAAATTGTCAAACGCTTTTTCAGCATCCACAAACAAAAATACTACTTCTTTCTCTGGGTGTTTTTCATAATACTCAATTGCATCCATTACCGTTCTTACATTATCTCTTATTTGTCTTCTTGGTAAAAAAAACCCGCTTGTTCTTCAGAGATCACTGCTTGTAAATAGTTTTTCACCCTTTCTGCTATAACTTTGGCGAAGATCTTATAGTTATTGTTTAAAAGCGAAATCGGTCTGTAATTCTTAACGTTCGTTAGGTCTTGTCCTTCTTTCGGTATCAATGAAATAATCACTTCTTTCCATGTATCAGGCACTGTCTTGTTTTCTCTTATTTCGTTTGATAGGGTCACCAGGGCCGGGGTTATTTCTTCTTTTAACTTTTTGTAAAATTTTGCTGTAAAACCATCCGGCCCTGGTGCTTTTCCCAATTTAGTTTCTTCTATTGCCTTAAACACTTCTTCTTTTTGGATTTGACCATTCAATAGTTCTTTGAATTCGCTTTGTATTTTTGGCAGTGTCGTGTTGTCTAGATAGTCCTTTATTTTTTCAAGATCAGCTTTCTTGCCTTGAAATAATTTTGCATAATACTTGAAGAAACTTCTTTTTATGCCTATAGGGTCCACGAATTCTTTCCCTTCTTCCACTATCTTTGAAATAACTCTTCTTTCTTTTCTTGTTTTCAATTGCCAAGCCAGATATTTCCCGGGTTTGTTCGCTCCTTCAAAAGATTTTTGTTGGAGTTTTTTTAAGTTCCAATACATTTCTTGGTTCAATGTAACATTTAATTGTTCTCTCAGGAGCTGTAGTTCTTTTATAATCGTCTTTTTCCCCGGTCTTTTCTTTAATTCTGCTTCTTTTTGTGTAATCTTCTCTAGAACTGCTGCTTGTTTCTTAAATTTCTCCTTCTTTTGCCTCGTGTTTTGTGAGATGAGAAGTCCTCTCATCACCGCCTTGTAGGCATCCCACACCACATGGATAGGAGTCTCTTTGTTCAGATTTTGCTGGAAAAATTGTTTTGTTTCTTCCTTTAATAACTCCACCATTTCTTTCCTGTCCAACAAATCTTCATTTATTCTCCATAAGTATTGTTTATTAGGCTGTTTCATACTCCATATCAGTGGACTGTGGTCTGAAATAACTTTGGGCAAAATTTCAATTTTACGAGTGTTAATTGCTAATTCCCCTGACATCCATATCATATCAATCCTAGAGAAGGAATTATGTCTATTGGGAAAAAAAGTAAAATCCTTTGTAGTTGAATTCCATTTTCGCCATACATCTTCCAATTTCTCTTGTTCTATTAACTCGAAAAAAGTCTTTGGCAATTTGCCACTATGTCCGTGTCCCTTTTGCGGTTGTCTATCCAAAACTTCAACTGTCCCATTGTAGTCTCCAGCCATAATTACTTGTTCATAGGTTTGCTGCTGCAGTTGCTTTGCCAAGTCATTAAAGAAAATTTCTTTTGCTCCATTGGGTGCATATATATTTACTATTAAGATTTTTTTCTGTTGTTCTAAAATCTCCACCCCTACATATCTTCCTTCAGAATCCTTAAAAATTTATTTCGGTTGTAAAGATGCCTTGACATAAGTCACCACTCCTTTTTTCTTATTTACAGCCAGAGAGTGAAATTCTTCTCCAAAAGATTTGTTTATTACAAGATTTTCATTTTGTCTTTTGATATGAGTTTCTTGCAAGCATATCACGTTGCATTTTTGTTTTTGTATCCAACATTTGACTCTGTTTCTCTTATTTGGTGAATTTAGTCCATTAACATTCCATGACAATAGTTTAACTTCCATTGTGCTGTTTTTTTTTTACATTTCGCCAAAGTCATCTAAATTGTCCCCTTTGAATCTATACATGTCCTCTGTCGACCTGATCATCACCCTTCCTCCTTTGTAGTTAAAAGACAGTCCTTGTGGGATCTCCCATCGAAACCTGATATTCATGGTCTTCAGTTTGTCTGCCAGTGCTTTGTATCTCCTCCTGTCTTGCAAAATTGCTCTCGGGAGTTCCCTCATGATCATAACTCTATTACCTTCTATGGTCAACTGGTTGGTGAATTGTTTTTTAAAAATGTCTTCAGTGGTTTTTCTTGTCAAAAATTGCACAATGACATCTCTTGGTAGATTCTTTTTTTTCTGCGATTCTAGAATTCACTCTGTAGATCAAATCAAATTCTCTGTCCAAATCCCCATCATCTTCATCCAAATATGCTGTTATTGCCTTCATCATTGTCTCTCTAATGTTCTCATCTTCTTTCTCGGCTATTCCCCTGAATCTCAGATGGGTTTGCATTCTTCTGAATTCTGTCATTGTTTCAGATCTTCTAAATTGCTGTGCCAAGGAATCATGTTTCTTATCTGCTTTCTTGATTTTTCTCTTCAACCTCTGATACTTTGGTTGCCATATCTTGTATGACCTTGTTGGCTCCTTCCACTTCTTGTTTAATAGATGTTATTTCTGTCTTTACAAGTTCTTTAATTGCGGTAATGTTTTTTTCTTGGGCCTCTTCAAGTTGTTTTAGATGTATTTGCATTTGCTTTTCCATTTGTTTCTCTAGATGTTCTTCTATCTTGGTTCCCATTGCCTGAATCGCATCCGTCATCCTTTTTTCCATAGCTTCCATTGCAGCCTGTATCTCCTTCTTCTCCTTTGCTGACATTTTGGGTGTAGAAGTTGAGGCTACTCTGGGTCTGGCTGATGCGGCTTCAGACGCTTCTGAGCCTGTTCTTCCTCTTCTGGTCTCCGTTTTGGCAAATTAGGCTGTTTCACTTTAAAAGCTCTTTTTGATCATAAAGTCCAAAGCCTTATATGCGAACAGGCTGTTCTCCTTCTTTTCGCTAAAGTCAGATAGTTTTGAAACCTTTAAAAAAGCAATTTAGTTTCAGGTCCTCCTAAAAATGTCGGGCGCAACTTCTCTGTGGTTTTCTAGGTAGAGTAGGTCGGTTTTGTTGTTCCGGGTCCCGTCTGTGCGCTTACGCTTACATCCGGTTCCCCTCTAGTCTTCTTCCGACTTCTTCCGGCTAAACCGGTCCTCTCTAGGAGTTATACTCACTGTCTGTCGTCGGAAGGAAAATGCTGGTACACTGACCCCTTTCTTCCCGCGATACTCCTCGTCAGTTTCACTTTTCGGTTGCGCGCTTATCTCCAACCAGCCGCAGGAATGTTCAACAATAGCGTTTTTGCTGTTAAAGGTAAAGGTAAAGGTTCCCTTGCTCGAAAGCCAGTCGAGTCCGACTCTAGGGTTGTGGTGCTCATCTCCATTTCCAAGCCGAAGAGCCGGCGCTGTCCAAAGACGTTTCCGTGGTCATGTCGCCGGCATGACTGAACACCAAGGCACATGGAATGCTGTTACCTTCCCCCCAAAGTGGTACCTGTTTATCTACTTGCAATGTCTTGCTTTCGAACTGCTAGGTTGGCAGGAGCTGGAACTAGAGACGGGAGCTCACTGCGTCATGTGGCACACTTGGGTCTCGAACTGCTAAACTACCGACCTTCCACAGCCTGCAGTGCAGCGTCTTAACCCCTTGAGCCACCGCCTGTTAAAGCCTGTTAAAATGTCGTAATCATTGAAGTCCCACTAGTATTAATAAGTAACTTGGCCATGCCTTATGTCCCCTGAATTTCAGCCTCTCAGCCCTGTAATGTGCATTTTTAAAATTATTATTATTATTATTACAGAAAGTTAGAGATATATTAAATTCCCGGTATGCTGGTTTCTAGGCTACAGGGGAGGAAGTCTGGAATTTCGTACTTCATCTGAATTGTGCAGCTTAGCGCTTTTGGAGATGGGTAGGGACCGAGCTAAGTTAGAAATAAGACAGAGGCTCAAGGATACCGAACGTCAATTAGATCTACAGGTGTCCCCAACATTTATAGCGCCAATTAGAATTAAATACATCGTTGCGCAGGCCCCATATCTTAACGTTTTGGAGTCCCGTAAACTTAGGAGGGCATATACTCTGGCCAGATGCTCGGCCTTACCCTCTGCAGTTCTTGAGGGTAAATTTAAAAAAATACCCCGAACAGAGAGGCTATGCTTGTGTGCGTTGGGGGAGATTGAATCCCAGGAACATGTGTTCCTAAGATTCCCGTTATTTAAAGAGGTTCGTACTAAACTTATTGATCCCCTTCTGGCAGGCACTTCGGATCAGGACAAGGTGGAGAACTTGTTTCTTAACCTTGAACACACAGCGCTCCATCAGATCGCGAAATTTTGTTCCTTGGTGGTAGAAGCGCATCAGCATGATGGTTGGCACTCGGGTTAGGACTGATGATTTTAACTCATACCGTTCCCTTTGGTAATATGTTTTATTCTTTTATACTATACTGTGTTTTATGGCAGCGTACTTTTAGTTTGGTTCTAAGGAACGTAACGTTTATAATGTTAGCTCTTTTTACCTCGCTGAATTTTGGAAATTTTATTATTTGGCCATTGTAATTCATTTTTTCTGGTTTTATATTGCTAGCTAATCGCTGTTACAATAAAATTCATTCAAATTCATTCATTCATTCATTCATTCATAATATGCAAAGTATTAAAATATGAAATTTAATACAGTCAAAGAGACTGGACAGTGGGTTACATCCTATGACTCTTCTCTACTACTAGTAGCACCTTCCTCAGGTCTCAAATGATTCCTTCAAAACAAGAGGCTTTTTTGCTAGAGAAAGGTAGAAGAGCCAGATATGTTTGGAAAATGAATTGGTTTCTTCTGAAACATCCTTACCTGTATTCCAGGAAAGCCAATAGTCCCCTTTTCCCCCTTCTTTCCATTTCCAAGTTCACCCTGTTATCATTCAAATCACAGCATTTAGCTCGAATAAAGAGATAAACCCTTTAGCAGTGAGCCACAGATGTGGCATACGGTATCCTTGTACTCATATTGATATTCTGGCAGATTCTCTCTTAGAAGATACATCCACTGCTTCTTAAACCTCTCAAGTTTAAAAAGTAGTTT
Source organism: Gekko japonicus (assembly GCF_001447785.1). Taxonomy (NCBI): domain Eukaryota; kingdom Metazoa; phylum Chordata; class Lepidosauria; order Squamata; family Gekkonidae; genus Gekko; species Gekko japonicus. Next base: position 478,679 of record NW_015170283.1, on the reverse strand, counting down.
GGGGATCCATTGTAACAGCTCTTTAAATAGAAACTACTACCCATGTAGGCATAGTATTTGTTCCCATCTAAAGAGTCCTCTTGACAGATTCCCCAGTGTAAAGGCTCTCAGATCACAGGCATAGTCTGTGACTGATGCATAATCAGAAAATTTTATTAAACTATACAAGTGATTTCTTCCCAAAAATCAGAAAAAGAAGAAACTATAGCCATATACACATTTATTAGTAAGATGGATCTCTGCTGACATAAATTGTTCTGTAACTGTATAAGAAATAAACCCTAAAAAAGAGAAAATACACTTTTTAGCCAGGAAAACTACTTGTCAGCATTTTGGTAAGTCATGAGATAAAAGACCTAAGCAGTCAGAACTGAAATACCTAATTAAGCATGCAGAACTAAATCACTGATACTTACTTGGGGGCCAGGCAATCCTTTGGAGCCAATCAATCCAGGCATTCCTTTTATACCCTAAATATTAAAATATTTCATTAAACCGTCTTGTTTCTCCATAGTTGATACACAGCTTCTTACAGGTAATTTCATTTTGGAGAGAGTAACAATCAAAGGCACCCTTGCCATTTATAACACTTTTTCTGCAAAATTATATTGTATTACTGTTATGTCTGCAGTTGTACCAAGTAATGTACCATGACATCTCCTTTGAATACAGAGGTTCCACGGTGTGGAGGTGATACACAGCTTAGCAGGATGAACATTCCACTTTTGCTTTGCACAAGCTGTGTTAGGGTAATTAAAGCATATCCCAGTTACCTAGATGAAAATAATTTAAACTTCCAAATAAATCCATGGAGACTTCCAAGTAAATTGGACATTAATTGCCATACAACAAATGTTACCATTACTAACAGATGCTATGATTTGTATACCTTTTCTCCCTTTAGCAGATGAGAACTTGGAGGTCCAACCAATAATGGCTGTCCGGGAGAGCCAGGAGGCCCCACATCGCCCTATAAAATCCAGATAAACATGAAACTGAGTAAATAGGCCCATGAACTTAGTTGCAGGGTTATAATTCTATACCTGAAGAACCTTCAACTAATATCTACTAACTCTTTCTTATGCTACCATCTCATCAATTCTTCTTCACATATTAGCATGTGCCAGATAGTGCTGATTTATCTATCTCTCACAGGGTCACTGCTATGAGGAACCTTCTAAACTACTTTGGGTCCTCATTGGGTAGAAATATGGGGAATAGATATCTAAACAAACTGAGGTTTTCACTTCTTCTTGAAGACAAATAGCAGTAAACAAGACGGGGACCCGCGATACTCGCTGGGGGGGAGGAGAGCTCCGTCTCCTCCATCCCCCCCTCGATCTCCCCGAGGAGGCGGCGGCGAGGCCGGTGTCCCCCCCGCCCGCCGGGCCCCCCGGCCTGCCTGCCGGCTCCGGGGAGGAGGCAGAGGTGGCAGCGAGGCCCGGCTTCTCCCCCCC
>NW_015170283.1:424067-476941 GCF_001447785.1 Gekko japonicus | reverse complement strand
CTGCCTGCCGGCTCCGGGGAGGAGGTGGCGGCGGCAGCGAGGCCCGTCTTCCCGCCCGCCTGCCTCCGAGGCGGTGGCAAGGTCGGCTACAGAGCGTTCGTGCGCATGCGCACGAACGCTCTGGCACTTTCGGGGGGATTTAAACATCCCCCCGATATTTTTTTTTAGTTTTCAGATTTTTGTGCACCCCTGGGGACTGCCCCAAGAGTGCACAAAACTCTCCCTTCCCCCCCAAGTGCCCCCGAAGTGCAGATATAGATATCCGCACGGAGGGGGCAACTTGGCTATTAGTATAAGGATGAATTCTAAGCATTCTCTGAATGCAATGATCTTGGACGTATATTAAATTTCTGAGGGTGATTTTCTAAACTTAGAACAAGGCCTGTTCACTCACAAAGGAAGCCCCAAACATTCAATGATTTCTTCCTAAAGTGGCATAACACTATTAGTGTTTCACTGAAAGTGCCAGGTTTACAGTGTAATCCTTTTTTAAAAAAATAGTTTTTTTATTAAGAAGAATAAAACAACATAACAGCATATTCAAACATGTCAAAAGAACCAATCTTAACATTACAATATTATCCTAAAGGAGATATAACAGCACAACTGAAACATAACCATCACCGTAAACCTAAATTGCCATCATTTGGCTTGTATATATAAGGATTAAAGTCTACACCTCCCACTTCCTAAATGGTGATCGATCTACCATAAGTCATCCGTATAAATTTGAACAGGGCCTGGATTAAAGTCGTATCCAAGGGACATAAGCAGCCCTAGCTGGGATTATGTTTTTCTCTGACATAAACTGAAGCACTCTGAACCACACAGCCACAAATCTTTCATATGCCTTCGATGTATCTGTTAATGGAGCTTGGGTGACCTGTGTCAACTTATCTAAAACGAACAAGTCCCAAATTTTATCATGCCATGTTTGTATCCGAGGGGGAGCACAGTCTTTCCATCCCGCCGCTATGGTTAAACGTGCTGCATACAGTGTAATCCTGAACAGAGTTACACTATTCCAAAGTCCCCTGAAGTCAACAGTCTTAAAAAGGTTAAGTCTGCTTAGAGTGGTACTACAACTGTCCACATTTTTGTATGTGCCTCTTCTAAGCAGGCATATTGTTGTAACTGAAGCTGTGCTTGTACAAAAGATTTCTAGAATCCCATAATCACTGAGAAACAACTATGCATAATATTACTATTTCTTCATTAACTACCTCAGTAAATTCAGTAAAGGAAATATATACTAACCTTCAGCCATCCATTTAATTTTTAAAAACATATTTACACCATTATTTCTAGTTATAACTTCTTTGCTTACTGGCTCTCCTTTCTGACCTTCCACTCCGACACCTGGATTTCCCTAATAAAAGTGAAAGAAAATAATGTCTGAATCTGTTGTTAAAACAGGTAGCTCCTAGAAACAAGTTTCTGTAAACCCAGTAGATAACCGTAATTGAAGGTAATATTCTAAAACACAAGGATGAATACCAGTTTGATTGATATTGTATAAATATTCATGAAAAACAGCTGCTCACCTGTTTGCCTGGTAAGCCAGGTTGACCAGGAGCCCCCTTTAAGAAAAATAAGGAAGGAGGGGTCAAATTCAGCCTGAGAAAGATACAGAGTTGCAGTCTGTTCTTAAATTGTATGTCCTACTATTTTTTTTTTGCTTGAATTTTTTTTGCTAAATCATAGTTTATATAATTACTGTACATATTACCGTCTCCTTTTGTAGTTATACTGTGTGAGATTGTGACAGATTTTTACGTTCTTTATCCTTCAGCCACGGTCAGGGCTGGAGGGTGAACCTTGTGACATGCCTGTGAGATTGCTAAGAAGTGGGAATTTGTGCAAGTTGGGGTAGATAGTAAAAATAAGGCGTCCGAGACTGGTTGAATTGGCAGATGTTTGTATTATCACAGTTTTTAAAAATAAATTACCAACAGTGTAAAAGAGGACAAGAAGGAATGGGACAATGGCTGGGATGAAGAGTCCTGTTCTTGCATACATTTATGTAACTGGCAATCAATAGCACCAAAGTAGTATCACTTTTTAAAATTTACCAGTTCCTCTGCCAAAAGTCCTAGAAATGCAGAGCTAATTATGATTAATTTCAAACTTGCAAGTGGCTGGTAGCAGGGCCCCACATGGACTTACATGGTTGGCACAGGGACCCAGGAGCAATACTGCTGTCCCAGCGAGAGGTCAACACGCGACACATCTCAGTTGAGGCTGGCCAAATGCTGCCAGTACAAATAATGACACAGCAGGGGGTGGGAAGAGGAAGGCATGGCTGAACCTCAGCAGCTGTGCTGGCCAACAGTTTGCAGGTGGCCCAGCAGATGATAGGCTGGAGTGTTGCCGATCTGGCAACAACCGGGGGGGGAGGAAGCTAAAGAGGTCCAACAGAGTCTGCCAGGGACTCTTCTGTTCTTCCAGGTGGGAGGCCAGGAGTGGTCACTGCAGGGGTTTAACCTCTCAAGGCTTATTTAAAGAATGTAGGCTGAGGAAATGCAGGAGCTGACCCTGCTCTGTGTGCATAACAGCAGAGAAATCAGGTGATGGCAACTCCTCCTCTCTTCTCTTGAGGTCTTGTGGGCTGCAAGCAATGAAGCAGTCACAGTTAGGGCAGCCAAACCCCCACTGGGGGCAGGGAGTCCCCAGATCTTCTTTCCTGCTGTGGCTCAGAGTGGTGGCAGGATAAAATATTTTTAAATTGGCCTTTGGGCCATTTACTAAACCAGCTATGAGAAAATCATGCATATATTCTTAGGAAGAGAAACCAACAGATTGTAGCTTACATCTCATTTTATACAGCAGCTTTCTACACTACTCTTTAATGGTTGCCATTGTTGCTTTGTTTGAAACGACACAATATTTGTCAGACAAAGGGATTAGAGAAATTCCATGCACTCTCTACTTCCTTCATGGAGCAGTGCTATCAGATTTGGTTTCCTTGGAATGGGAGAGAGTTGGAAACTTATGTTGCCTTTCTAACAGCTGCTTTATTTACAAATGTGCAAGTAAAGCACTGGTGGGGGGGGGGAGAGGCAGTCGTCATAGGGCAGCTGATCTGCACTCGATATCAGACCCCAAGAAAGGGAGTCTATATTCACAGATACTTCAGCCAACATCAAACTTCTTCTCTGTTCCAAACTCACACTGTGTTTCTTCACACATATACTCACTCTTTAATCAGCTGTTCACCTCCTCCAAGCTCTCCTGGGTACTTCAGCAAAGCTTTTAGGAGAACATCTTATAACCATTAATGCCCATAGGAGAACCATCCACAGCTATTAAGAAATGCCAGGTGTTAGGAGGAGGGGAATGATTCTTACCAGGGGTCATTTCGGGGGGGACGCGGGGGGATGGTGTCCCCCCGGGTGAGGTGTGGGTGCGCGGGGCACATGATGAAGCCCCGCCCCCTGCTTCCGGCCACCCCGCTTCCGGCCCTCATTCAGCCAGAAGGAGGCAGGAGTGTGGCCTTATGACACACTTCCGGTGATGTCAGGGGGTGTGGCCTTATGACACACTTCCGGTGATGTCAGGGGGTGTGGCCTTATGACACACTTCCGGTGATGTCAGGGTGTGTGGCATATGCTAATGAGTTATGCTAATGAGTATCCCTAGCTCTTTTTCTACGAAATGACCCCTGATTCTTACCATGTATAACCCAAGTGATAGACCTATTCAAAGTATTATGGATAAGTTACAAGGGAGCTAAATAACCAGCTGTACAAGAAGCTGTGCAATCCAATGCTAATTTTATTTAGTTTGGTGGGTAAAAAAACTGGAAATGTGGCTCTCTGTTGAGGAACTTAGAGGCAGGAAGATCACTCCTAGCAAAAAAGGGGAGGATTCAGAAGCTAACACCCTCAGTGGCTTAGGAAATCTTGGCTCATCATGCTGATGGACAAAAATTATCATGTGAACACAAGAGGGGGAAAAACCAGCAAGCTTTATGTTTAATAAAAGATGGAGACCTTCTATTGCTTACTGGAATAAGGTAAAACTAGAGGGAAATGTTAAATTATAAATATTGTCATGTGAATTTACACACAGGGCTAAAGCACAGATATTATGACACCAACACTGTTGTTTTCTTTATGGTATCTATAGATGTTTTGTGTAATTTTTATATATAATAAAAACAAATTTTAAAAATCTATTCAAAATATTTGGATAGTAGTTTCACAACAGAACACCATATTCCCTGGAATTCTGTTGAATTCTCTCTCTCTCTCTCTCTCTCTCTCTCTCTCTCTCTCTCTCTCAATGTGGTTGGGAAGACTACTGATTCTCCCCATTCTCACTATGAACACAAAGAATTCTCTTATAAGATATAGCTTAATAGGTGCATGTCCCTGAGAACAGGTGGGTGAAATAAAAGTTTTAGTATTATACCTGTGATCCTGATTGGCCTGGATATCCAGGTGAGCCTCTTGGTCCCCTTTCTCCTCTAGGACCCTGAAGACAGATTATATGTTTTGCTTCTTAGCACCAGCAATATCCAATTTTCCACCAAAATATAATTTTACTTCATATCTTATGTAGCAGCTTCAACATCTTATCCAACCTAATACCATCCTCTACTATTTGGCCTTGGCCACATTCCTTGTAAGCACTATTTCTATCAGATACCAGCAATAGCCAACTATTTTACTAATGTTGTTGATTGATTTCAGGGTCACATCATACATGAGCTAACTATCCATTAATGCAAATAACAACAAAAAAGGAATAGACTAAGGCTATGAAACTGAATGATGCACTAAATCTATTTGGGGGCATATAGGCCAAAAAAGCTACTGATCTAAAAAACAGGAAATTTCCTTTCCCCCCCTCCCCCTTTCTTCCTTTCTCAGAGGCTCTCAACATTCCATACCTCCTGGGTCATATTTAGTCCTTCAGCGGAGGATATTTTTCTTTTGGTTAATATCAATATTGTTCCACACTCCTGGGAGTAGCTGAGTGAGTATACAGAATTCTATCCTATCAGTGTGTGACCCAGTTTTGATGATTTTATGCGCAGAGGCCAGACACTTCACCATAGTTTTCCAAATACCTTTCCCTTAAATAGGAGCTAAGGTAATGGAGGTGGAACCAAGTCTCTGGGGAGGAAATAAGGAAGAAGCTGAGCTTCAGGTGAAGGAAAGAGAAGCTGCATGAAAGAGGCAAGGGGAGAGAAAGACCTAAGGGCCCAACTAGACATGACAGCCGTTGCCAGGTTCACTTTGGAAACATGCTGCCATTTAAAAGGTGAGTTTCCAGCTGACGACTCCTTTACATTGTGCTGTAGGGGCCCAATTCTGGTCAGAACCACCTTTGCACGGGAGAAGGAGATCCTGCTTCCCCATGCAGTTTTCCCACCCCAAAACTGCATGGAGGGGCAGCAGTGCCAATTTAATGAAGAACATGTTGATAACTAAAGCATGGCTAATTACAATTAAGTATTGGCTTCGCCTTCTTTTCAATTCAGACCCTTCTAGTTACACCTATCAGCTTCTACTGGAACCGAATGACTCTAACTGGATTACCTATATAGAATTCAAAATTAAATCCCTGGATATCACCTTAGATTCCTTACTCCTTACTTCCGAATCTGAGGCTTTTTCAATTATAAGAGCCAATCTACTTTGTTCTGAGCTACATTCACTGTATAATGCTGCTAATAAAACCTGTTCATCCCTGTATTTTGGAATATCTCCTAAAGTCGGCCAACCTGCCTCTTACCAGTACCAACTTCACACCCACAGAGCCCTCTCTTTGGCGAGATTCAATGTATTACCTTCGGCCTTATTATCTGGTCGCTTTCAGGGTGTGCCCTTTTCTGACGTTGTCCATGCACAAATGATAATATCGACATGATTTCCCATGTCTTGTTGCAGTGCCCCTTCTACCATGCACCACGACTAAAATGTCTAAATTTTATTTTGGCTCAATTAGAAGAATATCCTGATTGCAGAGGTCATTTCGGGGGGGTCGCGGGGGATCGTAGTTCCCCCGGGTGAGGTACGGGGGGTGGGGCACATGATGAAGCCCCGCCCCCCGCTTCCGGCCGCCCCGCTTCCGGCACTCATTCAGCCAGGAGGAGGCAGGAGAAGAGGGAGGGTAAGTTGCTTCCTCCCTGCCTCTCCCCACCCCTGCCTGCCTGGGGCCAGGGAGGGCCTTCGTGGGGCTTCCTTGCACTCCCCATGAGGGGCCCGGCGGTGGACCTACAAGGCCGCCGGCGGTGGACGGGACCATTGGGGGTGGGGTGTGTGGCCTTATAACACACTTCCGGTGATGTCAGGGTGTGTGGCCTTATGACACACTTCCGGTGATGTCAGGGGGTGTGGCATATGCTAATGAGTTATGCTAATGAGTTCCCCTAGCTCTTTTTCTATGAAACCCTTGTTTCTGTATTTTGCAAGTATTATTCTATGCTGTGGTTGTTGTTGTTGGTGGGGTTTTTTGTATATGAGCTTACAAGGGTTACATGCCAATAAAGGTAACTGGACTGGGGGAAAATGATGATGTGGTGGTCCCAATCAGCAATGGGCCTCCACGGAGCAGTTTAAAAGAGTTCCCAGCAGGAAACTCACTTTTTAAAAAGGAGGCACGTCCTTGCAGTAAACCTGGCAATGCCTGTCATGTCTAGATGGGCCTTTATCATGCTGAAATGGGGGAAGAACTGACCCAGGTTGATGCAGTGATAACAAAGGCAATGATGAGAGTGAGAAGGAATCAAGGCAATGGAGAACTTCGACCCACCCTGTTCCAATTAGCCCAAGTTTGTCTTATGTTTACCTAGGACTTCTGTTATCTATTCATTCCACAGAACTACACTTCAAAACTGGAAGCCACTGTTATTAGTTGATTCAGATCAGCTGTCTACACTATTATCACTGAGATCTGATTCATATGCTCAGTGTTCCCACTTCCCATGTCCAACTACAAAAATATGGAGGGCTGCTGGCACAATGGTAACACATCAGGAATTGTATATGCACTAGTGCCATATGACTTGGCTTACACAGGTAACTGCTGTAATTCGCATGGTTGGTGTTGCTACAAAAATCAGTTACAGTGACCAGGAAAACTGAGGTGGCTCCCACACATCTGTCATTCCACAAACTATGTAACATAGAATTGTTCAGGAGGGCTTTTTTATAAAAGTAATAGGGCTACAATATAACAGAATGGTCCAAAAAGGCACTTCATAAAGGGGAAATGACTATGTTACTATGTTGTCACTGCATTGTCTACTGATATAGTATCATTTTCTGCATTGTATTTATACTTTGTATGATGTCTAATATGCTAAATTTATTCAGTTTTTTGTAATCCTAGATTTTTATTAGGTGCTTCATCATATTGATAGTATTGATTTCCATTGTGTAATCTGCTTTGAGTTCCACTGACGATGGCAAACTATAATTATAGTAAGCAAACAAATAAACAAATGTACACATAGGGTTGCCAAGTCCATCTTCCACCCCCAGCGGGGGACTTTGGGGGCGTTCCTGGAAGGGGTGGGGCATCCCCAATGTGATGACATCATGTTGGGGACATCTGCCGCCCCCACCCCCGGCCGTGCGCTGGATCTCCAGAAACAGCAGTTCCCTGCACTTAAAGTAGCCGGCAGTCGGCGTTTCCCCTTTAAGAGAAGCTGCGTTTCCCTTTTAAGAATGAAGCTGGCTTTTCCCTGAAAGCTTGCGGAGTTCGCGCTTGGGATGAAACACGGGTTGCACACCCTTAAAGGGAGAGAGATGGGTGGCTGTGGGTGTTGGGGGTGGGGCAGGTAAAACCCCCCAAAACGGGGGACCCCTGGCAAACCGGGGGGGTTGGCAACTCTATGTACACAATACTAATGTGGAAGTATTGGTTCATACAGTCAGTGCCTCCATGTGATTCCCACAGGGCTACAAACCCAGAAAACCTCTGCAGATCTCACAGATAATCATGTAGGGGCTACTGAGTATCTGAACCATATCAGAGAACTTTCCCACAATATACTTCAGGGCTAAACCTAAATATCTGCTGAATATCAGAGCCAAAGTACAGAGTTTTCAAAAGATCCATGATCTGACTTTCCTCAAAGCTTCAAAATAGCAGTTGTTGGGGTAGAGCAAATCAGGTTGTGATGATGGGAACAAGGTGGAGTTTAATCCTTTCCTCTTATGCTGTTTCCACACACCCCAAGATGCTGTTTTATCACACACCCCAAGATGCTATTAGCTGCAACTGGACTGCACCCTATCTTTTTTCCACCATGGCTAACAGCAGCTTCAAGTATGTCATTTCAATGGAAGAAACAGAGCAGGTGGTAAGTTAATCCTCCTCCCCAGTATTACCACCACAATCACCTCCCCCATGACTGTTCTGAAGTATTTTAAAAGGTACTAGATTCTGATTCCAGATCTCCCACCTTACATGAGGTTGTCCCTTACTAATGAGGATTTTTATCTTCTCTTCAGACCCACTGATTCATGGATGACTTGCATATCACAATGTGGAATTTGTTTAAAATAATCTTCATGCAGTAACTACATAGAGATCTGATCATCAGATGAATTGTTCAGTCATGAGTCTCCAAAACAGTACTGGACACTGCTGGTGGTGTTTGATCATGGCATGAATATGCACCATGGGTACGGATATGGTGGTGAACTTCTATATTTGAATGTCACTAAATAGATCTGCTACTGACCTTCAAACCAGAAGGAAAGGATTATGGGATACCTACAATCCATGCCAGCCTAACTGTGATGATTCAGAATGTATTTTCAAAATCCAATCCCCCCAAAAAAAACCCCAAACTGATAAAGAGCTTACAGGTATTCCATGTGGTCCTGGATCCCCTCTTTCTCCCTGTAACCATAACCAGTCATGATTAGATAAAAGACCACATAAATTCTTATAATAGCTTACTATCACAATGGTATGAGTAACATTCTTCCTTGTAAAACAGAATCTTGTTTCAGTTACTTAACAGAAAATGTTGAACTCTATAGTCATATTTCATCCAGGGAATATAATAGAAGTAAACCATACAAAGAGTTCTCATAGCTGTACCGAAACAGTAGTACTCACTCTGGGTCATGGAGTACCATATTTGCAATCACCATCAACCAAAAGAGCCACACCTAGCATGAGGCCTCAGGAAGACTAAAGGCTTTTCTGCTCCTCTGGCTGCAGCTGTTTCAAGGTAAAAACCAACAGCCAAGTATAGCTCCCACGAGGCAAGGACCTTGCCCACTTTGTTGAAATACAGGGTGGGGAATGCTAATGAAGAACACCACAGGTGGCATGCCGAAGAGCCAAATGAGGCTCCCATTCCACTGAGTGCTTATCTGTGTACTAACACACTTTAGTAACTTCTTTATTCCATACTATTGTTATTGTCAGTTTTCAAGGACTCAGGATAATCAACAGCTTTTAAAAAGCAAACTTGATTTAAAATACAGTTTGACTACTTAATCCTATGTATGTTCACTCAGGGTACTCTCTAATGAATTTTGTGGGATTTACCCCTCATCTGAGTGAGTTAAAGTAATATCAATTAAAATATGTTGGGGGGGAAATACTATGTTATCATCCCTGGCCACCCAATTGTCAAAAGATCCTCAAGGCCACAACTGGAGTCAGTATTTAATTGCTCATATCTACATTTAAACAAAAACACAATAAACTATGGATTGGTTCTAGCAACTCATTAGAGGAAGGTGCTGATGGCTGCATATCTTCCCTGATTTCACTTCCCCACCAGCAGTCCCTTCTCATGCCAGGAAAGTTGTTTCTTGTTAGTAATAGCTAGATGGGTCAATGGTCTACAGTGAGTATGGACAAGTAGCATCCCATCCCCCCTCTTCCATCAGCACAGCTCCACTAAGGTGAGGAAGAGGAGTAAGGAGTAAAGGTGACCTTCTAATTGTAGCTCAGCAAGCCATATGGCTGTTACTCCATGAGGCTCCTATAGCCCCAAGAATCAACTGTCCTGGGGTTGGAAAGGACAGCAGAAAAGAGGAGGGAAAGATTCACAGTCCTTGTGTGAGCAGACTGCTGCATCCAATCTGGCATCAGAAGTTATTTGCTGCAATGGTGCAATCCTAAATACACCTATGAGGAACTAATTCCATTGAAGAATTTCAGAGTAACTTTACAGGACTGGGCTCAAAATGTCTGCAACATGCAATTGAAGTTACAGTCCACAAAACAAGCTGAACTTGGGTTACTTACAAATATAATACTCCTTTTATTGTACACGATACTTTTAAATGGTATAAATATTAGTGTCATAAATTCAGTGTCTAGAGAAACATTTGATAGGCCTGCAACAAAGGGTTGCCAGCTTTGGGTTGGGAAATACCTGGAGATTTTAGGTGTGGAGCCTGAGGAGGGCGGGGTTTGAGGACGGAAGGGACATCAGATGGGTATACTGCCATAGAGTCCACCTTCCAACGTGGCCATTTTCTCCAGGTGAACTAATCTCTGTTGCCTGGAGACAGCTGTAATCCCAGGAGATCTCCAACTACCACCTGGAAGGTAGTAGGCCTAATGCCACATAGGTTTTAATCATTTTTTAAATCATTAAAACAATAAGAAATTATTTGAATAAAAACATGTTCATTAGACTTACAGAAGCACCTTTAATGAACTTGGAAACACTTATGGGATATCCTTTTTCTCCTTTTTGCCCAGGAATACCCTGAAAAGACATTTTAAGACTAATCAATGAATACTTGTTAGAATAATTTTACGTTTTGCTTATAGGATCTGAAGTAGTGATACACATGCAATAGTTGACGTTGATTTTTAACTCATGTAATGAGTTAGGTACAATGGTTTCCTTCCATCACATCTGGTATCTTCCACTAGAGGAAGACTCCTTTCCACTGGAGGAAGACTCCTTTCCACTGGAGGAAGACATCTTCCTCAAATGCAAGAGCCCTCACTGAAAAGAAACTATTGGATCCAACCCAACACGCTTTCACTTAAACTCAAAGTGAGTTTTAAAAAACAATATTATTTTTAAAAAAGACCAACAAAGACAAAAACAAACATATGTACATAAATACATACATATAGGTTGGGGGTTCCATTTACCACATTATTTTATCTGTTAAGTTACCTCATACATTGTCTAATTATATATTTTGCTTCTTTATATTTTCCCACCATGTGAATTTGAATAAAACTTTGCTCATAACTAAAGATATAGTTCATATTTTCTTCTGATTTGGTTGTATGTCCATATGGTTTATTTATTGTATTCTTCCATCCATTCATAAAACCTTAACCATGTGCTCTCAAATTTTTGTTCATTTTGTCCACTCAAAATTAAAGTTAATTTGTCCATCTCTGCAGTTTCAAGTATTTTATTTAAGATTTCTTCTTTTGAAGGTACTTCATTCTTCCTCCAATATTTGGCATATAATATTCTTGCAGCTGTCACTACATGTATAATAAGATAAGAATCTTGTTTTTTACAATTTTCTGGTAATATATTCAATAAAAACAATTCTGGTATATAAGGTATAGTATATATTAACATTTTTGTAACAATTCATGAATCCAGGACCAATATTTTTTAACTGTATTGCATGTCCACCACATATGAAAAAACCAACTTTTTTTGACACTTCCCGCAATAATTTGGTAGGTCAGAATAAAATTTTGCTAATTTATCTGGAGTAATATACCATCTATAAAACATTTTATAAATATTTTCTTTATAAGTACTTGCTTTAGTATATTTTATATTTTTCCATACCTGTGCCCATTGGTCTAAATCAATATTATGACCCAGGTTTTGTGCCCATTGGACAATAGAATCTTTAACTATTTCATCTTGTGTTTTATTTTCCAACATTATTACACATAATTTCTTAATCAATTTTTCATCAGTATATAACAGTATCAATTTCTGTTATTTTTGAATAAAAGCCTATTTTGCTTTGAGTTTAAGTTTAATTGCCAATAGCAAGCTTTGGCTTCTAGAATTCATGCTCAGTCAAAATGTGAGACAAACTTAGAAATAAACTAAGAAAAGGTAGTAGCAGCCCTTCCTTGCCACACTTGTTTCTTCAGCATCATTTAAGGCATATGAAGAAATTCCAGTGCTTCAAAGTCAAGCTTACTGCATGGTGCATATTAAAATGAGAAAGGGCTGCATTCAGACATCATGCTAAGCTGTAAGTAAACTCCAGTTTGCCACATGGCCCCCTGCATCACTTCTTCTTCCTCTCTTCCTCTCCCTTGCTGTGTACAGTACAACTGAAACTGACAACAAATTCTAATTGCCTATGATGTCAAAATGCAAGTGCTTCAGCAATTGGGGATTTGCCCTACAAAACCTGGGCTTCTAAACTACCTCTTTTCTACCTAGACTATCTGTCATGATCTGGGCTGTGCCACCAGAGGCCTACTAGGCCCAGGGAGCCTGGCTAGCAGTAGGGGAGGCTGGGCCTACAAACCCCAGAAGGCCTTGGGAAGTTTTGGTGCCAATTTTGACCAATAGGGAAGAAGAGGGCTGGGGAATATAAGAACTGGTACAAGAGGTAAAGCTGTTCTTCTTCCAAGAGGGCAGAGCCAGAAGAAAGGCTGCTGCAGGGAAGAAACCCTCATCTTGAGAGAAAGGGTGAACAGGCTGAGGCCCACTTGAGATAGGTGAGCTAGGGACAGTATATATTTAGATGTGTTATGGCATTTGATTTCTTGTCTTTTCACCCATTTACTGTTATTATTCTGTACCTTGTTGTTTGACCTCCTATAAAATAAACTATTTTCATTGTTCACTCTGCCTGGTCCTCATACCTATTATTCAGCCAAAAGGGAGGTCTGAAGGTCTTGGGAGGGTGCTCTGGGCCTTCTCAAGGGATCCTAAATCCAGAGTGGTGGCAGTGTCAGGTGACACCCCACCTGAGCCACGACATTATCTTTTTCATATATTTCAATATAGGGATATGATTGTCATGCACATATTGTCTTCACAATGCTTTTGACAAAGTAATAAAAGTCAACTCACAAATGAGCCTATTGGTCCAACACGACCAGCCTCTCCAGGAAATCCTGGTTCCCCCTTTGAACCATTACATCCATCAAAGCCAAGTTTGCCCCTGGGTCCTTCAGGTCCTGGTAAGCCCTACGAAATTTCAATAACAGAAATTGAAAGTAAAACTGAAAAGAACTGTTTGCTGTCCAAACATGAACTCCAGAGTTTGGAAGTAAACTGCTTATGTGGGTTTAGACAACATTTGCTAAGCTAACTAAAACCACTTCTCACTGATATCATTGAGGTTGGGATCATGAAGACTTAGCAACCCTTCCCCCTCATGCTCCATCACTAAACATATTCTGGCTATGGGACTATAATACACTCTCTTCTATTGCTTGTGCCATTGTAACTGATACTTAGACAGGACTTTCTGTAGGTAGGATGCAGTTTTGATCTTATTCTGAAATGTAAAATGAGTTTGAGAAAAATAAACGCAGAATTAGCCGCGCATTAAGGACGAATACTGGGCAGATTTTAAGGGTGCGATCACAGAAAAACATCTGGCAAGTGTCCCACACCTGTCGGCAACCCGTATCGCCTCGCTGAAGATGCGGAGTAAAAAGATAAAGGGGAAAGTGCACTATTTTCCAGAAAACGCACGGCACAGGTGGGCATCTGACTGTGGAAGTGCTGGTATTCCGTCATATCCGGTGCCCGTCTGTGTCCCACTGGATGGGGGGGTTTTACGCCTCTGTGGTATGCGTGCAAATGCAGAACTGCAGATGCACACAAGTGCTATTGCTGAACCGCCTCGCCCTTCTTTGCCACGCTTCACCATCAACGTGTGATTGGCGGCTGACGGCCTGAGCACAGAGTCTGATCGCGATACCGCACTTCATTTTGCTCCAGAGCAAAAAGCCTCACTTCCCTCCCGGATTATCGTGTGACCAGGGCCTATGGGAGTTAAAAAGTCATATTCTCTAGGGCATTAACACTACCCTACAGTCATACAATGCACAAACACTGGTAGTGTACTTACAGGCATGCCATCTAAACCTGCAAATCCTGGAACTCCGGTAGGACCCTGAAGAAATTAAATATTTAAGAAATTATGCACTTGAAATGATGTACTTTATCAACACAGATCTATTAAAAGTTAAAAGTGATCTAAAATGTCTCTTCAATGATGGATGAGTGACAAAGAATCCTAGGGCAGACAAAAGGCTACAAAAAAATATTGCCGTGCGTGCTAGCGTGGGTTCCACAACCTACTTCATCAGATGCATAAAACAACAGTAGTTTTATATTGGCCCACATATGCATGAAAAAGCTGTTAGAATATTTATTTCTACAGCATCATCACTATGCATGGTGTTTTACAGAGTACAAGAAAGAAACTCTGAGCAGTTTACATTTTAAAAACTGACAAGAAAAGGCGGCGGGGAGATGGCGGCAAGGAAAGAACAAGTGTTCACTTCATTTATATGTCCTTAGGCTTAGTTTCGTGGTTGAGCCAAAAGCCGCAAAAAAGGCACCCTGGTATTTTCTATTAGACAACATTTTGTTGGACTAAGAGTAATGTCATAAGTGCCTGCCTGCGGAGAGAGACTATTGCCATCAAGGGCAGAACTGCTACCACCTACTCTGCCCCCTCCCTTCCCTGTACATTGATGGCAGATTTGTCATTAGCATTGGTTTAAATATTTTGGTTTTCTATTGTATTGGGGGGAGCTGTACTTTTGTACACCTGAGTGTACACCTGAGTGGAGCAAAGTGGGTTAAAAGTACCCTAAGCAAACAAACAAACAAACAAACAAATAGCCTGGATCCTACAGTTCATTCCCGGTAAATCAAGAACCAAGCTTTGGTGAGAAAACTGATAGAATTTGCTACCTTCAGAGAAAAGCTTAATCACTTAGCAGAATGAAGTCATAGAATCCAGCCCATAAAGTTTTGAGTGATACCGTTGTTCTTCACCAAGAAAAACAAAATCGGAATGTCCAGCCTAAAGATAAAGCTTATTCTTAACAAGAGATTCTGGCCCTATGAAAAAATTTCATCTTCTGACTCTACTCTAGAATGAATGCAGCTGAAACTCTCTAGAACAAGCTACAGTTTCATCACTCCTATTTTAGCTCCATTACTCACTTGCATACCCAGCTCCCTGAAGGGTACTGTATGCAATTTATGTGACATTTTATTTATAAGTTTTTTTGAGATGTTTGTATCATGAGTTTCTTTTCAAGAACTGAAAATATGTGTTTCCTTACTTTTGGTGTGATATTTGATACAACCAGGGCTATTTTTGGGCAGGAACGCACAGGAACGGAGTTCCGGCTGGCTTCCAAGTTGGCCACGCCCAGCAGGAACTCATTAGCATAATAGGCCACACCCAACACCAGAAACTCATTAGGATTGGCTACATTAGGGGTGTGTGGCCTAACATGCAAAGGAGTTCCTGCTACAAAAAAGCCCTGGGTTTTGACAACAAACAAGGTAAACAGAACAAGAAGCAAAAGGTGGGTGTGGCTGGATGAGCACACTTCTGGTAACATGGGGGTGTGGCCTAATATGCCAATGAGCTGTGCTGTCAGGGGTGTGGCCTAATAGGCTAATGAGATTCTGCTGTTGGGTGTGGCCTAATATGCTAATGAGTTCCTGCTGGGCTTTTCCTACAAAAAAAGCCCTGGATACAACACATCCTAATTTTACAGCACTGTATTAATAACAAAGCATTGGTGTTTCAATGCATGCAGTATAACAGAAAAATAGTGCTCCAGGCTTTGCCTGGCCTTGTGCTACGCAACTATTATTATTACCAACCTTATCTCCTCTTTCTCCAGCTGGCCCAGGAAGACCCATCTCACCTCTCTGACCTTTTTCTCCTGGCAAGCCAATGGGTCCTACAGAACCCAAAGCACCAATTGGACCCTGATCCCCCAGCTGTCCAGGCTGACCCTGGAAAACAAAGGATACAGATTTAGCCCATTGTACAAGCAAAGCAAATTCTCTCACAAAAGCAATGGAAGAAAATGTATGATGTCTGTATTTATTAGCAGGGATGGGCACCAACCGGTTCATAAGCTAAAATTCAGCACGAACTTGGCCCGGTTCGGAGTTCCCAAACCAGTGTTCCAGGAAGGTGCCTTCCCCGAACATTTAGTGGACTTTTGTCTGGTTCGGCTGTCGGGTCCATTTCAACCTAACAGCTGAGCAATGCGAGTCTGTAGCTGACCTGTTAGGTTGAAATGGCTAGCAGCCATTTCAACCTAACAGCTGATGGGCGTACACTTTTTTGAAGGATTGTAATGGTAGAACACTTAAAATGGTTTAGCCATACAGCATTCCCATACAATTCCAAAGACATCTGTAATATTTCAAGTTAAAAGACAAAGATAGCTTATATTTGATCATTCTCTCTGTTTTCTGATGGGTGAAACCAGTAAACTTTTTGCCACACTATCAATAAAATTACTATGGACAAGGTATAATTGCTTCAGGAAAAGCCACGTATAGTTTGCAGGCTATGCATTGGTCATCCCTGATTTAGATTGTCACCAAATGTGGGAGAAGTTACAAAAAGAGTAATAAAATTAATTGTTCATGGTAGGCTTGACAGTCAGTGTTCCATTCAATACGGCTTTCAGTATTTTAATTTTAATTTTAATGACCAATTATGAGCGGAAGGTTTGTTAAAACCAGGTTGATACCATCCATAAAAACATAAGAGATGCCAATGTTGGATCGGGCCAAAGGCCCATCCAGTCCAACACTCTGTATCACACAGTGGCCAGAAATACCAGTGCCATCAGGAGGTGACCTCTGCTCCATATGCTTATCTAATTCCCTTTTGAAGCCGTCCATGCTTGTAGCACCCACCACTTCCTGTGGCAGTGAATTCCATGTGTTAATCACTCTTTGGGTGAAGAAGTACTTCCTTTTATCCGTTCTAACCCGACCGCTCTGCAGTTTCATGGAGTGCCCACGAGTTCTTGTATTGTGAGAAAGGGAGAAAAGTACCTCTTTCTTTACCTGCTCTTTCCCATGCATAATCTTATAAACCTCGATCATGTCACCCCTCAGTCGTCTTTTCTCCAAGCTAAAGAGCCCTAAGCGCTTTAACCTTTCCTCATAGGGAAAGTGTTCCAACCCTTTTATCATTCGAGTTGCCCTTTTCTGCACTTTTTCCAAAGCTATAATATCCTTTTTAAGGTGTGGTGACCAGAACTGCACACAGTATTCCAAATGAGGTCTCACCATTGATTTATATAGGGGCATTATTATATTGGCTGATCTGTTTTCAATACCCTTCCTAATAATCCCCAGCATAGCATTGGCCTTCTTTATTGCAGTCACACACTGTCTCGACATTTTCAGTGAGTTATCTACTACAACTCCAAGATCTCTCTCTTGCTCAGTCTCTGCCAGTTCAGACCCCATCAATGTGTTTTTATATTTAGGATTTTTGGCTCCAATGTGCATCACCTTGCACTTGGCCACATTGAACCCCATTTGCCATGTTGATGCCCACTCGCCCATCCTTGACAGATCCCTTTGGAGTGCCTCACAATCCTCACTGGTTTTCACCACCCTGAACAACTTTGTATCATCCGCAAATTTAGCCACTTCACTGCTTACTCCCATCTCCAAATCATTAATGAACAAGTTAAAAAGCAGTGGACGAAGTACTGATCCCTGCGGTACCAGACTGCTTACCACCCTCCACTGAGAAAATTGCCCATTTATACACACTCTCTGTTTTCTATTCATTAGCCAGTTTTTGATCCATAAAAAGACTTGTCCTTTTATCCCACGATTTTTAAGCTTACTTAG
The DNA here is from genome assembly GCF_001447785.1 of Gekko japonicus. Classification (NCBI taxonomy): domain Eukaryota; kingdom Metazoa; phylum Chordata; class Lepidosauria; order Squamata; family Gekkonidae; genus Gekko; species Gekko japonicus. The sequence goes on along the minus strand of NW_015170283.1, from coordinate 459,120 downwards.
GAGCCTTTGAGGAGGAACTTTATCAAAGGTTTCTGGAAGTCAAGGAAAACAATATCTATTGGATCCCCCTTGTCCACATGTTTGTTCACCCCCTCAAAGAACATTAACAGGTTAGTGAGACAAGATCTTCCCTTACAGAACCCATGCTGAGTCTGACTCAATAGGTTTTGTTGATCTATGTGCCTACTAATTCTTTCCTTAATAATGGTTTCCACCAATTTACCCGGTATCGACGTCAGACTGACTGGCTTGTAATTTCCCGGATCTCCTCTGGAACCCTTTTTAAAGATGGGAGTGACATTAGCTACCTTCCAGTCCTCAGGAATGGAGGCAGATTTTAAGGAAAGATTACATATTTTTGTCAGAAGATCCACAAGTTCACATTTGAGTTCTTTCAGAACTCTCGGATGTATGCCATCTGGGCCTGGTGATTTATCAGTTTTTAAGTTGTCTATCAGTTTTAGGACCTCCTCTCTTGTCACCTCAATCTGACTCAGGTCTTTCAACACCCCTCCCGAAAACAGCGGTTCTGGAGTGGGCAAGCACTTCTCATCTTCCAGAGTGAAGACAGAGGCAAAAAATGCATTTAGCTTCTCAGCCATTTCCCTATCATCCTTCAGTACACAGTACACAGAGAAACAGAGGATTTATCCTCTGGTTTAACATCTGAGCTGAACAGGACTGCTATCAATTCGAGCCCACACTGGTGTGAGCTACCAGTCTCTGTCCCCAGCTCGCCGTCTACCCAGCGGTTCGAAAGCTTTGGCAAGTAGATAAAATGGGTACCACTCCTTAGAGAGAGTGGGCACACTGAACCCCCCCCTCGTGGGTTGGAGCAGTGTTAGCTGGCGAATGGAAGTCCAGCTCAAAAGATTGGAAAACCTACAGAGGTCTCCTTTGGCGTGAAGACAGCCTGTAAGGGGCTGTTCTGGCCAGGCAGTGGCAGTGCGGCGCTACAACTCGAAGGAGTCTGGAGAAAGCTGACGCCATCAAACCCGGCCGGGAAAATGCCGTTCCGGATCACGTCTCATCTCCATCTGAACGAACCCTCGTCGGCTGCGAATGTGTGTGATTTACGATATATATATGTTGTCCTCCCTTACCCCATAATCATTGTTAGTCCCTCGTGAAAAATGAGTAACTGTAAATCGCTCAGAGCCAGCAAGCTCTGCAATATTGAGCGATCAATAAATTGAAGGATTATTATTATTATTATTACCCCTTGGTCATCCAAGGGCCCCACTGCCTCCCTGGCTGGTTTCCTGCTTCTAATGTATTTGAAGAAAGTTCTATTGTTGGTTTTTACATTTTTTGCTATATGCGCCTCATATTCCCTTTTTGCCTGCCTGACCACAGACTTGCATTTTATTTGCCATAGCCTGTGTTCCATTTTATCAGTCTCACTGTGACTAGCTTTCCACTGCTTAAAGGAATCCTTTTTACCTTTTACAGCTTCCATTACTTTGTTTGTTAACCATGCAGGCTTTTTCCTATACCTGTTTGTGCCTTTCCTAACCTGCGGAATATATATTTTTTGAGCTTCTAGGATCGTAGTTTTAAATAGTTTCCAAGCTTCCCCAATGGTTTTGACCCTTTCTACTTTTCCTTTCAGTTTCCTCCCCACGTGTCCCCTCATATCAGAGAAATTACCCCTTTTAAAGTTAAAAATGGTTGTGTGAGTCTTTTTGGCCAATTCTCTATTTGTACAAATGATGAACTCAACAACATTATGATCACTGTTTCCAAGCGGTGCAATCACTTTTACATCTCTCACCAGGTCTTAGGGTTGCCAAATCAAAACTCCCTACCGGCGGGGGATCGTCTTGCCGGTCCGGGAGCCGCTCTGGGATGCGCGCGCGCCAGGACGTCACCGGAAGTGACGTCACACGCTGGGCGGAGCCACGCCATTTGAGGGGAAAACTCTTTGTTTTCCCCTCAAATGGCGTGGCCCCGCCCCCAGCGTGCGACGTCACTTCCGGGTGACGCGCACGCTGGGGCGGAGTTCCCCCCGGGCCCGGATTCCCCCACATCGGGTGACGGGCCTCCGGGGCGGGGGGAATTCCGCCCTACCGGGGTGGTTGGCAGCCCTAATCTTTGCCCATCTAATATAACGGCTGTAGTATTAGGACTGCTGTTAAAATCAGTGAAGAAAGTCATGCTCAACATGGAAATGACAAATTAGTTCAGTTAAAACAGACAGAATGTCAAGCCTGGCATCTGCTATCTGATGCTCATCAATTCCACTGGCTTGCCTAATTGTCTAGGTCAGAAACTTTCAATCCCTAGACTAGCTAGTATTGTTTTAGCACATCCTGAATCTGACCAGCTGTAGGAGATTGACTCTGTATCAAACAAAACAGCTTATTTTGAAAATGAGAGCAATGGTTCTTATTAACTCAAATATTATTCCTTACTTTCTGGGGTTTTTTTTTAAAAAAACCCTAACATAATGATAAATGTAAATGATGCTGTTTCTCCATAATGAAGTTTTCTTAGTCATTTTAATTTGAGCTGGAGCTCTGTAATAAATTGTACTGGAAATATTTTTAATGAAACAACAGTTTTCAAATGAAATTGAGGTTTCTTGACAAATGATCAGCAATAAATACTGATTAAATAAATGTCTCTAACCCAGCAAAACCAATTATTGTAAGCCCATCTCTTCTTATCTTAAATCATCCTATATGTTGGTCTTGAGAGCACTGGTAAGGATGCATTTGGGACAGTGCTATTCTGGGGCTTAGGTTTCTGGACCTGGATATGAAACTATTGCATGTAGCTGTACGTCTATTAGTATACCTGCTCAAGATGATCACAAATAAGCCCACAATGTGCCCAAATTTTGAAATTTTTGGAATTTAGCTACTCATTGGCTATTATTGGCAAGAGTATCTTGATGATTACATAAGACTTAACAAAAGCATGTCTGCACTGGAAGCTGCGCATCTCCCTTACATCAGCTAGAAATGCATATTATCGCTTTTTAAGAAGGGGACTGCTTCCTGAACAGCCAGTTCTTCAATCAGCTGCTGAAGCAAGGATGTTGCTCCTATGACAATTTGCCTGCCAATATAAAATACAGCTGAGCTTAATTTTCATAAGTCCAGAATTTTATATTGAAGAACATTTTATCATACACTACATGTATTACAGGATAACTAAACATGTTTCTCTGCCTTTTCTGAAAAGCCTTGATTACACTAATCACAGCCCAGAAAGAGGTGGGCAAAACTCCAAAAGGCTGATTTTTAAGTCAGAAACTCCCAAGTCCTGGGAGTAAGGGAATTGTGCAGTTCCTATGCTTTGCTGGATAGCCTCCTAGAACCAACAACGTATATGACTGGGGGCAGGAGTAGAATAAGAATTTCCAGTCACAGCAGCTGGAGAGCAGACTCTCAAAGAGTATATAAAGACATTCTGCCTAAACTTCACTGACCAGAGAAACACAGGGATTGTTCTAGTCTTTTGTTCCAATTGGTTTAAGAGCTGGTCTGTGGAAAGCCCTGTAACTCACAAATTTCAGTGTTCTCAAGAATATTAAAAAATGGGGGTAAGGTGGGGTGGATAGTTACATCGCTCATTCTAGTGTCCAGGACATGAATGAAAAAGCAAAGAAAGTTTTGACGAGTCAGCTGCAGACACTCTGAAAAACACATCTGTCTTTTGACAATAAACTGCAAGCATTTTCTCTGGGAGGGGGTTAATTGGTTTTGATTTTTTTTTTTAGAGCACTTTGTATGCTTTAAGATTTGGAATTGTAAACTGCTTTGAGCCACAAGGGAAAAGTGTGGTATAAATATTTTAGTAGATTCATTAATAATAATGAAAGTGAATATGAAATTAAAACTCCAGTTTTGACTCAACTCTAGAAATAGAGTAATCATGCCTATGGAAATACATAGTAAAGCCTGTTTGCACCAACACCAGACTTTTTTCTTCATTTATACCTAGCCAGGGTTGCTATCCTCCAGGTGGGGCCTAGCGATCTCCTGGAATAACAACTGATCTCCAGGCTACAGAGATCAGTTGCCTTGGAGAAAATAGCTGCTTTGGAGGGTGGACTATGGAATTATGCACTGCTGAGCTCCATCCCCAAGCCCTGCCCTCCCTGGGCTCTACCCTCCAAATCTCCACCCAAAGATAGCAACCCTAACCCAGGACTGTAGCTAGGATGGGGCCAGAGTATGCAACTCCCTATCTGGCACTAGATTACTCATTCAAGAAACATGCCAGCCCCACCTACAGAGGAAGGCTGGCTTTTGTCCTGGAGTAATTGTGAGAATGTATCACTTTCTGACACTGAAAAGTACGCAGACAGATGAGTTATTTCAGCTTAGCGTACTTTATTTGGTGTAGAACAAGACAACTTTAGCCGGCTTGCAGGCCGGCTTATATTTCCTGTGAAACCACCACCCAAAACACCCCCACACTTCCCAATAGGTCCAAACTAGTGGCTGAGAGTTCCACAGGCTCTCAGCCCAGAGCCTAGCCCTCTGATTGGTGTGGGCTAGGATCCGTATTGTCCATTGTCTGTTGGAGCGAAGCTCGACATTTGTGCTTGACCGCGTGGTGCCCAAGCTGACCATGCGGTCGGGTCCTGATACATTACAGACACCCACTCCGCAATGGATATTATTGTAAAGTTCATTTTCATAATACAACAGCATGCTGCATGGGGACTTGAAGGAGTATGCATGGGGACTTGAAGGAGTATTACAAACTGCTATAAAATTAAGGACAGATACATATGCAAAATAAAACAAAAGTCCAGGGGTGCTTAAAGACTAGCAACATTTATTTCAACACGATCTTTTGAGAGCCACAGTTCATTTCTTCAGATAAATATGTGAAGGCAAATCATACTGGGAGTTCTTATGAGAAAGAGTAACAGAGGGAGAGAGGTGAGAGAGGCTTGTTAGTGAAAGCTCATATTAAATACATGTTGTTAGCCTCTAAGGTACCACTGAACTTTTATTTTATTTTGCTGCAACAGAGTAATGCAGCTACTCCTTTGCAAATTTATATGTGCCATTTAAAATACTCTTTAGCCCTTCTTCCACTGTTGGTATACACATATGAAATTTATAAAGGCAGTTTCATATGCAACTGTAAAATGTTTCTAAATCAACTGATGGTGGAAGGTTGAGTCACGGTCTCATTTCAGTCTTCCCCTTCTTTACAATGCAGTAGCTATTTGGTCTTTGTGCGTGGGCAGGGGGAGGTAGGATTTGCACTGGAGTTTTCTCAGTCACCAAAGGGTGTCACTATTTCTACATGCTAAATCAAATGAAAGTGAATTTAGCAGACTAAATAGGGCTGAATGGCAAAAAGGTTTGCTGCTTTGTTGTGTGGAAATAGTCATTCTTGTCTGGACACAATAGTGATTGGGTGGGGCCACAATAAGCTGCTATTTCAAATCCTCCAGCACATGTACAAGGCATTACCTCTACAGTTTTTGCATAGCAAGCAATATATATTCAGCAACAAAAAAGAGAGAGTAGAATGAAGACATTTGAGGTGAGGCCACCACAACTTTGGGCAACTCCACATCTAGCACTTGCTCCACATTTTCTCAACTGGGAGGAAAAGGTGCAGCTCAAAACAGATACCTTAAGGCAACGCTGTCCTGACTGTGAAGTCACCCCTGAACAGCCATAAATGTATGCAGAAAGTACCATGAAACCTGATGATCAAAGAAAGTGAAAGCAGCATGCAATGCAGAGGGGAATTTCTGTTTCAAGGTGGGTTTGGTAGAACAACGGAGGGAAAAGCCAATGCAGAATTGCCCTTTGTCATTATAACAGTGTTGCTTAATCCAGCCATCTAGGGACATAGTATAACTATATACAGGAACTTGGGATAACAGAACAGCTTAATGTTCTGTTTCATTTTGCATAACACACCATCACATATTTGAAATGAAACCTTCTGTTGTGCTGGATCTCCCCCCCTGCCCATACACACATAATAATTTTGAAAACTGGGAACAAACAAATCACTAATTCACAGTGATTAAAAGATGATCATTCATTTTGGCATCCGGGCAGTTATACTCACTAATACTGGCTTTGCTATTAGCATGTGACATAATCTCTCAGCAGAAGCCAGACCGGGTCAAATCATGAATGGGAGCTTGCTTCTACATTCTACTTAACTCCATCCACAAAGCTTGACATACTGAATGGGATCAAACTCTAGAGGTCACAGCAGGGTATATTATAGGGTTTTAACTAATTATTAAGTGAACAAGCATTGGACACTTACTGTAAAGGGTCCTTCTCCTCTGAAGAAAGGAGGACATCTAGCTAAGTGATTCCCACCGTCCAATCAGGGAGGCAGGAACAATTTTTCAACTTCCTGTCTCTTGCCTATGGGAGTCACCCTCTTCAGTTCTGGTCACTCCAAAAGCAGTAAGATTGTAAAGTCAATTCGAGGAAAGTGAGCAACCAGACAAGAACAGAGCGACAACCTAGATACGGAAAAAACAGGCAAACAGTACTTGTGAGACAAGAAGTATACCTGCTGAATAACTCGTTCAATGATGACTTCGGGAGGGACAAGATATCCTCCTTTCCTCAGAGGAGAAGGACCCTTCACAGTAAGTGTCCAATGGTTGTTCTCCCTCTGAGGTGTAGGACATCTTGCCAGGACCTCCCAGAGCAGTGTCGTCATTTACTGGGTGGGTCATCAGTCGCAGGATCTAGAATATAACTCACTTCCAAAAGCTGGGTCAGCTAAGTCATTGATGTTCGCCTTAGAGTACCATACAAAGGTGGATATTGACGACCATATGGTCGCCTTGCCTATCTCTTCAAATGTGGCACGTTTGGTTAGGGCTGTATTCGTTGTAGCACTTCAAACTGAGTGTGCAGTGATCCCAGATGGTTTTTCAAATATTGAGCTTTATAAGCGTCATTAATGTAGGTCTTAAGGGTACTGCTGATGTCCAAATTGACATCCTCCTTCCTTCAGTCAGTGGAGAGATGAAGATGAATAAGGAATCAGTTTTGAGCATATGTCTTACTTCCAAGGCCTGCCCGTTTCTCCTTCAGATTGATAGAACTCAGGTGAAATGATGGAAGATAAAAATTTTCTGAGGCCTGTGGAAGGTTGAATTTGTCTTCAGTGTAAAGGCAGTGTCTATCTTCATGACCCTTTTGTCTCTATGGAAAATTCAAAGATCAGGCTTGACTGAACAAGCACCTAGAACAGAAACCCTGCTATCTGATGTGCCTGCTATATATATATATAAATTTCATCCTCAGCCATTTAAATGGAATTTCTTTAATAGGATCAAATAGTGTCTGTTGAAACTGAGAGTGTGGTATACAATTTCTGTATTAAAAGCCTGCATCTTTGTGATGGCTCATATAGAACAGCACCCCTGGGAAGACAGCAGGCTTGGAGGTGTCTAGATAGGCTCAGAGCCTGGAACAGAGGTAACACTGTTGTCAGAGTTGTGACTTGACATTGTAACAGAAGAATTATGGAGCCCACCATCAGGTCCCTTTTATAGAAAGGATAGAACCAATGTAGTCTCAATCTTCAGGAGGTTGATACTCCTCTGCCAGACAGGGGTCCTCCAAGAAGTACTGTATTTAAATCTAGCAGGGTATCCATCGTGTTTTGTCGAAAGACCTAGACATAAAGGTTGCTCCACTCAGTCTCCAAACAGTTAAACTCAGCCATCCTGAATGTAGACTCCATACATGACCTTGTTGAAGCATGTCCAGTGATACTGGGAGCATTAGAAGTGGTTGGTTTGCCCTCTCCTGAGGGTCAGAGAAGAAGAAGAGATTGGAGTAGCTTACAATTCCTTTCCCTTTCCCTCCCCACAACAAATACCCTGTGAAGTAGGTGGGGCTGAGAGAGATCTTTTGAGAACTGCCCATGAGAGAACAGCTCTGAAACAACTTATGACTGACCCAAGGTCACACCAGCAGCTGTATGTGGAGAAGTGGGGAATCAAACCTGGTTCTCCCAGATTAGAGTCCGCACTCTTAACTATTACACCAAACTGGCTCCATGGTCATTGAGGACAATATGGTTCTAGTACTGTGATTGCTGCCTTCTGGTCCTTGACCTTCTGGACCAATTTTGGAGGAACTGGGATGTGGGGGATAGGCAAACATAAAGTCACTTGGCCACTGGGATGTTAAAGCCTCAATCGCTTCAGCCAATGGAAGAAGAAAAAAATATTGTGAAGCACCAATTCACTTGATAGTTGTTTGGGGATGCCAGGTTTTTCTCCACCTATGTTATGATCTTGATAGTTTCCTTGTAGTAGATGGAGATCTAGACCCTCCTTGTATGCTGTTGGTTCTGATTAGTAGTTATTGACCAAGTGTTTGTGAGCTGATGGTAAATGAAGGTCAGATAAATCATCTGAAGCTCCAGGGGACTTGCTTCGCTCCCGGACCACCATCCCTGTACTAGTGAGTCATTTAGTGTTGCTCCCAACCAGGCAGACTGGAGAGCAAGAAATATCTGCTTCACCTTCCTTACCTAAAAGGGGCTGAGCGTTCTTGGTCTTTACTGTAAGGGAGCCCTGATGGAAAGGGTCCTCCTTGGTCATAACTTGTAGTTGGAAATGTCTTGGAAGCTGCTATAGTGGTCTAGTGTATAAGCATGTTGTGACCAGCCTGACACCTAGGTGCTGTAGGCTCTTAGTAGGCGCTAGAGAACTTAACTGAAGATTGACCAGGAATCTGTAGTTCTGTACACAGTGTATAGTTGTTTCTGTGTCTTGGTGCACCTTGGCCACAGGGTTTGACCTGATAAACAGGCTCTGTTAAGAACATAAGAGATGCCAATGTTGGATCAGGCCAAAGGCCCATCCAGTCCAACACTCTGTATCACACAGTTGCCAGAAATGCCAGTGCCATCAGAAGGTCCACCAGTGGGGCCAGGACATTAGAAGCCCTCCCACTGTTGCCCCCCCCCCAAGAACCAAGAAGACAGAGCATCACTTGCCCCAGAGTCCCTAATAGCCACTGATGGACCTCTGCTCCATATGCTTATCTAATTCCCTTTTGAAGCCGTCCATGCTTGTAGCCACCACCACTTCCTGTGGCAGTGAATTCCAAGTATTAATCACTCTTTGGGTGAAGAAGTACTTCCTTTTATCCGTTCTAACCTGACCGCTCAGCAATTTCATGGAGTGCCCACGAGTTCTTGTATTGTGAGAAAGGGAGAAAGTACCTCTTTCTCTACCTGCTCTTTCCCATGCATAATCTTATAAACCTCAATCATGTCACCCCTCAGTCGTCGTTTCTCCAAGCTAAAGAGCCCTAAGCGCCTTAACCTTTCCTCATAGGGAAAGCGCTCTAACCCTTTTATCATTCGAGTTGCCCTTTTCTGCACTTTTCCCAAAGCTATAATATCCTTTTTAAGGTGTGGTGACCAGAACTGCACACAGTATTCCAAATGAGGTCGCACCATTGATTTATATAGGGGCATTATGATACTGGCTGATCTGTTTTCAATACCCTTCCTAATAATCCCCAGCATAGCATTGGCCTTCTTTATTGCAGTCACACACTGTCTCGACATTTTCAGTGAGTTATCTACTACAACTCCAAGATCTCTCTCTTGATCTGTCTCTGCCAGTTCAGACCCCATCAATGTGTATTTATATTTAGGATTTTTGGCTCCAATGTGCATCACCTTGCACTTGGCCACATTGAACCCCATTTGCCATGTTGATGCCCACTCGCCCATCCTTGACAGATCCCCTTGGAGTGCTTCACAATCCTCACTGGTTTTCACCACCTTGAACAACTTTGTATCATCCGCAAATTTAGCCACTTCACTGCTTACTCCCATCTCCAAATCATTAATGAACAAGTTAAAAAGCAGTGGACCAAGTACTGATCCCTGCGGTACCCCACTGCTTACCACCCTCCACTGAGAAAATTGCCCATTTATACTCACTCTCTGTTTTCTATTAATTAGCCAGTTTTTGATCCATAAAAGCCTTTGATGGAGGAACGTGGCTAACCACAGGGACCGGGTATGCGTGGTCCTGTAGCGCCTTGTTCAACATACATTTATAGTCCGCGCAGATGCGGACTGCCCCATTTGGTTTATTTACAACGACTATGGGCGTCTCCCACGCTGCGTGGGAGATGGGCTCCAGGATGCCTTGTGCTACTAGGCAGTCCAGTTCCGCATCGATCTTTGGCTTGACCGTCAACGGAACCGTCCTGGCACGCATTCTAATGGGGGCCACCGAGGGTTCTAAGCGCAAGGACACTGGGGGGCCCGTATACCGGCCCAGAGAGTCGTCAAACACTGCGGGAAACTCTTGGCAAATTCCCTTGAAGTCTTGGGTCGTGCACGCTTGAACTCCCTCTACAGTGATTCCCAGGGGTTCGAACCAGGCCCGCCCCAGTAAACTGACTAGGTCGCCTTCGACCACTACTAAGTCCAGGTTCCTCTTAAAATTCTTGAACTGAACCCTGAATGTTCCGACTCCCTTGACCAGCACCTGGTTCCACTGGAAGTCCATGAACGTCACCTGGGCTGGCCGCAATCGGGGTCCCCCCTTAGAGCAAAGGCACTTCAGCATTGCCGCGGAGATTATTGAAGCTGCAGAACCCGAATCCACCTCCATCTCACAAGTGGACCCCTCTATCTTTACTGTGGCCATGAACTTAGGGGTGGGGGATTTGCCGGGGAGTCTCAGTACCTTCTCCGCTGTGTGGGTGAGGAGGTAGAAGTCCTCGGTGCCGGCGTCCTCCTTGAAGTGGGCCTCGGCTCTTTGGCGTGCTGGCTGGGGCCGTCCCGTTGGCTTGGCTCGGCAAACCTTTGCGATGTGGTCCTTGGACCCCCAACTCCAGCTCCGAAACCAGCAGGTCTTCCGTTCGTGCTGGTCCCTACAGCTGGTACACGTGGGTGCGCTGGGATGCTGGCAGCCGGTGCTCGCGTTCGAAGCTGGGGTGCGGTGCGGTGCTTGGGTGCGCTCCCGGGCCCCTCCGTAGGCCCGGTGAACGTCCTGCTCCTCGGAACCCTCTAGCTCAACCTGGAGGGCCGCGGCCGGAGCAGCGTGCGACCTTTCCCATGCGATGGCGGTGGCGAGGGCCTCTTTTAGGTTGACCTTCTCCTTCTCCATGATTCTCTGCCTGAGTTTCTCTTTGCACAAGCCCACGACGAAGTGGTCACGGAGGGCATCGTCCAGATGTGCCCCGAAGTTGCAGTCGGTGGCGAGATGACGCAGCTCCATGAGGAACTCTACGGCGGTCTCTCTGCCCTGCTGACTGCGGGTGTAGAAGGTTACCCTGCAGGTCAGCTCTGTTGGTTTGGGTGTGTAGTAATTTTGATGATCTGCTCGAAGGTGCAGGCATCAAGGTCCATCAGGGACAATAATCGCTCAGCCAGGGACACAACGGCAGTGCCACAGGAGGCCAGGAAGAATCCTCTCTTCTTGCCGTCGTCCATAACGTCGTAGAACTCCAGCACGGCCTTGACGCCTCTCACCCCGGCGGGCCAGTCTTGTGGACGGGCTATGTCGAAGGGCGGCAGCAGCCCTAGCCTTGAAGTGGTCGCCATTGTGCGCGTCGGAGTGGGTGGGAGAGAAGCGGCCTCGCCGGCTGGATCGCTCATTGGATCACTGCGGCTTCGCATTCTCTCGGTCCCCCGTGACGGCCCGGCTCAGTTGCGGCTGGATCCCACCTTCGTCACCATTATTGTGTAGTGGGTTGCCGCATGGATGGACGACAGAGACTGGCATACTGTATAGCACGCTTTATTAGTACACAACAAAGACAACCTACAATGGCCGGCAGGCCAACTATATACACAACCAGAGGACACACCCCTGGGTCTCATTGGCGGGTTTGAATCTCCCGCCATGGTCCCATTGGTTCCCCCAGTGGAGGGACTAGGATCCTAGTCCCTATTGTTAAGCCGGACTCAAGCTCAGGAGTGTGCGCTGGCCTCTGGTGGCGGTCAGCGGACGCAACAATAAGGGAGTTATAGCTGATTTATGGAACAAATGTGCATTCTGAAATTTTTGAAACATAAATATACACAAAAATCATTGTTTCAAGTTGTTACCATAATTCTGAAATGATAACACAACTCCAGGAATCTTACATGTTACACCCCATCCCACCCAAAAAAACTGTAGTTTTTTGTGTTTGGGTACTTACCAGCAGGAGCAGCTAGCATCTTGTTATTCTTGATTCTCCTAATTTCCCAGGCAGTAGGCTGGGGAAGGGCTGCAGTATCCTGGAATTTTGATGTCATTTGGTTGAAAAACTACAATCTTCTGAAAAGCCCCCCCCCCCCCCCTAGGGGAAAAGGGAGGTAATGGCAGAGTTGCAGAACTGGTTGCCTCTTTCTCCTTTCTTCCCTTCTTTGTTGGGGCAGGGCAGTTTTTTCTTCTCACTTCACAACCCTGCAAGTAAAATGGCTGGGGGGACCTTGTTCAGGTGCTTGTAGCATTTGACCCTGTCGTCCAATTCACTTGAAACTTTGTGGGTTTTAGGATTAGAGGGAGGATTATGTTCTCATGTGAATCTGATGCCATTATGTTTAACAACAGCTATACCATACCGTTGAATATGTTCCCCATTGAAAATAATGGTCCCGAAACTCCGGAAGCCCCCAAACCCCACACTATTTTGAATCTCAAACAAGTAATTTCATAACTGAAAATAAGCAATCACAGTAAAGCCCCCCCCCCAATCCTTAATCCAAAATTATAATAAAGTTTTTCTTGGATCACTCTGCTATTGGCCATTTCAATCACCCTCTACAGCACTGCAGACCTGGCAACATGTGAATTTCAATTATTGGGGGACAGATCTTCAAGAAACACTATACCCCAATATCATACTACAAATATTCCATGAAACCTAAATTTTCAGCACTTGCTTCTCTTCAAAACAAAAAACAAGAAGGGAAATTTGTGTGGGTAGGACAGGCAGATAGGGTCTGAATTGTCTTTGAAAATACATCATATTTGGAACTCAGTGGTATTTAAGTGTATAAAATTGTACTGAGTCTCTGGGTTTTTTGCACTACTACACGAGATAGTTATAATTTCCTTTTGTTCAAAGACTCTTCAGTTAGGCATGTTAGTAATTTTATGCCCTCTGCTAATAGCAACCGGCAAACCAACTTCAAAGTACTGTTTACTCATGAGCTTCCATTTTATTTGATCTTGGTTTAAAATTTTAGTGGCTGCATTTTTTAGAAATTAAAATTCCAACTCATTTAAGTATGGTCATATGGCACTTTCCATTTTTCATTGGCATGATAGAGTTTCTTTTCCTCAAAGACACAGAGTAAAGAGCTGTGCCGAGATTTCACTAACTAATCTGCTGAACTCTACACACACAGAAAATAACCTTTTATAAATTCTGTCAAGCACTACAATTCAGTAAAAATGCTTAAAGCTGTAATAGTGTCAAAAGTTACTTGCAGCTAGGGTAACCAACCTCAAGGGAGGGCCTCCAGTTTTTCCAGAACTAAATTTGATCTCCAGACTGATCTCTCCTGAAGAAAATGGCAGCTTTGGAGGGAGGATTATGGTGTACCATAAAATCTAGGAGAAACAGAAGTCCTAGAGTAGCTGCAGAGGATGGATGCTCTAAGTCAAGGACTTCCTTTTCTCCCTATATTACAGCAGACAGATACACCGGCATTGAGAAAGAAATGGGACCACTGTTGGCTGATATCCTCCAGTGGGTCTTCAGAATGGAATTTTCTCCTTACCACCTGTTGGAAAAGGTAATGTCTGGTGCACAAAGAATAAGAAGAAAACCCTGAAGGGGGCAGCAAGAACACAATTAAATAGGATAGTGAGGACAACATCTTCCCTTTTCTAAATGCCATTCCCTCTCTGTCTCCAGATTGCTACTCTTAGGGCAATTTCCTCCTTCTTGGAAGTTCCACACTTCAGTCTTAGCCTTTCTCTCAGCTACAGATGTAGTTAAGAACCTCTCACCGTCTCTCCTCTCAAGTATGTTAGTTCCTAAGGAGCTGCGGTGCCTCAAGTGGTTAGGACGCTGAACTGCAGGCTGTGGAAGTTCAGTAGTTCAGCAGTTCGAGACCCGAGTTGCCGCATGATGGAGTGAGCTCCCATCTCTAGTTCCAGCTCCTGCCAACCTAGCAGTTCGAAAGCAAGAAATTGCAAGTAGATAAATTGGTACCACTTTGGTGGGAAGGTAACAGCATTCCGTGCGCCTTGGTGTTTAGTCATGCCGGCCACATGACCACAGAAATGTTTTCAGATAGCGCTGGCTCTTTGGTTTTGAAATGGACATCAGCACCGCAACCCTAGAGTCGGACTCGACTGGCTTTCGAGCAAGGGAACCTTTACCTTTGTTAGTTCCTAAATAAACCTTTATATATTCTTTAATCAGGTTGTACACCATTGCTGTGTTAATTACTCTGCCAACATCACCAAGAAAAACCTGAAGAGGAATTTGAGATCTTTGGGTGTTTTTGTTTTCTAATTGGAAAATAACTGGATAGCAGCCAGTTATATCAGCACAAATATTTAGAATCACAAGGTTAGTATGCCATATGGAATACATGTGTTCAGAAGCCCATGAGTGATATAAGGTGGGGGAAATTACAAGTGGCGGGAAATTTAAATTTAAAATTTGAATTTTGGTGGAAGGAAATGACATCACAGGAAGGGGAGGAACTAGGAAGCTGTTGACATCACCTGTCCTAATTCAATGTGCATTGCATTGACATAAAACTATCACATACAAGCTTGTCTATGCAGTTTGAAATGATACTGCACCAGAGGTCTCAAAATAAAGATTCGGCCAGAGGGCAATACCAAGACAAATTGTCTTTCACAAGCTAACCTGAAATTATGAGACAGAGTAACCCTGCTTCACATTAAAGTCACTTTTTAAAAACAAATTCAAGTTTATATGCAGAATTAAATTTTGTTGGTCTTAAAAGTGCCACTTGATTCAAACTTTTAAAAAAGTATTAGCCATGTATTTCTGGTACAATGCAGCATCTTTATTTCACCAAGTTATAACAGTTCACCAAGTTTTGCAAATGAATCTGAAGTTAAAAACACATAGAGCTCTTTAGAGTCTCAGACAGCTACTCTTCAGAACAACTAAAACTACTGGTTTTTTTAAATAACATCAATCACTTAACACTAGCCAAAAATTAATATCCACCATAATGTCAGATATAATACTAGGAATATGCTTGCAATCCTAGATGTCTGAAATAATAAAAACACATCTTAAAAGTCATTAAACATCATTCAAATAATTAAAATCAAGCTAAAACACACATACAATACAATAAAAAACACATACATAAAAATAATTGAAAACAGGGCAGGAAGAGGGATACATGAGGGAATGCCAGATGGAATTTTTAAAAAGTCTTCACCTGCTGCTGGAAGATGACAACAGTAGGGGATAGGAGAGACTATTTTGGGGAGAGACTTCCAGAGTTTCAATGCCATGTCTGAGAAGGCCCCACCTGGGTTGCCATCGATCTAATTTCAGAAGGTGGGAGCACTATAGTGGTTGGATAGATTTGTAAGGAAGTAGGCAGTCCTTCAGGTTTGCTGGTCCCAAAACTTGTAGGACTTTGAAGGTCAACACCAGCACCTTCATTTGTGCCCAAAAACAGAATGGGCACCAGTGTACATGGGCCACGACTAGAGTGATATGGTCCCTATGACCCATTCCAGCCAGCATCCTGGCTGACACATGCTGTCCTAACTGAAGTTTCCAAACGCTGTTCAAAGGCAGACTCACATACAGTGCATTGCAATAAACTAATCTTGATGTAACTAGGGCATACACCACAGTGGCCAGATATTTGCTACCTAGGAAAGGTTGCAGCTGACCAAACTGCTGAAGATGGTAAAAGCACTCCTGGTCACAGCTGTCCTCTGCTTATTTAGGAGTAGGCCTGGGTCCAAGAGCACCCCCAACCTACACACGTGTTCCTTCAAGGGCAATGCAATCCCATCCACAATGGGTGGCCCCTTAAGTCCCAGATCAGACTTTCTGCTCACCAGTGGCCCTTCCATCTTATTAGGATTAAGTTTCAGTTTATTAGACTACATCCACTCCAAAATTTCATTCCAGGCACTGATTTGGGGTTTCTACAGCCCCCCTGGAATCAGCCAGGTGCACAAGATAGAGTTGCATGTCATCTGCATATTGATGACAACCCAGCCCAAATTTTTAGATGACTTCACCCAACGGTTTCGCCTAAATGCTGAACAGCATATGGGAAAGATGGAGTCTTGAAGGACTATAGGCCAAGGGGTTGAGCAACAGTCTCCTAAAACCACCTTCTGAAACCTACCCTCCAGGTAGGACCAGAATCGCTGTAAAATGGTGCCTCACAGTCCTAGCCCAGAAAGGCAGTCCAGCAGGACACTATAACTGGTGGTAATTAAATCCACTGAAAGACCCAACAGAATCAAGAGAGTCTCACTCTCTCTAACCATATTCCAGTGCAGGTCATCCACCAGAGCAACCAAGGCTAAGTCCCATAACTAGGCCTGAAACCAGATTGGAAAGAATCAACAATATATATATATATATATATATTGCTTTCCCCTGGAATACTTGAAGCTGTCCAGCCACCACCCATTCAATCACTTTGCTCACAAATAGAACATTTTAGACTAGTTGATAGTTATTGGGATCTTGTGCATCCAGGGCAGACTTCTTTTATAGTGGCACACAACAACCCATTTCAAGAGATTTTATCTGCAAAGTGTTGAGCAAGATAGTCAAAGCGGGCCAACAAGCAGTCCAATTCTTCCTGCAGGCCAGATTCCAACAGGCTTCTCACCACCCAGAACAGCTCTGCTGGCCTACACTGTGCAGATGCAATGGTGGTAAAAAAGTACTGTTTGTTTGCTGTCATAACCACCAAAGATTATGCATTAAAATGAGTTGTTAGTCTGTGTCTTATCAGATTAATCCTGAGTCTTCCTCCACTCTCATTCTAGATTTTTGTCACCTGCAATCTCTCAGTAAACCAATAGGTTTTGTTGTTGTTCAATCACACAATCGAGTCCGACTCTTTGCAACCCCATGGACCACATCACATCAGGCCCTCCGGTCTTCTGCCATCATGGCCGGCTCACGCACTAGGCGAACTAGGCCTTCGCCTAGAGCGCGAGCCGGCAGTTGGGGTGCGGGAGGAGAGGCAGGGGCGGTGGCAAGCAGCCTCTCGTCGCTGCAACCCGGCCAGGGCAAGAAGGGCAGGGGAAGGGGGCCAAGGGGAGCGTGGCGAGGCAGGCAGGCAGGGAGCCAATCCCCGGGGCCACTGCCAGCCCGCCGGCCCAATCAGCGCCCCCAAGCAGGAAATCCCGGTGCTGCCGCCCAGCGAGGTGCTCCTATTCCTCCTCCTCCGCAGGTAGCGGGGGAGGGGAGGGGAGGCAAGGGGCCCCGTCTGGCTGGCGGGCCAGACTGCAGGGCTGGGTGGCGGCAAGGGGAGGGGGGTGCATGGTTGGGGGAGCAGGCAAGGCACACCTCCCCCCCCCGTCCACCACCTCCGCTGCTCGTGGTGTTGGGGGGGGTAGAGGCGCGGCCGGACGGCTGCCTTACTTCTCCAGGGAGGAAGACGGCCCATTCAAAGCTGGACGCGGCTGCCTCGCCACCGCCTCAGGATCCAGGGCGGGGCGGGGGGAGGTGTGCAAGCTCTTTCAAAAAGGCACTTCTCTTCGTCTGTTGCAGCCCCGTTCCTGAAACGGACACCCCTCTGTCCAAGGTGCTGGTTCTTCCCCCCTCCCCCGGGCACCGGGCAGTTTTTCTGGCCGTTTCGACTCCGATCGGAGAGTTTCAAGGCAGCGAGGAGCCAGCGTGAGGCTGGGCAGAGCTGGGGGGGAGGGAGGATGGCACGCATGCACGCACGCCAGCCAGCACCTCTGCGCTTCCTGCTCCCTGGCTCGGCTGGCAGCCGGTGGGGCGCGGATGGGCTGAGCTGAGGGGGAGGGAGGACGGCCCACACGCACACCAGTCAGCCAGCGCCTCCGATCTTCCTGCTCCCTGGCTCAGCTGGCGGCCGGCGGGGCGTGGCTGGGCTGAGCTGGGGGGGGAGGACGTGCTCCCAGGTGACCCACCTCCCAGCCTGCCCCCTGCGGAGAGGTCTTCAGGCCCCGCCGGGAGGTTGGCATCTGCGCTCGCCTTGAGCGCAGGACAACCTCGGGCCGGCCCTGTCTGCCATCCTCCGGAGTTTGCTTAATTTCATTGAGTTATCTACTACAACTCCAAGATCTCTCTCTTGGTCAGTCTCTGCCAGTTTGGACCCCATCAATGTATATTTGTATTTAGGATTTTTGGCTCCAATGTGTGTCACTATGCACTTGGCCTTCTCATTTGATGGCCAAAGTATTTGAGCTTCAGCTTTAGCATCTGGCCTTCCAGGAAACAGTCAGGGTTGATTTCTTTTAGGACTGATTTGATCTCCTTGCAGTCCAAGGGACTCTCAAGAGCCTTCTCCAGCACCATAATGCAAAAGAATCTATACTTCGGCACTCAGCCTTCCTTATGATCCAACTCTTGCAGCCATACATTACTACTGGGAATACCATTGCTTTGACCATGCGGACTTTTGTTGGTAGGGGGATGTCTCTATTTTTTATTTTGCTGTCTAGGTTTGCCATAGCTTGCCTCCCAAGGAGCAGGCATCTTTTAATTTCATGCTGCAGTCACCGCCTGTAGAGATCTTGGATCCCAGGAACATGAATTCTGTCACTGCTTCCATGACTTCCCCTCCTATTTGCCAAGAAGTGATGGGGCCGGATGCCATGATCTTAGTTTTTCTGATGTTGAGTTTCAAGCCAACTTTTGCGCTCTCCTCTTTTACTCTGGGCAAGAGGCTCTTTAGGTCCTCTCCACTTTCTGCCATTAGAGTGGTATTGTATGCATATTTGAGGTTGTTGATGTTTTTCCCGGCAATCTTAATTCTGGTTTGTGATTAATCCAGGCTGGCATTTCACATGATGTACTCTGCATATAAATTAAATAAGCAGGGTGACAATATACATCCTTGTCATACTCCTTTTCCGATGATAAACCAATCAGTTGTTCCATATCCGGTTCTAACTGTTGCTTCTTGACCCTTATATAGGTTTCTCAGGAGAGATGTGAGGTGATACTCCCATCTCTTTAAGGACTTGCCACAGTTTGTTGCGGTCCACACAATCAAAGGCTTTAGCATAGTCAAGTGAAGCAGAAGTAGATGTTTTTCTGGTACTCCCTTGCTTTCTCCAAGCGTATTCTCTTGACAAAACTCTGTTAGCCTTTGCTTGGCTTCATTTTGTTCTCCAAGGCCAAACTTGTCCATTATTCCAGCTACCTTCGGACTTCCTACTTTAGCATTCCAGTCCCCTATGACAATAAGGACATCTTTTTGGTGTTAGTTCTAGGAGGTGTTGTAGGTCTTCATAGAACCAGTCCACTCTTCTGTGGTTGGGGCACAGACTTGGATTACTGTGATGCTGAACAGTTTGCCTTGGATTTGGACTGAGATCATTCTGTCGTTTTTGAAATTGTATCCCATTACTGCCTTTTGCACTCTCTTGTTCACTATAAAGGCCACACCATTTTTTCTATGGGATTCTTGGCCACGGTAGTAGATATAATGGTATTTTGAGTTAAATTCACCCATTTCCGTCCACTTTAGTTCACTGATTCCCAGGATGTCAATGTTCAACCTTGCCATCTCATTTTTGACCACTTCCAACTTACCTTGATTCATAGATCTTACATTTCAGGTTCCTATGCAGTATTGTTCCTTGCAGCATCGGACTTTCCTTTCACCATCAGACACATCCACAGCTGAGCATCCTTTCGGCTTTGGCCCAGCCGCTTCACTCTTTCTGGGGTTACTTGTACTTGCCATCTGCTTTTCCCCAGTAGCATATTGGACACCTTCTGACCTGAGGGGCTCATCTTCTGGTGTCATATCTTTTAGCCTTTTGTTATTGTCTATGGGGCTTTCCTGGAAAAGATACTGGAGTGGGTTGCCATTTTCTTCTCCAGTGGATCACATTTTTTCTGAGTTCTCCGCTGTGGCCTGTCCATCCTGGGTGTGCCTCCGCGGCATAGCCTGCAGACTCATCGAACCACACAAGCTCTCTCGCCATGTCAAGGCAGCGATCCATGAGAGAGAACCAAAAGGCTACCTGGGCTCTAGCACATGAGAAAGGTGTTCCAAATTACAATCTTTGCCACACTTACCTGTGAACCCTACTGATATCAGATGAACCTTTTTATACACTAGTGTGTTTTAGAATGCATCTAAAAAAATAGTTTGGATCCCAACTACAGTTTTCATGGAAGCAAATGTCTCCTGCTCACAAAGCACAATTTTCCCCTCCCTCTTCCCACAGGGAATGAAATACTTACTCTAGAACCTTTTTCAGGAAAGCATCGACAAACCAAGCAATCTTGTCCACCACAAGGTCCAGTATTTGCATATCCACCCTGAAAAGAGCCAGAAATTAGTTGCTTCATTTTAACTGTTACTTTTTCAAAATCTGTTGATCCCAGTCCAGTTAACAGTAATTTGTTTCATTGGCTTCCAAGAGACTAAAGTTATGACTAACTTCATTTTTTTTAAAAAAGAAGTCCTAGGAAGAAAGAAAAGAATGCTGAAAAGTTGGTTTCAACACATAAAAGGGTAGCTACTGGGCGGCGGCAGCAGCCTAAGGTGACAATGGCAGAGGATCTTCCACAGCCAGTGGAACTGCCACTTCAGCTAACCCTGGTCAGTACTGGGCAGAAGACAACTGCAAATCACTTCTGATCATCTCTTACCTCAAAAACCCTATGATGAAACAAATCAGCAAGAATAGAAGGGTTATCTATATTGCTGTTCCAAGCCACAGAAACTGAGTCTATCAAAATCTTAACAAGAATATGCCAACAAATACAGAAAACAAACCAATGGCCCACAGACTGGAAACACTCAATTTACATTCCAATTCTGAAAAAAGGAGACGTCAAAGACTCCAGTGATTATCGGACCATTGCATTAATTTCTCATGCGAGTAAAGTGATGTTCAAAATCTTACAACAAAGACAGTTACCATATATGGAATGAGAAATTCCAGATGTTCAAGCTGGATTAAAAAAAAAGAGGCACTAGAGATCATATTGCAAATTTACATTGGTTATTGAAGCATATCCTCAGACCCCACAAAGGAATACAAATAATAATAATAACATGATCATGAAGGAATTATCTCTGGACACACAGGAAAAAATTCTTTCAGACATAGCACAGGAACCTCAACCAGATACCTTTTACCTTCTACCAAAAATACACAAACCTGGCAAACCAGGACACCCCATTGTCTCAGGCATAAGCACTCTCACCTTGGGGGTATCTGGATACATGGACTCTATTCTAAGACTCTATGCCATTTATGCTCCTAGTTATGTGCGCAACACCACAGATTCCTTGAGGAAAATACAACCTTGGAATAGCTTTCCAGAGAATACTATTTTGGACACCATGGATGTGGAATCCCTGTACACCAACATTCCACACAAAGATGGATTACAAGCCACAAGAAACTTGATTTCTTTTTTTAAAATTTATTTTTGTTCTTTTATACGTTACAATCCATACAATGTGTAACACAATACAACATAACGTTCTTTCATGTGTTACAATCCATACATTACATAACACAACAGGGAGAGTAAACCACAGCTGATCTTGCCACCAAACTCTGCCACTTTGTTTTTATCCATAACTACTTCAAATTTGGTAACGTACCCATGGGTACTGTTAGAGAATGGACTTGATATTTGTTTTATGAACTATATTTATTGCTACACACAATGGACTGTGCACACACACACAGGCTCAGAGAACTGTACATTTCAAGTCACCTGTTGTGATGCAACACATAGAAGGTGCCTGCACAAGCCTTACACGTAAATACGCTTTCAACTACACAGTTACCAGCCTGGTGAAAAAGCACACACCTCCATTATTGTGAGCAGTAAGAAACAACAACTTGAGCAGAGACAGCCCCCATTGCAGAAATAGTTGTGGTCACGTATGACACATCACTGCTTTGTTCCTGCTTTGGTATTTCCTGCCAAATGGACATTTGGTTTACAGTGGAATGGCCAGCTTCATCAACACTACAATGAAGCATCCTGACGCCAAGGTTTTCACACCTGCCCAGATGCCCTTCTTTGAGTAAGGTTTTAGATTACAATATTGGCCACTCTTTATAGGTAACATACCACTCCTATAGGCAACCAATAGGATTGTTTTTGGGACGGACTAACAGGTAGGTGGATCCACAGGTTGGAACAGTTACCTCACACCTAATGGATCCACTATAAAAGGTAAGGACCATTCACCTAGCCCTTCCTAGCTAGCAGCCCCCGCAACAACCCCTGTCTGCTTTGTACTCCCCTTGAGTCCCACTTGCTATCCCCAAGCCCTTGCCTCTACGCCCTTGCCTCTACGCCCAACACAACATGCACACAGACAGCTCCTCACCCACAATAATACAACATCTAACTTGAATATGGACACTGGTACCAGAGCTTGCAATAAACCCAGATCCCAAAGTTGGTGCCACATACACCCAGATGTGATCACTGGACCTAACAACATCAACTGTGCCATCTCAGGCTCATTCACTTGCTTATCTTCTAACATTGTATATGCCATTAAATACCAACAATTCCCGTTCTCCACGTAGAACAAATAAGTCAAACCCTATGCCAAAGGATAAATGGACATAAATCTGACATCAAGAATCATAAGACTGAGAAACCTATAGGAGAACACTTCAACCTTCTAGGACATTCAGTGGGTGACCTCAAAGTAGCTGTTTTATTGCAAAGGACCTTCAGGAACAGACTGGAAAGGGAAACTGCTGAGTTACAAGTTATTACAATACTCGGAATCCCCAGGACTTAACACGGATATTGGTTTCTTATGTCATTACATATATTAATCTCATTCAGACCTTACATCTGTATTCTCATCAAGAAGGATCTATAAATCCTCTTTATTTTTTCTTATTTGGAATAGTAGATTGGAATAGTTATTGTAATATAATGAACAGTAGAATGTAATGTAATGTGGAATGGTAGATTGGAAGGTATTTCTCTGGTCTGGGGACAGAGGAGACATAACACAGCACAACAAATCACCCCATTTTAAAGAAAAGGATGCAGTTAGTTACCTCCATGTTTGAGAGGAGACAGATGGAGCATAACAACTGGGTTTCAGTTAATTACTCTCAACATTCTACAATTAAAACGGTAGTTTGCATATCAATCTCCAATTCTCATGTATTTATTTCCTTTACTATGTTTCCCCCTGGAATTAAACCCAAACAAATTGTGACCATATAAACTAAGTTTGTTATTTCAGTTTGGTCTTTGCATCTGTTGAACAACCTTTATTATGCTTATGCTCACCCTCTACCTATATGTATGAACTGGTAACTTCCATTGCAATGTATCTGAAGAAGTGTGCATGCACACAATAGCTTATACCTTGAATAAAACTTTGTTGGTCTTAAAGGTACCACTGGACTTGAATTTTGTTCAGAATAAAATCAGATTGTGTTTCACGGATTACAGCAAAACTTGAGTATGTGGAGCATGAAAAGCTATGGTCAGTTTGAAAAGAAATGGGTGTGCCACAACATCTGATTGTTTTCAGAATATGGAGAAACAGAATGGTTTCCAATTGGCAGAGGTGTCAGATAGAGATGTATTTTATCTCCCTATCTCTTCAATCTGTAGGTAAAACATATAATAAAGAAAGATGGATTAGATATAGATGAAAGTGGAGTGAAAACTGGTGGAACAGACATTAACGATTTGAGATATGCAGATGATACCACTTTACTGGTAGAAAATAAAGACATGAAATTACTAATAATGGTTAAAGCAGAAAGTGCCAAAACAAGATTACAGCTGAACATCAAGAAGACAAAGGTAATGACTGCTGGTTGATGATGATCAACTTTAAGGTTGATGATGAAGGAATTAAAATTGTTCAAGATTTTCTATTCCTTGGTTCCATCACCAAGCAAAAGGAAGATGGTAACCAAGAAATCAGAAGGAGATTGAGACTGGGAAAAGCAGCCATTAAGGAGCTAGGAAAGATTCTTAAGGGTATGGATATGTCACTGGTGACCAAGATGAAGATAATTCATACCATAATATTCCTCATTACTATGTATGGGTGTGAAAATTGGGACAATGAAGAAAACTGGCAGAAAGAAAGTTGATTCCTTTGAAATGTGGTGTGTTGGAGGAAAGTTTTACAGATACTTTACTTCTTACTGTTTTTACAACCTAAGTCATAAGCAGCAAATGCTTATCCCATGGGAGAACCTAAAAGTTAGTTATCATGTAACTGAACAACAGCTACCAGAAATTTTGCCACACAGAGAGTAGTGTATCTTTGTCACTGAGTAGCCAGGATGATTTCACTTCTGGAGAAAGAGAGTTCTGATTAAATACTGGGGAGATCAATTCAGCTCTTAGTTCTGAGAATTTAGGACAATCGAAGAAGATGCAGTCTACAGAGTCTATTTTGTTGCTGCCACAATTGCAAAGTCTATCTGAATATGGAATTCCACTGAATCTTTCTAGTGTCACTGCTGAAGGAAGGGCATTCAGGTGTTCTAACATAAAAACTCTTATCTACTTTGGAATTGGCATTTTTGTGGGTGGGAGAATGCCAACTGAGAAGGATGAACACACTCTGCAGGCTCTGATCAGCGTGCTCTCATAATCGAAGCCCCTACAGATACAGATACCATGGACCACCAAAAGGCAAATAAGTGGGTTCTAGATCAAATCAGCCTGAACTCTCCCTAGAAGCTAAAATGCTTAAACTGAAGCTATCATAATTGGTCACACTGTGATTAGAAAGACTCCCTGGAAAAGAAAATAAAGCTAGGAAGACCCGAAGGCAGCAGGAAGACTCAACATGAGATAGATTGACACAATTTGCAAGACCTGAGCAAGGCCATTAGGATGTTTTAGAGGTCATTAATTTACAAGGTCACTGAAAGTTGGAAGCAACTTGACAAAACGTAATATATGCACACACAATACCAGGGAAGGCACTTGCCGGTATCCCCAGTCACTATGGGAAACAGGATCCTAGCTACATGAATCTTTGGTTTTACTTGTGTTCTTATAGTATGACACTAATAAAGTGATGATGAATTCACATGCAAGGCAGTCAGGATGGTGATAGTTTCAAAAGTCATCATGTAATCATTGCTGTGCAATATAAATTACACTGTGAAGATGGAGTGATCTTTCACTGATGTTTCAATATCAGCCCTCATAAATAACTTTCCATAGTTTGATACCACTGTCACCTTATTCTCAAGGCAGGTTATTTTATTTATGTACAAGGCAACTTTGCAAAGAAGTCTTCAGTTCAGATTTTATGACTGCATAAATCTAACAAAGCAACACCATATATAAACCACAGCAATGCATGACTACTGAAGAAGTATATTCTGTTGTTTTAACTTGAATTTTTCATCCTTATATTGATTTTTTTCTCTAATACAAGATTTATGTTTTAGTTTTCATGGGGAGTCTGTTCAGAGTACTTTAATAAAATGAACTAATATACCATTTTTGTGTTATCTGAAATATTTTTAAAATCTTTTTTATCCTTGACCTTCAGCACTAAAAAATGGAATTCTCTAGCTGTCTTTGTATCTTGTAGCAGGTTTCCCATGGGAATATATCTGTACTGTATTATTCTCTTTTGCTTGTTACTGAAAGCATGCATCTATGGCAATGCCAAAACAATTCATTTGTTTTTCTAACAAAACTATGCTTCTTTGACATTCCAGGAAAAGTATTTATTTTGCAGAGTCTAACCTTGCATTAAAGATTAAACCGCTAAAACAGTCAAAACACAGATTAATTATATAGCTTTTAAATATCTACTTAATTCAGTAATATATACTTTGATTCATATTAAAAGCAACAAAATGCAGGGGAAGTCGCCTTTCCCTTTCCCTGTCCTGCCCCAAATTTCAGAACATGTATGATCAGGTCCCACAGCGACTGTATTGCTCATTAATTACAGAGGGTGAACAGGACAACACACAAAGCGGTTCATGACATGATCTCTGATATTAGTGAAAAGCAGTCAGATTGTGTCCATGGTAATAGGCAAGAGAGTGTTTAATCCTTTCTCTATTGCCATTTTCCTAATCTAAATCATACTTCCCAAACTATTTGTCACATGGGGAGAACATGTGAATGAAATGAATGAATGTAAACCCTCAAGACCCAGTTTCTGTTTCCCTCTTGAGGCCTGAATAAGAAGGGCCTCCCTTTGGTCTTATGATCAGCTGTTGAGCTTGTAGGCTCTAAGTATGTATATTCTCCACTAGTACATCTTCTCTCAGAACTGTAAGCAACACAGGGACCTGGTTTTGTGTACTGTTTCCTATGTGCTGCATACAGAGCAAGACTGAAGGGTGAACTGGAAGCAAGATAGGTAATCTCACCCTCTACTCAGGTTACCAACCTCTGATCAGATTCTTATGTCTTTACTGTGTCGGGAGGAAGAGACTGAACTGAGACTGCGGTGCTTTGGAAAGAGGGGTGCATACTTGTGTTTGATATAATTTAATGATAGGGATTTCTAAACACATTCTAAACACTAATGTTTCTAAAAACATTCTAAACAGGTTGGTTAGGGCTGCCAGCTCCTGGCTGGGCAATACCTGGAGATTTGGGAGGTGGAGCCTGAGGAGGGCAGAGTTTGGGGAGGAGGAAAACTTCAGTGGGATATAAAGTCATAGAGTCCACATTCCAAAACGGCCATTTTCTCCAGGTAAACTGAACTCCATTGCCTGAAGATCAGTTGTAACCCCAGGAGATCTCCGCCTACCACCTGGAAGTTAAACAAGACAAAAAAACTGGAAACACTATTACCATCAACAATTAATGTAGCCAATGTAATATCCTTATTAAAAACTTTCCTCTGATAATTTCAAATAACATTCAATCCTTACTCAAACCCATTATGACTTTTCTTGGAGCTATGTATTGTGAATGTAAAACATATACGTTTGTTACCAGCACCGTGTGTTATTGAAAATTGTAAAAATGGTGAGGAGTGTTGTTTGAAAACATGATAGTGTATCTTAATATATTCATTACATAATTGTTACAGTGGTTACAAATTGCCTTTTGACCATAGGCTTGAGTAGGACTGAATGTTACTTGAAATCAATTTCCCTTTTACCATGGACTTGCATAAGGGCTGAACATTATTTGAAATTATCAGAAAAAGGTTTTTAATTGGCTGCATTAATTGTTGATGGTAATAGTGTTTCCAGTTTTTTTGTCTTGTTTAACTTCCAGGTGGTAGGCGGAGATCTCCTGGGGTTACAACTGATCTCCAGGCAATGGAGTTTTTTGTCTTGTTTAGCCTATACTGGAAATTTTCCCATTATATTTTGATACACCTGGAGGTTGACAACCCTGAATTAGGTGCAATCTGGCACATATAATTCAAAGGAAATGTACAGAAGTAACATGGCCAATCTCCTATTGTTAGAAAAATCAGAAGAGCCCTATGAGCTCATATGCTTCTTCTCGTCCTCACCCTTTTTCTGCTTCTTGCATGTGTATTCCTCTTTTCCCCTCATTTTCAGAGATAACGTTGGCTAGCATTAGATCTATCATTTTCAATAACCAATAATTAACTTCAGTCAAGTTGTTCCTGAAACCGCATACTGTTAACCCACCTCCTCTCCAAATTATTTGTAACATTGTAAATAAAAAATTTCTAAAAGATATTCTAAAAGTGTCAAAACAAAGACATATCATGAGTATGAGATCTTCAGTGCTGTAGTTATCCTGATTTGATACCTTAAATATTTTCTAACCTAGTTTTGTAAAAAGTCATCAAATGGGGTCAGTTATATGTTCATTTCATATGACCAACTTTTTAACTTTGATGGAAGCACCTTTATTTTCCACCGCTGTGCTAATAAGGTTCTAGTTGCCATGTGTAGATAGTAAATACCATCTACTTCTAATCCTGGTTGCAAATTGCATTCTGGAGCTAAACATGGTTCGTGAAAATGGCACAGCTTGTGTGATGCTAACCATAATTATCTCTGAAAATGAAAGGGCAGAGGGACTATATGAGCAACAGGGAAGGCAACAAGGAGAGAGAGAAAGGTGCCCACAAGCTTCTATGTACTTGTGTTTGAGTACGACTAAGTCTCTAGTATGAAGGGTGGTATCTGGTATGTTTTATATACAGGACCCACGATGTTGCCCAAAATTCTCAGCAATGTATGGGGATACCACAGCAACTCAATCAATGTGCAAATATTTCCTGAAAGTGGAAACTTTGACCATTAGTGGCTGAAAGAAATAAGAAGTATCATGTTACTTTTATCCACTTTGTGAAGCAGGCAATGTACTGGCATTCTTTTCCATTTTTACTGAGGGACATTAGATACCTGAAACCAACAGCGCTATGTTATCCCTATCAGTTGGTATTTTCTAAACTTCAGAATTATGCAAAGCATGTTAATACCAGGAGAGGGCACACCATTTCATAGGCCGGGATTCAATATTTAGGACAAGCTATAAACAAAAGTCTGCTCCACAAGGCTAATCATTTAGCTGATTAATCAGTATGCATTATAAACTTGTTGCAATTACAGCTTTAATGACTAATTACTCCAGTAGATTTACTCAGGCCAACGTCCCTATGTTTCATCCCTTCTCAGCCTCTTGGCCAAGTGTAGTTTAAAGGTAGTTCAGAGTATTTTTGTTAGGCTAGTATCCTGAAAAGAGACATAAAATAATTAACAAAGTTTTGTTATTTGGTCAATGTGCTGATGTAAATCTAAACACAAACGTCAGCATTCACAATGTTCTTTTAAAATATTTATTTGTAAAAAATGGACACGTAGCTGCAAGAGATAGAAACTGTGGGAGAATTGCAGCAGGGAACCTCTGCATTTCAAATCACTTACCCCATAAACTGGTTTCAGTGAAGTAAGTATTATTACTAGCCACCTGGTAGATAGGAAAATTCAGATTAATTATTCTCAGAAAATAAAGAAATTTAAAAAGTAGAGAAATAATAGCCTCTTTTCAACTACTTGAGCATTCCCAGGCTAAAAGAGGACCACCAATAAAAGAAAACATATTATGAAACATCTGCCAGTGACACAGCTTGTAACTCCAGACACATTTATGTAAACACAATTTCCCTTGTTCATTGTTGCCAGTTAGGGCTGCCAACCTCCAGGTGGGGCCTAGAGATCTTCCAGAATTATAACTGACTTTTAGACTACAGAAATCAGTTCCCCTGAAAAAAATGGCTACTTTGGAGGGTGGACTCTGTGTCATCGGTCAATTTCACATTCCCTTTTTAAACTGCATGGTTCTGTTATTGACCTGTCATGAAGAAAACCTGTACAGGGACAGCTGTTTCACACAGCATTTCCCTTCCGGTAAGGAGCCGTCTCTGAAGCGCTGTGGCCATTTCAAACTGTGCCACTTTCTTTCCCCACCATTTTCCTCTGTATGCATGATTTCCCTGAGAGGGTTTTTAAAAAACATTTTATTGGGAGCACTATGATGCTGATTTGACATCCTGTTATAGCGTTACAGCACTCCCGATAGAACATTTTTTTAAAAAGAGGAGAGATTGCACACTGGGGGGGAAAGGGCATGAAAAACCCATCACTGGAGGAAGCACTACGGGACATTTTACACAGCCCACTGTAGCAATTCAGATCCGGAAGAAGGGATTGAAGACCTGAGGAAAGCAGTTTTCATCAACAACGCCTCAGACACGCTTCCCAAACGTGAGATAACCAGCATTGTATGAACAGGTAAATATATTCCATTAACAGCCTAAAACTAAAACGGGTCTGTCTGAAATGACAGGAAAAAAAGTTAGTAACCAGTTCCTGAAATGGAATAGATAGGCTGTCTGAAATCCTTCATCATGCCTGGCTTAGGTCCCTCCTTTCCCCTAACCACACCCTCCCCAGGCTCCACCACATTTCCATGGATTTCCTAACTCACGAGTTAGCACCCTAGTGCCCTCAGGACCAGACCAGGAGGAGGAATTCCAGGGCTTCAGCTTCCAAGTTCAGGAAGAGGCCCCAGAAGTAAGCTATAGATTTTCTACATGTTAAGTCTGTGCAGGCACCCATTCAGCCAGTGCTATGCCAATTGTACTAGCTACCAATCGAGTACTGGATCAGTTTCAAGGTGTTGGTGTTGACCTTTAAAGCCCTATGTGGCCTGGGACTGACATATGTGAGGAACTATTGCCAACCTAGCAGTTCGAAAGCAAGAAATTGCAAGTAGATAAATAGGTACCACTTCGGTGGGAAGGTAACAGCGTTCCGTGTGCCTTGGTGTTTAGTCATGCCAGCCACATGACCACGGAAACGTCTTCGGACAGCGCTGGCTCTTCGGCTTTGAAATGGAGATGAGCACTGCAACCCTAGAGTCGGACTCGACTGGCTTTCAAGCAAGGGAACCTTTACCTTTACCGTTATCTCTCCCCATATTTGCCCTGGAGAGACTTACACTCGGTGCACCAGTATTTGCTGGTTGTCCCTGGCCCAAAAGGACATCCGCTTATTTGTTTTGTTTTATCTATTCAATTTATGCCCCGCCCTCCCCACCAAGGCAGGCTCAAGGTGGCTTAGCCTCAACCAGGGCCGGGGCTTTTTCCACCTTGGCCTGATGGAACATGATCCCATGTGAGATCAGGGCCCTGTGGGACTTATTATAGATCCGTAGGGCCTGCAAAATGGAGCTGTTCCACCAGGCCTTTGGTTGAGGTGGCAGGCACCCAACTATTCAGCCTCCCCTTGCTGAAGCTTTCCATCTTTGTACAGCCCAAACTACAAAGATCCCCATATTTTTTGGGTTACGGCCTATCTGCTTCAGTCACTTGAGATTATTACACTTTTCTAGTTATAGTGCTACCTGTCTTAAATTATTGTGCCTTTTGTTTTAATTGTTTTAACTATTTAATTAAAATGATCATTTTAATGATTTTTTTAAAACTGCTGTTGTGATCCACACTAAGCCAGCTTGTGGGGACGGCAGAATATAAGTCTAAATAAATGAATACCACTATTTATCCAGCAACATGGAGCATATACCACATGGAGACCAGTTCAAGCAGCCTCCTTATGTACTCTTCTGAGCTCAAGAGAAATATCTTAGTGGAGTAATAAAGTTGGAATTCAAAACTTACCATGCAATTCCATTTGTAAGTTTAATCCATTTTATAGATACTGTTCGTAGTGATTCATTTGATTTCAGGCCTCCACTATTTAATTTTTTAACATCAGGGCTTGGCTGATCTGCATGTTCTGACTTGACAATGATTTTCCACATTCTTCTATTTCTTGACCTGCTGATAAAGAAAGTATACAAGTGACTCAAATTTACATGCATACCTTAAAAATTGCATTGGGCATGAAAGACTGAAAATATTCACAGGTTCCCTACATTAAAGGCCAAAACAAATGATCAGTTACAATACACTCAGGTGTACCACTGTACAACAAGGCTGTAGTATAATGTAATGGTTCAAGAGGGTGGTGTTATAGCGCTGACCTGGATAGCCCAGGCAAACCCAGTCTCATCAGATCTCAGAAGATAAGCAGGGCTGACCCTGGCAAGTGCTTGGATGGAAGACCTCCAAGGAATACCAGGGCTGGGACACATAGGCAGGCAATAGCAAGCCACCTCTCTGAGACATCGAAGCCCCACTAGGGTTCGCCAAAAGTCCACCATGACTTCCAGGCACACATGCGTGTGCACACACACACACACACACATGCTCACAAAAAAGGGTGTTATTATAAAGGAAGCATGACTGTACTCTATTGTATTGTTTCTTCCTTTTGCTGCCTTGCCTTTACATCTATAAAGTAAATTAGCTTTCAGTGTTACTTTTGAAATCTATTTTAAACATACTGGATTTTAATGGGTGGCATTAATTTCAAGATTAATCCTTTTTTCTTTGAAAACCCTTCTTCAGTTTAGATAATCTTTCTTTAATAATAAAGTGGGTAAAAACATTGGTGGCCTGACTTCAGGCTGATAGCGGCACGCTCACGGACTCACCTCCTGGACCTCCCAGGGGTGTCTCCGTGCTCTGGTGGAGGGAGGAGGTGAGCAGGCTTGTTAACCCCCCCAGGGGCCCGGCGAAGGGTCCCTGGCCAAGGAGCTTTGAGGGGGTAGCCTCTTCGATGGCTGAATGCCAGAGAATCGAGGCTCCCCCTTGCTCCAGTGGTTCGTCCAGCCGAGAGACCGAATGGTACAAGTGAAGTTTGAAACTGAGACAAGATGGCGGCAGTGAAGGAGGAGGCTTGTGCTCACGCTCCTTCCCTAAGAAGTTAGAATGGGCTGGGCTACAACGAACTACAACGAACTACAACAAAAAAACTGGGCGTGCTGACCTGTGAGATGTGCCGGTTGAGTGTGGAAGCTGTGGAAAGGTGTGGAGCCCCTGTGTGTCCCTTGGGGAGCTGCTGCAGCCGGGACCTCCCCGGTTATACTAGCCCGGCCTGTGCGTCAAGACTCCATCAGCCCCCAGCCCCGGACTGCCGTGGACCACGGCCCGCCTCTGGGAGATCGAGCGACGGCTTGAGAACCAGGGAGCCAGTGGTGTGGCAGCCATCATGGAACGGCCCCTGGGAGGAAGAGGAAGTGGCCTCGTGTGCGACGACTGAGCCTGGAAGAACTCACGGCAAGCCCTGGGCACGGAGCACCAAGAAAGAACAGACCAGCTGGGCAGCGAGAGAACGGGTCCCGTCATCCCAACAGTGGAACTGTAGCAGCTCCTGGGTGTTGGGAGAGTTAAGGCTTGCAGAGGAAGAACGCCGAGGTTGGGAGCCGGTCAAGGAGGCCGCTGGTGGGCGTCAGATGCCAGACCCGGCTTTGGAGCCATCTGAATTAGATTGGCTGGACGGGGGGGGCACGAAAGATTGGGAAGCAGAAATTGCAGCAAGAGGGAACGAGGGGAGTCACCCTTGGTGGTCACTACGGGAGTGTCACAAGAACTTTTAGCGGCTTTGCCGCCCCCCGTAGGTGGAGTATTAGAACTGACCTGAATTGAATTGACTTGAAGCCCAATTGGATGTATGCTTGATGCTAGGGAGTAGGTGAGGAGAGTATGTCTGCTAGTGTGTGAGTATGAATGGTTAGATTGCTAGGAATTAGGAGTTAATAATTAAGCTGCCCTAATTTGTAGTTGGGGTAGCTGGTGATAGACGGGTTGGTCATAAATGGTTGTGCAATCGTTAAGGGATTTTATAGCAGAGTAGGTTGTGTTATTTATTAGCATCAGGTTGTGTCCGCCCTTGTGAGGCTTGCTTTGCCAGCCACTGGGCACACGCTTGCTGCTAGGAAATAGGAGTAGGTTTGATGTTTTTGTCTGCTGGTGTGAGAGTGCGAATGGTCTAAGTAGTGTGGAGTTGATGCTGTTTTATAAGCAGATTAAGTTATAGTATTAGCATTGGAAAAATTGTGTGCGCCCAGTCGCGTGAGGCTTGGCTTTTGCCGTTCAATTGGTGGTCTGAAGCTCCTGCGGAGACCTACTTGGGTGGCAATGCCTGGCCAAAATATTCCGGTGCTCATGGGGAGAGGAAAGTATAGCGGTGGGCCTAGGCAATATAAGAAGGGAAGGTCACGGAGAAATATTATGGCTCGATGCCCTTCCAGCCTGCGGCCCATCCCAAGGGAGGCTGGCGGTGGGGCCAGGATGGAGAACCCCCTTCCGTCACTGGTGTTATGCAACACCAGGTCTATTAATAATAAGACCACAGTCCTTCGGGACTTTGTGCTGGAACAATGGGCTGACCTGGCGTGCGTGACCGAGACCTGGGTGTGGGATGGGGAGACTGTGACTCTCTCCCAGCTTGCCCCACCGGGGTTCTCGGTCCTCCACCAATCATGGACAAGGGGGCAGGGGGGTGGAGTAGCTATGTTCATTCGGGAGGCTTACTCCTTCAGGGCGCGGGCATGGAGTGTGTCGGCCTTATGCTGGAGGCCGAGGAGAGTTTGGCGATCTGGCTGGTGTACCGACTGCCTAATGCACCGGCCAGTAGTCTGCTGTCCCTGGTGGAAGCCGTATCAGGCTGGGCGTTGGAGCACCCTAGACTGGTAGTCATGGGTGATTTCAACGTCAATGCCGATGATGCGGCTTCCAGCCGGGCTACGGATGTAGTGTCATCCATGGTGGCACTGGGACTCTCACAGTTTGTATCGGCTCCCACGCATCGGGCCGGTCACACGCTCGATCTGATCTTCGTGGCAGGGTTGACAGTGGACCAGATTACTGCGGAAGCAGTACCATGGTCAGACCACTATGCACTGAAGGCCCGTCTGAATGTGCCACCCCGACTCCGTTTAGGCGGCGAGCAGATTTTGGCCCACCCAAGGAGCCAAATGGACCCAACTCGGCTTCAGATGGCCCTTCGGGATCCGAGGCCCCCTGGCGGCTCGTTAATGAGCTTGTGGAGGATTGGCATGACCGACTCTCCACAGCCGTCGATGAGATCGTTCCCAGGCGCCCTCTTCGCACCCGCTCTAAGCTGGCGCCCTGGTATTCCCAGGAGCTACGGCTGATTAAGCGGGAACTGAGACGGTTAGAGAGACGGTGGCGTCGCGCTCGTGACGAGGCATCAAGAGCATCCTATAGGACGTTTATGAGATCCTATGAGGTGGCAGTCAAGGCCGCTAAGAGAGTCTGCTATGCGGCCAGGATTGCGTCTGCGAGCTCCCGCCCAGCCCAATTATTTAGAACAATTTGGTCGTTGACAACTCTGCCGCAGGGCAGTCCAAATGCTAGGGAATTGAATATCGGCTGTGAGGCATTTGCGAGCAATTTCGCAGATAAAGTCTTGGCGCTCCGCCGTGCCCTCCCTGCCACAATTGAGACAGTGAGTGAACTCGAGGCCCCTTGCACGTCTTCGGTGCCGGGTTTAGAGCACTTTGACCTGCTCAGCCTGGAGGAAGTTGACAGACTGCTTGCAGCTGTG
>NW_015170283.1:421327-422897 GCF_001447785.1 Gekko japonicus | reverse complement strand
ATGGGGCTGCCTTTGTCGCAAATCCGGAAGCTGCAGCTAGTGCAGAATGCTGCGGCCAGGCTGTTGATGGGTCTTCCTAGAAGGGACCACATCCAGCCTGTGCTGAAAGCGCTGCACTGGCTGCCAATAGCATACTGGATTCGTTTCAAAGTGCTGGTTCTTACCTTTAAAGCCCTACATGGTCTGGGTCCAGCTTACCTAAGGGACCGCCTTTCCTCATATGTTCCCCCGCAAGCACTTCGGTCTGGGACCCAACATCTCCTGGCAATCCCAGGCCCCAAAGAGGCCAGGCTGGCCACTACCAGGGCCAGGGCTTTCTCGGTGGCGGCCCCTACCTGGTGGAATGAGCTCCCGGTGGAGATCTGGGCCCTGTGGGACCTTGTGCAGTTTCGCAGGGCCTGTAAGACGGAGCTCTTCCACCAGCCGTATGAGTAGAAGCCGCCACTACCATCACCATTACTCCATCTTTACCTGGCCCTGGATGAGGGAACATCAGCGTTTCCCTGGAGCAGATGATGCTGAATAGTTGAAATACACCATCTGTGAAATATCATGTTGAACACCTAGAGCACTTTAGTCAATAACTTGTTAAAATTGTTTTTGTACTGTTGGGATTTTAAATGGTTTTATATATGTTTTATATATGTTTTATAATACTGTTTGCCTCCATGTAAGCTGCCCTGAGCCCGCATCGCGGGGAGGGCGGGGTATAAATCGAATGAAATAAATAAATAAAGCTAACCAGGTCAAGCGTAAGAGATCGGGCGTCAGAAATGATTAATGTAGCGGGGTCGGAAGACCAACTATGAACGTGAGTCAACTGAGATAAGATTTTTAAAAGAAAAGACGCTCCCTACTCGACACGGCGGAACAGCAGAAGCGAGCGAGGGAGGGACGCCTCCCATGCGTAAATCACTGAGCGAAAGGGAGGGGGGAGCAGAAGAATAAACCTGTGATTGCCCAGAAGTACTCACCCAATCGAGCTATACAGTTAAGCGCATATTCAGAGACTTTTAAAAGTTTTCATGAAAGTAAACAAACAGGGAAAAGATGGTGGGGAAGAGGGACAGAGACAAAGAGAAACTTTTAAAAATGAAACCAGAGTCCCCAAGACCAGAAACGACCAGTGAGACGACCAAGGCGATGGCTGAGGTCATGCGCCCTCTACTGGAACAGCTCAAAGTCTTTAAAGAGCAGATGTCGGTGGTAACAGCGAATATAACAGTGCAGCAAAAGCAGCTTGCAGTTGTAACAACAAGCATCACTGCTCAACAAACACAAATAACGGACTTGATCCAAGTAATGAAGCAGGATGCGGAGAAAGTAAAGGAAATGGCTGAGACAATGCAGAAAGTGAGGAAGAAAGTGCAAATGGATAAGGCCAACATGGTCCTGCGCTTCCAAGGGGTGCCAGAGAATAGAGGAGAGAATCTTAAAGAACTGATGAGTGAGCTACTCGCCCCAGCAACAGATATAAAGGCGGAATTGTTACTCAACGACATGGATGTGGCCTACAGGTCATATTCAGGATATATAAAGAAAAATAATCTGCCTGGGGAAATTGTAGTAA
>NW_015170283.1:416878-420512 GCF_001447785.1 Gekko japonicus | reverse complement strand
TTTCCCTGGATCAGTTAATATAAAAATTTCCACCAACAAGATAGCAGGATCAGCTTTCAAAAATGCCATGACATTTCATTAAGTTACTGCACCTGCTGACACAGCTCAGTCTGTTGTGAGAGGGGAAACATTACTCTGTGCGCTGTGTAGCTCAAGGCCAAATCCTTCTTCTGGTAGTGGCAAAAATCTACTAATGCACACACTAGCTACCAAGCAACAGCCACCACTATTTGCTATTAGCAAATTCAAGTTTGTTTCAGGAGCTTTGGTATGATTTAGAAGGGAACTAAAAGGATAACATTTATAACAGGCTCCCTTGGTTGGGGGAAAATCCTGTACATGAGTCTGTGCAAGTTATCAAATCAGACATGTGCCCTCCTACAGTAAAGCTCTGTATCAGGGCTGCCAGCCTCCAGGTGGGGCCTGGACATCTCCTGGAATTACAACTGATCTCCAGACTACAGAGATCAGTTCTCCCAGAGAAAATGGCGACTTTGGATGGTGGACTCTATGGCATTATCCCTGTTGAGATCCCTCCCCTCCTCAGACTCCACTCACAAATCTCCAAGAATTCCCCAACCCAGAGGTGGCAACTCTGATCTGTACAGACAAAAAGCCTGTACAAAAACACTGATATGACATATTGCTTTAACACACCATGCAAAGGCATACATGCTAAAGAACAAGTTCTGAGAAAGCATTCATGCTAAAAATATCTGTCCTATCTGTACACATGACACCATGACACTGTTCTATAGTGGTCAGTCATATGAATTGTCCTGTGTCTGGCTTTAGATCCCGGTCTATGATCAGGCCCATGTATAAACTTTAACTCATTCATTCCTTCAGGGAGAGCAAGAATCAACCAAGCATGTGTCCATCATGCCTGGGCCCAGCTGAGCACTAGCTTGAGCTATAAGAGGGAAGACAGGGAGCAGCCAGTTGAGAATAACATTTTATTTGAATTTTAGTTGTCATTTGTACTGACATTCTTATGATGCATTTTGGAAACCAACTTCTGGCTGAAAAAAATGAATTTAAATATAATAAAACTATCTACTAAACTTATCTTACATGTGCTTCTTTAGTTTTTCTAATATGATATCTTTCTAGATAACGGAAATATTATAACAGAAGAAGAAGAGTTGGTTTTATACCCTGCTCTTCACTACATGAAGGAGTCACAGAGCAGCTTACAATTGCCTTGCCTTCCTCTCCCCACAACAGATACCCTGTGGGGTAGGTGGGGCTGAGAGAGCTCTGAGAGAACTGTGGCTGGCCCAAGGTCACCCAGCTGGCTTCATGTGGAGGAGTGGGGAATCAAACCCGGTTCTCCGCTGCTTTTAACCACTACACCAAGCTGGCTCTGACCAAGCTGTGTCTCAGATAGAAGTTGGTATGTGCATTCATGATGCATTTGTTTCAGCTTTAAATAGCATCTTAATCAGTGTTCAAATGTTCCAAGAAAGATGTGAAAACTGTATTTTTATTGAGCATTGAATAAGAATGGCTTTGAAAACCATATTCTCTTAGAACTGAGGCCTTTCCAGACACAAGGCTCACCCTTAACCCCCAGACGGCAGCACAGGAGACAATGAGCTCCAAAGCATGTGACAAGAAATTGTGATTGATATCACTGAGCTTCCTCCCCAAACTCTGCCCTCCCCGGGCACTGCCCACAGATCTCCAGGAATTTCCTAAGCTGGAGTTAGCTACCCTACTCGTGTGACAGGAGAGACAAACAGAGGTGGTTTGCCATTGCCTGCCTTTGGATAGTAATGTTGGGCTTCCTTGGTGGCCTCCCATCCAAGTACAAGCCAGGGCTGACCTTGCTTAGGTTTGGAGATATGACAAGATCAGGTTAGTCTAGATCATCCACGTCAGGACTATGGGGGCTTGCGACTGAGCAGGAGGAGGGGAACTCTGCAGCCCACTCCAGAGCCCTAACTTATGGGCTGAAGACCACTGACTCAGCATAGTTCAAATCAAGCCCCATGGATATGAATCTGCTCTTCAGTGTTTGTAGTGAGCAAACAGGGCTTGGTACAGCAAACGGTACAATACAGGACTTGTTATAATGTCAAATGCACAGCATTTCTTTCCAGATCTTTCATAATCGGTAAACCCTTCATTATTACAAAAAAAAATAAAATCTTATGCTCTGTGGGGCTTGGAGATTCTGTATTTGAAGAATGTAAGATGTTAAAAGTAACAATGCATTTGTAGAACTACTGTCTTCCTTCCTAGCTAAGGGTAGTATATGTAGTTCTATCCATTTTTTATGAATATAAGAATTGTCATCTACCATCAAACCACTGGCTGATTTAACCAAGTCCTGTCTACTCTGACTGGCAATAACTGTCCATTATATCAGGCAAATGTCTTTCCAGGGTAACACTGGCAGATGATACAGCAATAGTAAAGCAAATACCCAGTGTTCCCTCTAAACTGAGTTAGTGTGAGCTAGCTCACAGTTTTTTAGCCTCCAGCTCACACATTTTTGTCTTAGCTCAGGAAGGATGGCTCCAGAGCAAACTGATTCCTGCAGTGGCCAAATTGCTCGCTCACAACTTTAATGCCAGTAGCTCATAAAATAGAATTTTTGCTCACAAGACTCCACAGCTTAGAGGGAACATTGGTCAGTATCTCTTGTAAATTCCATGTATGTCTGTTTGAGTTTCATGTTAGAAAAACAGTTGGGCATAAATGCAATACAAAATGAATATAACAGGGGTTGACCACCAGAGCTTCCACATGCAAATCATGCCCAACAAGGATTCACATAGGAAGTACCATGCAGCTAATGTAGAACAAAATCTTCCATCCCATTGAGCACATCTTCCTTACACCCATGCAAATAGCAGGAAGATGGTCAGCATGCACAGACGATCATCAAGTCTGTTGTTACCCGATTAGTCATGTCATTGACAGAGAGCACCATGTTGGGCTGAGACCCCTACCGTAGGGATTTCCCCATTATGCATGATGACAGACCCAGCAAAGTGGCTGACATGCCCATGCTGGTAACCGAAATAGACGAGCCAGCGGGCAACATCGCATGCATGAAGGACAACGTAAGTCAAATCCCTGCCAGGCAAGACCACCGAGCACTGACCCTAGGAGGCAGCCAGTTAGGTTGCAGGCACATACTTGCACGATGCTCAGGCTCGACCCCCACAGCCAATGTTTCCTCTAAGCTGAGTTGGTGTGAGCTAGCTCACAGTTTTTAGCCTCCGGCTCACACATTTTTTGTCTCAGCTCAAGAAGGGTGTCTCTAGAGCAAACTACTTTATGCAGCAGCCAAATCGCTCGTTCACAACTTTAAAGGGAGCATGGCCAAAGCTCGACTGCCCCCCCCCCGAGCCGCCCCCTGCGATGCCACACACGAGGCCGGGGGAAGTAGCGCCAGGTGTCTTCAGGCGGTGGGGTCGGCTCGGAGTACTTCTAGTCTTTTCCCACCACCACCACCAGGCACGTCGCTGGGTCACTCACCGCTGCGGCTCCCGCGAAGCCAAAGGGACAGCCGCCCAGAAGGAACCTCACCAGAACTACGCCGCAGAAATGTGCGAGGAGCTCCTGGGGTCTCCTCCCTCTAAGCCCCCCCCCCAGCGTGACGACAATTTCTCTCCCCCCC
>NW_015170283.1:371200-416584 GCF_001447785.1 Gekko japonicus | reverse complement strand
CTGTATTCTTGGAGCTTGGGGGGGGGCAACCGTGGGAGGGCTTCTAGTGTCCTGGCCCCACTGCTGGACCTCCTGATGGCACCTGGTATTTTTTGCCACTGTGTGACAGGCAGAGTGTTGAACTAGATGGGCCATTGGCCTGATCCAACATTGGCTTTTCTTATGTTCTTATGTCCCTTCTACTCCAGGGACTGACAGACTGTTCTTAAACTTATAGGATCTCTGCCAGGGGGGAAAAAAAGTAGCAATACTGAAAGCCCACCTCCCAATTCTCAGGTTATAAATGGCTGGTTGTGACTTTTCAGTGGCGAATAATCTGCATATGTCCAAAGGCGCTTGTATCTTTATTAATTATGTGACACACACACCCCATCAGATTTGCTGGTGTGACTGCTAGGTTGATGTTTCTCCCTTTGTTTGCCTTTGGAAGTAAAATGCAGTTGGCTCACTTGTGCAGGACATGTATACATGTATGTATCTATTTTTTCAATCCCCCTTTGAGTGCAACACTTACCTTAGTCGTTCGTCAGGGGTGCATATTTCTAAAGGTTTCTTTCTGTAATGCACTTTCTTTCTGCTTTTCACACAGTGTCATCTGCAGTCTACCTCACCCATCGAAATGAGATGGGCAGCTTGCTTTGCCTTAGGTTGGGGGTGGGTCAATTGAATTGATGGGGTTTGGTTCCTCCCATTGGTACTGGGATGTCCCATATGATTTGATAGGTAGACAGGAAATGTGGGGGAAAGGACATAGCACACACTACTACTAGGATTGCCCATGTGTGCAGTATTTCTCCTGTGTGGATAAGATTCATGTAAAAGATCCAGTGCTAACAACTTAAAATATGTGATTTCTGTTTCTTTGTATACCTTTTGGATGCCCCTTGGATGAGAGAAAAAATATATTTCAAGAGCAATATGTCTCCCACAAGAAAACCAAAACAACGATCTGTTTGTACTTGGAAGTTTCAAATTTTATAAATTTTATTTGCATTCCTTACTGTATTTAGAACAACATCCTCTCTTGCCTAAGCAGAAATGTCATCCTGTTTGGCAGATTACTGATTCCAAATTCTGATACTTTTG
Organism: Gekko japonicus; assembly: GCF_001447785.1. NCBI lineage: Eukaryota > Metazoa > Chordata > Lepidosauria > Squamata > Gekkonidae > Gekko > Gekko japonicus. The sequence goes on along the minus strand of NW_015170283.1, from coordinate 415,498 downwards.
ATTCTTTAAATTACTCTGTTGTCTGTTAAAGATTTTGGTTTATTATGCCATGTTCAATGAAAGTCCCATTAATTTAATTGAGCCTTAAACAGGAAAAAAAGTCCCACTGCATTGGGCCCTAAAGAATCACTGTTCAGCCAATGGCACAGAATGACAGCAATATTTAAACTTCAGCCATAAAGGGCATAGCCACTGGAGGCTGGTCCTTAATCAATTTATTTCATTTTTATTTATTAGTTCGATTTATACCCCGCCTTCCCACCAAAGCAGGCTCAGGAAAGGGAAAGTATCTTCAGTTGCTAAAGTATAGCCATTCACCATAAGCCAGTGCATATTAGCTTGGCAACTGAGATGCTTGCATTTGCTTTTATTTATTTGTATCCTGCTTTTCTCCCCAGTTGGGACTCAAAGCAGCTTTTTAGAACATTTTTCTCCCTCCTACACTTTCTCACAATAACCCTGTGAGGTAGGCCAGTCTAAGAGTTTGTGACAGGCCCAAGGTTACCCAGAAGCTTCCATGGTAGAAGTAGGGATTCAAACCCAGGTCTCCCAGGATCCTAGTCTCACATTCTATCCACTAAGCCATGCCAGCTCTTCTTTGGAGATCACTTTCAAAGGTTGTGCTAGTCAACACATCATATGCCAGTAAATTCCATTAATTGATAGTGTGTTGTGTAGAGAGGAGAACTGGAAACATAGCTGGGGAAGGATGATGAGCAGCAGCATCTGATTCAATTAATGGTGCAATCCTAAACAGAGTTGCACCCTTGTATGTCTATTGAACATAAGGGCATTAGAAGTGTGTGACACTGGTTAGGAAGTCTGCTACTCTATTTTAAGATCTCAACAGGCTGTGGATTTGGGGCTTTTCTATGGTTGCCAAGTCTGGGTTGGAAAATACCTGGAGACATTGGGGGTGGATCCAGGAGAGGATGGGGTTTGGGGAGGGGCCTCAGCTTGGTACAATACCATAGAGTCCACCATTCAAAGCAGCCATTTTCTCCAGGGGAGTTGATCTCTATCAGCCAGAGATCAGTTGTAAAAGCGGGAGATTCCCAGGCCCCACTTGGAGGCTGGCAACCCTAGGCTTTTGTCAAGCTTTGTTTATGGCCCTGGAGTCGACCCGCCCATGGCCGTGGCATCAGCCCTGGGAGTTGGAGAGGGTTCGTAAAGGAGGAGGTTGTGGAGGGGCCTCAGATAGACAGGGGACGGGGTTATGGTCACCCTCTGCCAGTGTGCGCTGAACACTGTTGGTCCCGTCTCTCTCTCTCTCTCTCTCTCTTTCTGTCCGTTTCGTTCCTTCACACTTTCCTCCTCCCCAGCCCATCCACTTCTCTCTACTTTTATCCCCTGCCCCACTCCCAGAGCCACCTGTAATCCCCACCTCCCCTATTCCCAGTCTGCCCCCCCCCCCAATAAGCCCGGATGCCTTCTGGTCATCCTGGGCGTAGTTGTGGGTGTGCCGGCGGTGGTCCTGTTGGCCTGGGGACCATGCCACTGGTGCCGTGGCATAGCTTCCCCATTGTGCCCGCCTTCAGCCCTCCCTTAGCGGCCTCTGCCTTGCTGCTTCCCGGGATAGAGCTCTGAGGGGCCCGACCGAGGGGCCATGCTTTGCCAGTGTGGCCGCTTCTCCCTGGGTCAGTGCCAGTAGTTTCTTCTGGGGATTCCCATGGGGAGGCGTCGCACTGTGGCCCTGTCGGTCATTGTGGTGTCGTTGCTGCCTTGCTCCTCTGCTGTTCCCCAGGTGAGTACCCTAATCGGGGCATCCCTGGGGGGTAGGGTCCTTGTCCCGAGGCCACCGGACCAGGACAGCTTTTCAACTGAGCTCTGTAACATTTTAAGAATAAAAGGAGGGTTTTTCTGGATCAGACCAGCAATCCATCTAGTTCAGAATTCTGTTTCATGCAACACCCAAACCTTTTGCCCTGGATCACCAACAAATAGGCCAAAGGCAAAGGCCTTTCCTGGATGCCAGCTCTTAGCATTGGGTTTCAGAGGTCTTCTGCATCTGAATGTGGAGGTTCCTTTTCATCACTATGACCAGTTGCCATTGATGGACCTCTCCTCCATGAATCTGTCTAATCCAAGTCCTGCATGCACACAGCCATCACTATATCCACTGAAGGTGAATGCCACAATTTAATTACTCACTGAGTTAAAAAGTATTTTCTTTTGTCTGTCCATTTGTCCATCAGCTTCATTGGGTGGCCCAAGTTCTACTATTAAGGGAAAGGGAGAAAAAAGTTTTCTCTATTCACTTTCTCTACCTAACACATAATTTTATAAACCTTGAACATGTCTTCCCCCCCTTATCTGTCTTTTTTTCTAAACTAAATGTCCCATAATCTTCTGCCTTTTCTCTCATACGAAAGGTGTTCCAACTCCTTTCTATACTTTTTTCAGCTTTGCAACTTTTTCTTCTTCCCCTCAACATCTGTCCTGATGAAGACATTTGGACAACTCAAACATTTGTTTACTACTTTGTGACCTTATGGTGGGTCCCCATAAATGGTATTTGACTGTTCTCATTATGGATTTTTACAAGGCCTCTGTCGGTAAGATCAGAGAGGTAATGGGAAACTAGGTAACATAGCCGGGGAGAGATAGATAAGGGCTATAATGGATCTGGCAACTCTGGGGGTGCAACTGGGAAGAATCTGATGAATGTGAGAAGGAAATTTGTTGCCTGGAACCAAACTAGAGATATCAGGAATAATGAAATCTTAAACAGGAAGAGAAAGGGCCATCTAGGTGTGACAAACAGAGCATCAATAATACTGGGACTAACCTAGTTAGATGGTCTTTAGGTGAAGCACTTCATTATGGATATAGAGACTATTGACAGATGGTACTATGGTAAATGCAACTTGCTGAAAACACCTTGGAAGGAAAAAAAATAATATGGCCAAGCAAAGACATGTGACTGAAGTCTGTAGAGAGTTAGGAAGCAACATCAGCTTGTTACATGGATCCATTCCAAAGCAAAAGAAGGTCTTAAATGAGTTTTCCCCCCTCATCTTCCAAGCTTCTGTAAAACAATGAAGAAGTTTAATGATTTGCTGTTCCTCAAATTTAGAGTTCAGTGGCACCTTTAAGACCAACAAAGGTTTATTCATTTATGAGCTTTCATGTGCATGCACACTTTTTCAAATACACTGGAATGGAAGTTAGAGTTCAAACTTATAGACAGGCTGAACAGCAAATTTACATGGAACATGGTGAAGAGGTTTTGAGTTATGCAAAAAGCAAACTAAATAACAAGCTAAGGTTGCTGTTCCTCGGTATGGTTGTTGTTGTTGTTCAGTTGCACAGTTGAGTCCGACTCTTCGCGACCCCATGGACCAGATCACGACAGGCCTTCCTGTCTTACACCGTCCTCTGAAGTTTGCTTAATTTCATGTTCATTGCATCTATGACACTGTCTAACCATCTCATCCTTTGCCGTCCCCGTCTTCTTTGACCTTCAATCTTTCCCAGCATCAGGGTCTTCTCCAGTGAGTGCTCCCTTCTCATTTGGTGGCCAAAGTATTTGAGCTTCAGTTTCATTATCTGGCTTTCCAGGGAACAGTCCGGGTTGATTTCTTTTAGGATTGACTGATTTGATCTTCTTGCAGTCCAAGGGACTCTCAAGAGTCTTCTCCAGCACCATAATTCAAAAGAATCTATTCTTCGGCGCTCGGCCTTCCTTATAGTCCAACTCTCGCAGCCATACATGACTACTGGGAATACCATTGCTTTGACCATGTGGGCTTTTGTTGGCAGGGTGATGTATCTACTTTTTATCATGCGGTTTAGGTTCGTCATTGCTTTCCTCCCAAGAAGCAGGCGTCTTTTAATTTCATGGCTGCTGTCACAGTCTGCGGAGATCTGGGATCCCAGGAACGTGAAGTCTGTCACTACTTCCACGACTTTTTTTGATGTTGAGCGTCAAGCCCACTTCTGCGCTCTCCTCTTTTACCCTGAGCAAGAGGCTCTTTAGGTCCTCTTCACTTTCTGCCATTAGAGTGGTATCGTCTGCATATCTGAGGTTGTTGATCTTTTCCCCAGCAATCTTAATTCCCGCTTGTGATTCATCCAGGCCAGCATTTCGCATGATGTACTCTGCATATATATTAAATAAGCAAGGTGACAATATACATCCTTGTCGTACTCCTTTTCCTATGCTAAACCAATCAGTTGTTCCATATCCGGTTCTAACTGTCGCTTCTTGGCCATTATACAGGTTTCTCAAGAGACATGTGAGGTGGTCTGGTACTCCCATCTCTTTAAGGACCTGCCATAGTTTGTTGTGATCCACACAGTCAAAGGCTTTAGCATAGTCAATGAAGCAGAAGTAGATATTTTTCTGGTACTCTCTTGCTTTCTCCATAATCCAGCGAATGTTGGCAATATGATCTCTCGTTCCTCTACCTCTTCGAAACCCAGCTTGTACTTCTGGTAGTTCTCTATCCACGTACTGTTGAAGCCTAGCTTGTAGGATCTTGAGCATGACCTTGCTAGCGTGTGATATGAGTGCAATTGTGCGATAGTTTGAACATTCCTTGGCATTGCCCTTCTTTGGGATTGGAATGTATACTGACCTTTTCCAATCCTGTGGCCACTGTTGCGTTTTCCAAATTTGCTGGCAAATGGAGTGCAGCACTTTAACAGCATCATCTTCTAAGACTTTGAATAGTTCAGCTGGAATACCATCACCTCCACTAGCTTTGTTGTTAGCAATGCTTTCTAAGGCCCATTTCACTTCACATTCCAGGATGTCTGGCTCAAGGTCAGTGATTATACCGTCGTGTTTGTCAAGGACATTGAGGTCTTTCTTGTATAGTTCTTCTGTGTATTCTTGCCATCTTTTCCTAATCTCTTCTGCTTCTGTTAGGTCCCTACCGTTTTTGTCCTTTATCATGGCCATCTTTGCATGGAACGCTCCCTTGATTTCTCCAATTTTCTTGAAGAGATCTCTAGTCCTTCCCATTCTATTGTTTTCCTCTATTCCTCTATTACTTTGCATTGTTCATTCAGGAAGGCCTCCTTATCTCTCCTTACTGTTCTCTGGAAATCTGCATTCAGTTGGGTAAATCGTTCCTTTTCGCCTTTGCCTTTTGCTTTCCTTCTTTCCTCTGCTATTTGTAAAGCCTCATCAGACAGCCAATATTGCTTTCTTGCATTTCTTTTTCTTTGGGATGATGGTGATTGCTGCCTCCTGTACAATGTCGCAATTCTCTGTCCATAGTTCTTCAGGCACTCTATCTATCAAATGTAGACCCTTGAATCTATTCTTCACCTCTACTGTATATTCATCAGGGATGCGATCTAGGTCAAACCTGAATGGCCTAGTGGCTTTCCCAATTTTCTTCAGTTTAAGTCTAAATTTTGCAATGAGTAGCTCATGATCTGAGCCACAGTCAGCTACAGGTCATGTTTTTACTGACTGGATAGAGCTTCTCTATATTTGACTGCAAATTATATAGTCAATCTGATTTCGGTGTTGCCCATCTGGTGATGTCCATCATGTGTAGAGTCGCCTCTTCAGTTGTTGGGAAAGGATGTTCGCTATGACCAGTGTGTTCTCTTGACAAAACTGTTAACCTTTGCCCTACTTCATTTTGTTCTGTATGGTTGTAGGGCACATAAAATATCTTAGTCTGGAAACTTATTTTTAAGCTCTCAGTGGTCAGTTTTTATGGTCTAGATTTTTATGCTAGGGCGAGTTTTTATTTATTTATTTTGGGATTTTTATTCCACCCTCCCCAAACAGGCTCAGGGTGGACCACAACAAATCAAGTCAAAGACTCATTACAATGATGCTGGGTTCTAATTAAACTTTTAATGTTTTGTTTTTATTATTTTTATTTTGTGAGCTGTCTCAGGCAGGTTCCTGGAGAGGTGGCATAAACATTTTCTAAATAAATATTAAAATTGAAACTTTTTTGAGAGTGAACAGACCTGGATCAGGTCAATGGCCTGATGAGAGAATTCCTGGGAACCTAGTCTCTTGCTGCCTTCAGTTCCATGATAGAAGAAAAAACAGATGTAAATACAATGAAATAAATACATATGTTTACTGTCTGCACATTGCCCAACAGTTTCTTTTTAAGAGATCATTGCTCCCTGCAAGTGAAAACTGAAGCTTTTGCTGCTTAAGATTAAGCTCACTGGGCTTGGAGAGCTAAAAAGTTCTCTATTCATTCTCTAGCAAAGAAATCTCAAGCTTCTAGAACACTGCAAATGATGCTTCTTTATCTGCCAAGATAATACTTGAAAGTTAGAAGGCCTGCTTTCAGAACTGCTGCACTTGAAGTAGGGGTTTTTGCACTCTTCACTGATTCCTGGTTAATATGCACTTCCAAACTTTACAATCCATTCACTTTACTTTGTTATTATAAGTTAAATGAACGTCTAAAACATGTGGATGTTTCTTAATGTATCTTTTACACACCTGTACTCCAAGCCCCCTCTGAATCTGTCTGAGCCCTGGAGAGGGTGATTCAGCAACTGTTCCTATCTCTTGTGCCTTTTCTTGCTCAACTAGCCACTTCTCTTGTTCTATAGCTCTGTTACACTTCTACTTCTCTTATAGCTCATCCCCCTGGCTTCCAAGTTTAAACCAGGCTGGGCCTTTCCTATGTTCCTGGCTGTTTCTTAGACAACAATCTTGGATCTGGAACAGTGTAGTAACAGTGGCTACCATGATGTTTAGTTGTTGTATAACACATAGTGCTCAAGTACATGCCTCATTCCTGCCCATTGTTGCATTTGTAAGCCTTACCAACTCTACAGGCAAATTAGTAGCTCATTCTGTCATGTTTTGAGCTCTTTATAGTTCACTTGGGGTAAATCCATTCTTCAAACAATAGTTGTGAGAATGTAAACCTTGGACTAGACTAATTGGTTCCTTAGATTAATACATTGAGAGCTGCTCTTGAATACGTCCCATTGATATGAATAGGTTTAGTGAGAGCAAGGCTTAGTGGATTGTGCCTTATGTGGATTAAACAAAACATAACCCCCAAAATTTGATCCTTCCGCCAAAAAAAGAAAAAAAAGGACCAAGAAGTGAAGATGGTGCAAGCATAGAAGTTCAAAGTCTGGGTGTCAGACTTCAGCAAATATTTTCAGCATCATATGACTTCCTGAAGCTTTACACTCTATTTGGGCTGAATTAGTGCATCCACTTCAGGATTTCCTTGTGTTACTTCTGTATTGTAATGTAATCACATAAAAAGCAGCTTTTATTAGTTTATTTTTTTCTTGGTATCAGATTGCCTACTATGGGAGAAGCAGATAATCATGGGAACTAATTGCATTGCTAATTTTGAGTCCAATGGCACCTTTAAGACCTTGAATAAAACTTTGTTGGTCTTAAAGGTGCCACTGGACTCTAAATGTGTTCTACTGCTTCAGACCAACACAGTTGACCACCTGGATCTAATTGCATTGCTGTTTGTATAGTCATAGCAATTCTTACTGAGATCTGACTCTCATAAATGCTGTTCATATACATATAATGTAGCAGCCAGGTATAATCAAGCAATAACTTTTTCCCTGAAGTTGCAGAGTGTCCTCATTTTACATTGTTAAAACCAGAACTATAAAAAGAATGAAATGCAAGGCTGGCAAAAAATATTGTGGTGTAATCTTAAATGTTGCTGGCTAGATAAACTCATGTTGATTTTTTTAAAAAAATTAAATACCTTTAAATATGGAAATTATCTATACTTTCTGCTGTCAGCTAAGCTTGCTGACTTACCTCCCAGCTGAGCTCCTGTGTTGTTAACAGTAGCACAGCCCATCAGGTGAAGCATTTATGTTCCTTTCATTCTGGGGGAAACTCTCCTCTGTTAATGTTTGTTTTTCATGAAGCTGTTAAAGGCACAGGAGCCCTGCCAGGAAAAAAAGCTGGCTGCCTTACTGGAAAATCAGCAGTATCTGATCACAACCTGGCTGACATTAAATATCCTGGCCCTGATCCACAGATCACCTACTGGGGATGGAAGGGCAGAAGGATGGCTTGAATTCAGCTTTTCTATCTGGTGATCAGCACCAAAAATGCTGAGAGCACTGACTGTGTGCTAGCTCAAGGGTCAGCCACCTTTTATAATTAGCCAAAGTATGTCAACATTCAGAGCAAGAGATCAACAAAGAGCCATTCTAATAAAGCCTATTAGCATAACTGAAAATATAAAGTTTAACAGTAGCGATAATTGATGTGTTGCTTAATAAGCCACAAAGTTTCTGCAGCACAAATACTGGTTATTGTGAGAACTTTTATTAGGAATGTTTCATAATAAGTAATAAATATACCACAGGAGCAACCTACATGCTTATTTTAGTGTACCGGCATAAATCTGTGCACGATTCACACTTGGATAACTGGCAAGTGTTCACCTTTATCATCTCCCTGTCTCTAAAGCATCTCTAAGAAATCTTTGAGTCTTGTAAAAATCTTTGCCTGCCTTTCCCATCCTATACTGGTTATTCCAGCATCCCACCTGTCCCACTAATGTATCTTTACATACAGATTTCATTATTAAAAGACCCATATTTAGTTCTGTACTAATCCACATATGGCTGTAGAGCCATAGGCTGTAGACCCTTATGCTAGGTGTTGCATATACAAACGTCTTCCAGCAAGGACCACTATGGACCCAGCACCAAATGCTGGATACAGGGCTCTTTTCACCCTGTGTTGCATCCTTTTACACTCATGAAACATATCCAGCAAGGGGATTCAAGGCTTCTACAGATCCTCATAAGAGCAATTCAAATGATGTTAAGAACACCAGTCATCTGCTGTAACAGTTCCCTTTCTGTCCTCCTGAATTAATAAATGCTGTATTCCAAAGAATAGCATGGCAGAAATCATGCAAAAAAGATTTGCTGTTCAGTACAGTAGAGCTGCGGTGGCTCAAGTGGTTAAGATGCTGAACTGCAGGCTGTGGAAGGTCGGTAGTTCAGCAGTTCGGGACCCGAGTGTGCCGCATGACAGAGTGAGCTCCCGTCCCTAGTTCCAGCTCCTGCCAACCTAGCAGTTCGAAAGCAAGAAATTGCAAGTAGATAAATAGGTACCACTTCAGTGGGAAGGGAACAGCGTTCCGTGCACCTTGTTGTTTAGTCATGCCGGCCACATGACCACGGAAATGTCTTCGGACAGCGCTGGCTCTTCGGCTTTGAAACGGAGATGAGCACTGCAACCCTAGAGTCGGATTCAACTGGCTTTCGAGCAAGGGAACCTTTACCTTTACCTTTTACAGTGGTTTTAAATTCTCTGCAAAAGTGCCACTATGAGGAATTTCTTTATTATATTTTTATAAGGCTGACTTTTTGTGATATCATCATATCCCATGTGCTTTGAGAACAAATCTTAATAGTGTTCATTTGATAGGGATGTTCCTGAAATTCTCATCAGCCAAATTTATCCATGTAATTTGGAGTACTTAAAAAGAGTTTTTAGCTCTAAATATTGTACATGCCCTACAATCTGCAGGCAGGCTCAGTTAGGTTTCCTCTGGAGCTGCGCCCTTCAGCCTGGATAGCAAGGCTTGGAGCATCAATTGAAGTTGGTAACAAGCAGCTGGAACTGGAACACAGGCTTGCATCAAGTGGACCAGCTGATAGAGCAGGGAAGCCTTCCCAAACCTCAGCCTAAATAGTCTAGGCAATCAGGATCTGCTGTACTACTGGCAGATGTTGAGTTTCTATGGCTCTGCTGTGCTTAGGGCTGCCAAATCGGGCCGGGGAAAACCCCACTTTGGAGGCCCGAGTTCCGCCGCGGCAGAATCGGGCCCCAGGGGAACCCCACCCTCGGCGTGCGCGTCACTAGGAAGTGACGTGGGCACGCCGGGCACGCTGGGGGCGGGGCCACGGCCATACAAGGGAAAACTCTATGGTTTTCCCTTGTATGGCCGTGGCCCCGCCCCCAGCGTGCCCACGTCACTTCCGGGTGATGTGCATGTGGCGCACGTGCGCGCATTCACCCAACGCCGGCCAGGAGCCCCCCGCTCCTGGCGAAGACTGATTTGGCAACCCTAGCTGTGCTTTGGGTTCTGTGAGGAAGTGCTATCCTCAGCGCTCCGCTCCTACAGGGAAGTTGTGTGCAGCCAGTCTGGCACTTGGCCTCATTTGTGCCACCTCGGCCTGGGTTTACCACTGCTGCCATTCCTACAGAGTGGGAGAAGGTATTGGAGGGCCTACCGGCCTGGGTCCGAGTCCCACCCAGCAGAAGCCTAGTGGCTAACTCAGGAGCCAGTGGTGAAGTTTGGCAGTGGGGCTTCTGATGCTGCTGGTACATCCTTTGAGACACCTCTGCGGTGCTGACCCCTTCCTTCAGGTCCTCTTCAATCACCACGTTTGGCTCCTCAGGCTCCTCTCCTGAGGACTCTGAGTTGGATTTGCTGAGCTGGTCAACGGGGGTCATGACAGCACAGAAACTTGGCGTACATGGTTTTTACTACACTTTTCAGCTCATTGGCATCTTCTGCCTGTATGCAGGCACATTGATAATATACTGCAAAAGAGCAACTTGGATATAACTTGTATGTAGAGTTCATCAAGATTCTTTCTTGCCAATACAGAGGAACTTAAATGTGCATTAGTAGAATCATAAGTCGATGCCCTTATATGTGTGACAGTATCCACATTTTAAAAAGTGCTTTAGGCACTGTACAGGGGGGGAAATACAAATGAACAAAGTGAACTGAAAACTGCTGTGCAGGCTACAATTCCATACTTACTTTTAGATATTTTCAAAATTAAATCGGAATTGAGGAGGCCTAAAGTGAACCACAGAGTAAAATTTTAGAACAACAAAAGAATGGAATGGATTGGTATTGAATCTGGACCAAGGGAGCTCAGGTCATGATGACCATTGTGTGACCTTGGTCCGACTCCAGTCACTGTCTTGAAGCCTAACTATCCTGCAGGGTGGTTATTGTCAGGATAAAATGGGGGTAACTGTATATGCTACCCTGAGCTCCTTAGAGACTGGGCAAGATAAAATTGTAATAAGTAGACTGACTTATCCCTAACATTTGTTCGTGGCCTTCTCAACCTAGCCCACCCTTCTTAAGGAAATCACTACCTCCTGTGACTGCAGTTTCCTGCCTTATTTCCCACCTTCTGTGTCCAGTACAAAACATCCTGAACTCCGCATCACAATGTGCAAAACTAAACTAGTACTAGGATTATTCCTCTTCTGCTGTACCTCAGTGTTATAAGCAGAGTTTCATAACAGAGACTAAGGTTGAATAATCAAACCTAGCATTAAGGTGCGCTTCAGCCTAATTATTACTTTCTAAATTAAGAGAATTGTTGTCTCATCACAACTTTAACATTTGACACAACTTTTCTTTAAAGGCAAGCCTCCTTTTCCTTTTGATGTGAAATAGACAGCCTAAGAGCAGCATGCAGTTCTTAAGTGATCTGGTATGCACACCTTGTGGGAAACTTTATCCTGGGAGTTCTCCAAGCCTCTCTTGTGTATATAAAATAAGACTTCTCCCCGACATGTTTTTTTTTTAATTTGCAGAGAGCCAGATTTTTTCCTTGTTTTTTTTTCATAGGGGGCATGAATGGGCAAGGGGAGATCCATGTATGCCACTCAGAGCTTCTAGAACAAAGAGTGGCATTAATATATTTTATACACACACACACACACACACACAGAGCATTCAGATCTGCAGTCCCTCCCTGCAGCCCGAGGCTCCCAAGGCGTGGACGCTCTTCCACTTGTGGTAGCTGAATGGTTGGAGAAAAAGTATTTGTACTTTTATCTTTATCTGAAAACTTGGTATGATGGGTATGGAGTAATGAAAGAGGTGGAGATTTTTATTTGCAACGGCTGGCAAGCATATTCTGAAGTTCTTTCTTATTATGTCTATGGATGCTATTTATACAATCCTCTAAGGTGTAAATACAGCAAAAGTCTCAACATACTTTGCACATACTAGGTGGAATGTCATGGCTGTCTGTAGACTAACACTGGGGTTTTTTTTTAAGAGCAGTTGCACTTTCAGTCCCATTCCAAAAAATGAGAGAGCAGGACAAAAATCTATGGTTGTGGTGTTATGTATGTGTGTTTTTATTCTTTGTGTAATTGTTTGAATATTTTATATACAGTTATATTGCAGATGCTGTTTTAATGTCTCTGTGTTTTAATGTTGAATTGCTTTCGTGCTGAGATGTTTGCTGCCTTGGGAGGACCTACTTGGGTGGAAAGGCGGCATAGAAATGTTTCAAATAAATAAATGTGTGTTGTTTTTACCTGCAAAGACAGGTGATTGCTTTCTTCCCCCTTCCATATACAGAGCACCTTAGCTGTTGGTGACCAGATATAGCTGTACAGAGAAAACAAGCATTCTTTATTTCTACCCTCTTTTAACACCTTGTGTGTTAATGTTGCCAGCTCTGGGTTGGAAAATACCTGGGGACTTTTGGATGTGGAGTCTGGGGAGGGCGGGATTGGGGGGGGGGACTTCAGCAGAGTGTGCCATGGAGACCACCTTCCAGAGCAGCCATTTTCTTCTGGGAACTGATCTTGGACATCTGGAGATCAACTGTAATAGCAGAAGATCTCCAGGTGCCACCTGGAAGTTGGTAGCCCTATTGCGTGTGCTTGATAAAAGTTGCTCTCCACATATCTAAACCATTCCACCTGAGATATTTTTGTTCTATTCTGTTATTTCCGTCATTGAAAAATGTAAAAGGGGGATATAAGGCTGCATTCCACAGCATATATCTTGCCGGGATGATCAGATGGAAAAGAGGGCAGGGCTCCTAGGCCATTTAATAATAGTGTAAAAGCAAGAATCTTGACAAGGGCAGCAGTTATCTTTTTTGATACAACTATTGGACTTGCAGGACCCCTGCTGTCACTTGCATCTGGTCACCTGCCCATTCCATAACTGATCTTAAAAGGATGATTCCTGAATAAAATATAAGTTGAACTATATCTTAATGCTCTGATAAAACCAGACACTATGTAGAAGTTACTCCGTTCTGACCTAGGTCTGTGATTTTATTTTAAAAAAGTCGAATTATGATGTTTTACTCAGACATAACATATTAATTATGGCAAAATGAAATTAGTCTGGATGCATATAGTATTGGATGAGATTTGCAACAATGATATATTTTATTTGTTTATTCACTTGCTTTGCTTACTTACTTACTTAGGGAATTTATGTTCTGCCTCTCTAGAGGACTGCTTGAGGAGGTTTACACATAGAAATAATATAATTGTCAGCTGACATAATTGAATTGCTCAGTAGTAAAATTCTAAATTCAAGAGCCAGTTTGGTGTAGTGGTTAAGTGCGTGGACTCTAATCTGGGAGAACCGGGTTTGATTCCCCACTCCTTCACTTGCACCTGGCTGGATGGCCTTGGGCAAGCTGAAAAAAAGAGCCGTTTCTGTCAAGAGCTCTCTCAGCCCCACCTACCTCACAGGGTATCTGTTGTGGGGAGGGGAAGGGAAAGGAGTTTGTAAGCCGCTCTGAGACACCTTTGGGTAGTGAAGGGCGGGGTATAAATCCAATCTCTTCTTCTTCTTCTAAAACACTGATTCTTACAGTTCAACTTATTAATGCAATTGGCAGAGAAGAAAGGATTACATGTCAGTATAATGTGTTCACTGTTTTTAGTGGAAGAACCCACTAACAACATGCTGGTTTTAAAATCTCCCTTCAGTTCCAGTACAGAATTGAGACCTATTACTGTAGCATCTCCCTGTCCCAGTGTCCCACTTCTGTCTCCCCAGGCTTGAGCTGGAAACTCAGTCTAACAAATTGTTTGTATGTGTGTGTGTGTGAAGTGCCATCAAGTTGCTTCCAACTTGTGGTGACCCTATGAATCAACATCCTCCAAAATGACCTATGGTCAACAACCTTGCTCAGATCTTGCAAACTGAGGGCTGTGGCTTCTTTTATTGAGTCAATCCATCTCATGTTGGGTCTTCGTCTTTCCCTGCTGCCTTCAACTTCTCCTAGCATTATTGTCTTTTCCAGGGACTCTTGTCTTCTCATGTGACCAAAGAATTATAGTCTCAGTTTAGTCATTTTAAATTCTAGAGAGAGTTCAGGCTTGATATGATCTAGAGCCCACTTATTTGTCTTTTTGGTGGTCCACAGTATCTGTAAAACTCTCCTCCAACACCACATTTCAAAGGAATCAGCTTTCTTCCTCTCAGCTGTCTTCATTGTCCATCTTTCATACCCATGCATAGTGATGAGGAATGCTGTGGCATTAATTAACTTGATCTTGGTCACCAGCAATACATCCTTACACTTAAGAATCCTTTCTAGCTCCTTCATGGCTGCCTTTCCCAGTCTCAGCCTCCTTCTGAGTTCTTGATTGCAGTCTCCCTTTTGGGTAATGATGGAGCCAAGGAACAGAAAATCTTGAACAATTTCAATGTCTTCATCATCAACCTTAAAAGTTGTGTAATTGCTCAGTAGTCATTACTTCTGTCTTCTTGATGTTCAACTGTAATCCTGCTTTGGCATTTTCTGCTTTAACCTTCATCAGGAGTTGTTTCAAGTCTTCATTGTTTTCTGTCAGTAATATGATATCATGTGCATATCTCAAACTGTTAATGTTCCTTCCACCAATTTTCACTCCACCTTCATCTAAATCTAATCCAGTATTCTATATGATATGTTCTGCATATAGATTGAAGAGACAGGGAGATAAAATACATCCTTGTCTGAAACCTTTGCCAATTGGAAACCATTCTGTTTTTCTATATTCTGTCCTAACAATGGCCTCTCATCCAGAGTACAGGTTGCAAAACAATCAGATGCTGTGGCACACCCATTTCTTTTGGAACCAACTGTAGCTTTTCATGGTTCACACAATCAAAAGCTTTGCTGTAATCTATGAAACATGAGCTGATTTTCTGTTCTGTACTGGCTCATTAATAAATGGAGTCTGAAGAAATCACATTCAGGAAAACAACTGAAAATCAACCAAGTAATATTTTATTTTTTAACTGGGAAAAAGTGAAATGAGTGCTAAGATGCTACAGTGTTGTTAGAGGTGTGCTAGACTTATTTCCTTTTATTGTTGGTTTGGCTGTCTTCCAGAAGAAAATCCAGTTCACAAGTGACTGCACGGTGTATTTGGGAACCAACCCATTTTTCTGCATCCCTTCATCCCATAATTTGGTCTGTGTAGGCTAAACTTATTGAAGGCTTAATAATTGGATTTTGTCATACTGGTTCCCGCAACCACCAGCAAAACATATAAAGCTCTTAATAGTTTTGATAACTTTAGTGAATTCATGTTTGATGCTCACAATGCATGAAACAATTTTAATATATTGGTTTTGCTTTGCTGGCAGTATTCTGAAACTACTAGACCTGACTCATCCTTGCATTTCCAGCCAGTTCCCTCCTTTCTCAAACTGCTGCTTAAGCAAAATCTCCTCTTACTTCAGCTAGTTCTTATAACTGGAATTCACTTTGTTGTTAGGGTCAAGACAGGGAAATATTAAGTTTATTAAAAGAATACAAAGATGGTAGAATCCATGGTCTGAAGAACAGAATGCTCACTGGATGTGCTTCCCCAACTGAAGCAAATTTCTGCCTTTTATCTTACCTGAAATTTGGAAATGCATCAGGTTTACTTGAGGGAGATAGGCACTGCCATGATTAAAATGTGTTGCTGTTAAATTACTGTGATGATCATTGCTTGCATTCACATGCCTTTTGACTCATTCTTTTCAAGTCGATAGTTTAATTGACTAAGTAACTACAGTTGGTCCAAATAAAGCCATCATTTAGTCTTTGATGCCTTTTGTTATGTTGGCTCAGTATACATTTAACATTGTGAAAATGAATTCCTTGCATACATCAATGATGATATAATCCAGCATGATCCTTCTTCTTTCTTAGACTTTTGTGACTGGTCTTCTAACGTGGACCTCCAAGTTAAGTGGTGATTATGGAGACTGTTCTTACCGGAAGTTTTTCACCACCTGAATCTTGTAGGGTGAGACCTGGCAAACAAGGCTGTGCACTCAGTCTACCTCACCTTTGTACAATGCACGCACCATCATTACACTATGACTGCACTAAGTAAACCAAGAATTTGCTATTAGACATAGATTTCAACATCCTTTAATGATCATAAAAGCACCTGTTCCTCAAAGCAAAGAGCCAGGCCTGGCATTCCTTCACTTCACTGAAGCAAGAGGTGCTTCGTAATAGCTTGGGAGCAATCTCCTTCTGGCTTCAGGCAGCTCCCGTTCAGAAACAGCTGCCTCCATCATGGATGGCTACTTGGCCTGGGACCTCCTTACATTGACTGATTTAGTCCCATCAGCCACAAGTCATTTTGTGACTGGCTGCACTCCCCCCACCCACATGGCAACCATTTTGTGGTTGTGCATCCCACCTTATTCGCAGGGTAGGGGCTGGCATTCTTCAAAGAACATCAATGACACTTGAAAACCAATTAATTTATTCCATCTTCACTTACAGATCTTGCCCTTCTGTACCTTTAGTCCCAAGGTTGAGGGGGGCAGTTTTCATTACTCTTCACTCACCTTTGGTCTCCCAGGCCCCCTGCTTCCTCCATTTATTTATTTATTTATTTATTTATTTATTTATCTGTTTGTTTAATTTCTACCCCGCCCTCCCTGCCTTGGTTGGTTCAGGGTGGCTTACATGGAATTTTACACAACTAAAACAAATATAGGTAATATCATAAATAATATAAATATTAAAAACATCACAAAGTGCTAGATGGTTCATATACGATGGCGGGCATAGGCAGCATCTAACAAAACAAACAATCAGCTACCATCGTAGTCTGGGTTATGCAGACTGTTAAATGATGTTAATATTGATGTTAATGTTGATGTTAGCATTGGGGCCAGGGCCTCCATTCACCCTTGGCCCAACCTGACCACAGCCTTTAGAGCCCTCCCTAACATCCAGACCTACTCCTGTGCCTCTAGCCAGTTATTTTCTCCTCTCCATTCCCAGGCCCTTCTCTGTCATATAGGAAAGCCCTCCCCTCCGATTGCAGCTGCTATTCCCAGCCAGCCCCACCTGACCACATGGGTCCCTGGCCACAGCCTGCCCACTGTCTTGTTCAGTTGCCCTGCATTCTCTCCTGGACCTGGGGAAGGTTCTCCACACCCTCTACTAAAAACCAACTCCCTTCTTCCATGATAGCTTCCAGCCAAAAGGGGAGGGTTTGGGGATGGGAGGGACCTCAGCTGGGGTGTAATGCCATACAGTTCACCCTCCAAAGCAGTCATTTTCTCCGAGGCAACTGACCTCTGTAGTTTGGAGATCATTTGCAATTTTGGGAGATCTCCAGGTCTTTCCTGGGGGATGGCAACCCTGCAGGAAAGACTAAACAGGAAAATTGCTCGGCAGTATTTCATTATAGGCAGAATTGTCAGCCTGCAGGTAGGGCTTGGAGATCATCCAGAATTATAACTGATCTCCAAACTACAGAGAGCCTGCATGTTAGAGTGTTGGACTAAGGGACCTAGGTTTGGATCCCCACTCTGCCATGGAAATTTTCTGGGTGACCTTGGGCCAGTCACATCCTCTCACCACACTGGATAGGTGTGAGGATAAAATGGAGGTGAGGAGAACAATGTAAGCCACTTTGGGTTCCCTCTGGGAAGAAAGGCAGTGTTTACATGAAGTAAGAAAATAAATAAAATCAATTCATCTGGAGAAAATGACTGATTTGGATGGTGTTCCTTCTGTTATACAAACTCCACACCACCACCACCCCAGTTCCACTTTCAGATCTCCAGGAATTTCCAAAACCAGAGGTCACGACCATATCTGTGGATGTTTGCACCTCAGTTATACAAAATAAACATATGCAAATTGACTTGCATGATGCATACATGTTTCAAAATTCAGCTTTCCTGGGGTAGAACATGAGTCACATTGGCACAGAGTGGTTTTGGGTGGGGAGGGGGGAGTAGCGTAAAGTACAGCTCTGAAGACAAAGTTTTCATTCTGTTGCTACAGGAACCTTGTTTCTACATCAAAAGTATTAGGCTTGGTCCTTGAAACACTATAGGGAAAGGTTGTTCCACATTCATAGGCTTAGAGTGGGATACAAATACATACACATGTGATGTAATTGTGAATTTGGGCTTGGGAGACCAGGATTCAAATCTTCCACTCAGTAGCAAAAGTAATTATTTGGGCCTTACAGACTGACACTAATGTGCTGAAATATGTCAGAAATGTAGGGTACTTCGTGTTGCACTAAAGCTTTGTTATTTGCTGTACACAGAATCTACGGTAATTAATTCCTGCAAAAGTCTAAAAAACTTATTTTGAAAAAAACATTTCTCAAATCAGGGGATTCAAAGTGTGTTTAAAGTTTTTCTAGGCCACCCAGAAAACTGACATTTGGCATATATGTAGTACAAAACAATCTGACTGAAGGAATACTTTTACTTCTACCAGTCAAAACATGGGAAACAAAGTTATCTCAAAACAGAGGTCAACTAACATTCCAGGTCATAGCAAGCCAAGCCACACATTGGTATGGAATGTTGGGTTGTTAAAAGTCAGAAGCCTCTTCACATATTTCAATCAAACTGCTACTGAACTTCCAGTAGCAGCTAGAGTGTCTGTCTGTGCTTACAGAATGCACCTTTCATTTACCCATACAATTATATTTTTCTGTGTGGGGGACATATGGGTATGTCTTTTTATCCTTGCAATTATCTAGGTAAATGACCCCAGAGTGAGAGATAGTTGCTGCATCCAGATGTGATGACTAATTTCCATGATGATTGCTCTTATACAAACAAACTTTGGAAGTCATTGAACTTATATAGTTCTTTCCCGCTGCCTTGAAATTAATTTCCTATTATATCTGGATAACAAACCAGGATTCAACCTTAGTTTGAAATATTGGTTTGTAGGAGAGAAATAAACCATAGTACAGTTGTCTACCCTGGGTTGGGAAATTCCTGGAGATTTTGGAGGTGGACCCTGGGGAGGATGAGGTTTGGAAAGGGGAGGGAACTTGGTGAGTTCCATAGAGTTCATCCTCCGAATCAGCCATTTTCTCCAGGGGAATTATCTGGTGTAGTCTTGAGATCAGTTGTAATTCTGCAAGATCTGCAGCCCCCATCTGGAGGCTGGCAACCCTAAACCATAGCTTGTAAACTGCACATAGAAACAAGCTATGGTTTGGGACTAGGAATTCTTCAGTATCTGAGCTGCCTGCATGGGGAGGAAGTGCGTGAGCTCGAGAACTTCCAATGAGCATCATTGCTGTGTGGGATTTTGCATCCAGGTCTTCTAGTCCAAGCCCCATACTCTGTTGTGTCCCCTCCTTCACAGTGAAAATGTTTTCACTGATCTGTTTTAGTTATGATTGCAATTGTTAGGTTAAAAGGTTGAAATCCGCTTAATGCTTCAAGTATTATCAGTGACAATAACAGTATGGTTATTGGCCTTCATTGCCAATCATTTGTGCAGACATAAATAGCAGAAAGAGAATGCTTTGTCTGACTTCTTGGCTGAAGTATCTCCTTATCCTCTTAAGTAGCTAATGAAGGGGAGGTTTATCACATACAAAAGGTATGAAAGTGCTTCAGAAAAACATATTTGCTGCCCACATAACACATTCTTTGGAAGAACACCATCTATTTTAATAACCATATTTTTGTCTGGTGCTTGCCCAATAACTGACACAATGACACTTAATGTGATTTTATTATTTATTTGTTACATTTTTATTCCAGCCTACCTCCAAGGAGCCATTCATAGTTCCCACCGCCACCCTTTTCATGCTCACAAAAACCATGCAAGTTAGGTCAGGCTGAGAGATTGGCCCAAGGTCACCGTGTAAGCTTCATGGTTGAGAAGGGAGACCTGGTCTCCCAGGTTAGAATCAGATGCTCTAATCACTCTGCATACTTGCATTATTTACTTACGTAAAATGTATGTCACAACACTTAGTGTTCATGTTTCCAAAGAAGCTTCCAACAATCTATCAAAATGATAAAGCAATAATTTTTAAAAATCTGAAATTATCGAACTATAAAGGTCCAGCAGTAAAAAAGCAGTAAAATCATCAATAACTAGCAATAAAACAGCTAAAGGAACCAGTAAGAGGAAAGGTTAAAAGTCAGGAAAGAGCAAAGGGTGGAACAAGAACTCAACACAAAGCTATATTCTAGTCCTGGCTCTTCGCCCTCATTCAGTATATGAGCAGGGAGGGAACTGTGGTAAGAGCAGCACACCCTTTCTTTTCTATATGTGCTAAGTCCACGCAACATTTGCACTGGAGCCTATGTATACAGATTCCATTTACATGTTCTGTACACTAGATTTTGCATTTATATTTGCATAGGCATCCATATATATGGAATCCTGTGCAAACATTCTATTGTACATGTGAAACCAGATGTTGGGGTTGTTATTTCTACAGTGGTTCTCTATCCATGCATAAAGGAAGACTGCAGTATTAATTATAATTGAGCCTATGTCATTCAAAAGAATGTAATAACTGAATTTTTCAAGATGGCTTTTTGCATAGGAAATAGAGCTGCACTGTAGCAATATGGTTCAGAAAGAAGCTTGGTGTAAAGGGTTTATAGTTCATATCACCTGTTGTTGTAAGTAGGTTGGTGGTGGACAGTGCTGTCAAGTTGCAGCCAACATGCTGAACCTGTAGAGTTTTCAAGGCAAGAGACTATCAGATGTGGTTTGCCATTGCCTGCCTCGGTGTCGCGACCCTGGTTTTCCTTGGTGCCTGACCCTGATTAGTTTCTAAGATCTGATGAGATCAGGTTAGCCTAGGCCCTAGGCTATCCAGGTCAGAGAGTAGTAAGTTGGTTGGGTTATCACTATGTAATTTTGGTTTGGTTATTGCAATGTAATGTTTACATTCATTTAACGTGTCATAATAATGCTTATGCTGCGCTTCACCTCTGGTTGCTTTCCAGATTTTTACAAGTCAAATGCTATTGGAATGTCTGTTTGTATTGGTTGTATTGTTGGATGTATTGACTTGTTCTGCATAATTTGCCTTAGTCCTAGAGAGAAAGGCAGACTATAAATAATGTAAATACATAAGCATAGTGATGAAGTTATAATAATGAGGATATCTGTTGGGGACAAGACCATTTTTCTGTTTCATCCTCCTGTGGAGTGCCTTCCCTGAAGAAATTCACCTAGCATCTTCCTTTACATCTTTCAGACACCTGGTTAAGGCTATCTTATTCAGCAGGTCATTGGGCAAGCTAATCTGTAATTTTGGTTAGTTTTTAATTGATTTAAGGTGGTGATGCATACCTACTGGAGTATATCCTCTCATACATATCCCTCAGTCATTGAGGCTATCTTGAGTGGCCTTACTTCTCATTCTTCTATTTATTTTGATTTCATAAGAGCAGTTGTATAGCAGGACCGTCTTTGTCTTAGCACCCATTCCTTGGAATGCTCAAGAGATTATCATAAATTTAATTTTAAAAAAGATTACGAAGTCTTCCTTATAGCTTTTCTGCTGCCCTATAGAAACCTATTTTTCAACAAATCTGTTGGAATTTGTTGAAACTGATGGTTGACAGTGATTGAGTCAATATGTGTTCAAGTCAGGAAAAAGAGATTGAGTTTCTAGACATTCTCAATGACTATGCTATGGAGCAGATGGTCACAGAACCTACCAGGGGAGAGGTGATCCTAGATTTGGTCCTAAGTAACACCCAAGACCTGGTGAGAGATGTAAAAGTGATTGCACTGCTTGAGAACAGTGACCATAATGTTATTGAGTTCAACATTTGTATAAATAAGGAGTTGCTCAAAAAGACTGACACAACCACTTTTAACTTTAAAAGGGGTAACTTCTCTGATATGAGGGGACATGTGAAGAGGAAACTGAAAGGAAAAGTTGTAAGGGTCAAAACCATTGGGGAAGCTTGGAGGCTATTTAAAACTACAGTCCTCGAAGCTCAAATAAAATATATACCACAGGTTAGGAAAGGCACAAATAGGTATAGAAAAAGCCCTGCATAGTGAACAAACAAAGTAATGGAAGCTGTCAGGGCTATTTTTGGGCAGGAACACAGAGGAACGGAGTTCCGGCTGGCTTCAGAGTTGGCCACGCCCACTACAGCCAAAACCTCTGCATGCGTGGCTACAAAGGGAAGGCCTGGAGAGCGACCTACCCTGGTCTCCCCGTGTCTTCCCCAGCCTGTCCAACAGCCAGCTGCCCCGGGCTCCCTGCAGCCGCGGGGCGCCCAGGCAAGCCAAGGGAAGGCAGTTTAAACTGCCTTCCCTTCCCTTCAAGATGGGGCTTGCCTGGGCTCCCCGCAGCCGTGGGGCACCCGGGCAAACCAAGGGAAGGCATGGGATGTGACCTAATATGCTAATGAGTTTCGGCTGTTGGGTGTGGCCTATTATGCTAATGAGTTCCTGCTGGGCTTTTTCTACAAAAAAAGCCCTGGAAGCTGTAAAAGGTAAGAAGGATTCCTTTAGGAGGAGGAAGCTATTCTTAGTAAGGTTGATAAAAGGGAACACAGGCTGTGGCAAATAAAATGCAAGTCTGTGATCAGGCAGGCAAAAAGGGGATATGAGCAGCATATCGCAAAAAACATAAAGACCAACAATTAAACTTTCTTCAAATATATTAGAAGCAGGAAACCAGCCAGGGAGGCAGTGGGACCCTTGGATGACCAAGGGGTAAAAGGAGTACTGAAGGATGATATGGAAATGGCTGAGAAGCTAAATGCATTTTTGCCTCTGTCTTCATTGCGGAAGATGAGAAGTGCTTGCCCACTCCAGAACCGCTGATTTCGGGAGGGGTGTTGAAAGACCTGAGTCAGATTGAGGTGATGAGAGAGGAGGTCCTACGACTGATAGACAACTTAAAAACTGATAAATCACCAGTCCCGGTTAGCATACATCCAAGAGTTCTGAAGGAACTCAAATGTGAACTTGTGGATCTCCTGACAAAAATATGTGCTCTTTCATTAAAATCTGCTTCCATTCCTGAGGACTGGAAGGTAGCTAATGTCACTCCCATCTTTAAAAAGGGTTCCAGAGGAGATCCAGGAAATTACAAGCCATTCAGTCTGACATCAATTGTTGTTTGATGCTACTTACACCAATTGTAAGTTGGTGGAAACCATTATTAAGGAGAGAATTAGTAGGCACATTGATGAACAAAAACTATTGAGGCAGACTCAGCATGGGTTCTGTAAGGGAAGATCTTGTCTCACTAACCTGTTAGTGTTCTTTGAGGGGGTGAGCAAACATGTGGACAAGGGGTACCCAATAGATGTTGTTTACTTTGACTTCCAGAAAACGTTTGATAAAGTTCCTCATCAAAGGCTCCTAAGTAAGTTCATTAGTCATGGGATAAAAGGACAAGTCCTCTTGTGGATCAAAAACTGGCTAATTAATAGGAAACAGAGAGTGAGTATAAATGGACAATTCTCACAGTGGAGGCTGGTAAGCAGGGGGGGTACCGCAGGGCCAGTACTGGATCTGATGCCTCTTAAGTTGTTCATTAATGATTTGGAGTTGGGAGTAAGCAGTGAAGTGGCTAAATTTGTGGATGATACGAAGTTTTTCAGAGTGGTGAAAACCAGGGAGGATTGTGAGGCACTCCAAAGGGATCTGTCGAAGATGGGCATGGGCGTCAACATGGCAAATGGGGTTCAATGTGGCCAAGTGTAAAGTGATGCACATTGGGACCAAAAATCCTAACTATAAATACACGTTGATGGGGTCCAAACTGGCAGAGACTGACCAAGAGAGAGATCTTGAAGTCATAGTAGATAACTCACAAAAAATGTTGAGACAGTGTGCGACTGCAATAAAATAGGCCAATGCTATGCTGGAGAGTATTAGGAAGGGAACTGAAAACAAATCAACCAGTATCATAATGCCCCTGTATAAATCGATGGAGCTACCCCATTTGGAATACTGTGTGCAGTTCTGGTCACTACACCTCAGAAAGGATATTATAGCATTGGAAACTAATTAAGTAACTAATTAAACTATACATGGCACTTTATGAATATGTTATTACATTGTTCTAATCTGTTTTAATTGTTTTTAATTGTATTGTATAATGTATCCAGATGGTTTTATGTTGTTTTATGATACCTAATGGCCTTGTAAGCCACTCTGAGCCTGCTTTGGTGGGGAGGGTGGGGTATAAAATAAATAAAATTAAAATAAATTTTTAAAAAGTGCAGAAAAAGGCAACTAAAATGATAAAAGGGTTGAACATTTTCCCTATGAAGAAAGCTTAAAGCGCTTAGGGCTCTTTAGCTTTGAGAAATGATGGCTGAGGGGTGACATGATTGAGGTTTACAAGATTATATCAAGGAATAGAGCAGGTAGAGAAAGAAGAACTTTTCTTCCTTTCTCACAATACGAGAACTCATGGGCATTCAATGAAATTGCTGAGCAGTCGGGTTAGAATGGATAAAAGGAAGTACTTCTTCACCCAAAGAGTGATTAACAGATGGAATTCACTGCCACAGAAGGTGGTGGCAGCTACAAGCATGGACGACTTCAAGAGGAAATTGGAGCAAAGGTCCATCAGTGGCTACTAGCCACAAGGTATAGATAGGAACTCTTGGTCTGGGGTGAGTAATGCTCTGTATTCTTAGTGCTTGGGGGGGCAACAGTGCGAGGGTTTCTAGTGTCCTGGCCCCACTGCTGGTCCTCCTGATGGCATCTAGTATTTTTGGCCACTGTGTGAAAAGAGTGTTGGACTGGATGGGCTACTGGTCTGATCCAACATTGGCTTCTCTTATGTTCTTATGTTCCTATGTACTTATGGTTCTTGCTTAGCTGCTGTATCCTTTTTAAATTTATTTTTGGAATATTTTCTGTAAGAGATTTTAGATGCTTGTACAATACTTTGAGAGTTCAACTGCTAGAAAGATGACTAAGACATATTATAAATAAATGATGTGAATTAATTTTACTTATGATCCAGAGAAATCAAATGCAAATTAAAAAAAAATTCTGTTATCTGTGAAGCAGAAAAATGTTCAAAATAGAATTAAACATGGTGAGCTTAATGTCCATGTTTGCCACTTGCCTGTTCTGTGGCTTCATCCTTCTCACTGAATAGTTCCATTGTCAACCCAGCATTTGTTTCAACAAAGAGGCTCACGGTTTTGTTTCTGGTTTCTGAATCCCCAGGAATGAATTGCCTCAAACTGCGGAGACAGACATTCAGATTAATTTTGCAGAAAATGAAATTTCTGGCAAAAATTAAGGCTCACAAAGGCTTGGATGTAAAGGACAATAGAGACATAACATCCAGATCAAAAGATGTCATAGTCCTGCTGTACAGTGCATTGGTCATGCCACACCTCGAGTATTGTGTGCAGTTCTGGAGGCCTCACTTCAAAAGGATGTGGACAGAATGGAGCGGGTGTAGAGGAGAGCGATAAGGATGATCGGGGCGGGGGGGGGGGAGCCTGGAGACCAAGCCCTATGAGGAAAGGCTGAGGGATTTGGGAATGTTTAGTCTGGAGAAGAGGAGGTTGAGGGGAGGCATGATTGCTCTCTTTAAGTATTTGAAGGGCTGTCACTTAGATGAGGGTAGGGAGCTGTTCCTGTTGACAACAGAGGATGGGACTCACAATAATGGGTTTAAATTAAGGGCAGGAAGGTACCGGCTGGGTCTTATGAAAAACTTTTTTACAGTAAGTGTTGTTCAATGGTGGAATCAGCTACCTAGGGAGGTGGCGAGCTCCCCCTCACTGGCAGTCTTTAAGCAGCGGCTGGACAGACACTTGTCAGGGATGCTCTAGTCTGATCCTGCATTGAGCAGGGGGTTGGACTACATGGGCTGTATGGTCCCTTCTAACTCTGTGATTCTATGATTCTATGACAGTAAGTGGAGTTCTGCTCACAGAGCAGGGCTTCCCTGCTCCCCCCCCCCCCATGCCTCCTGAAAATTTAGATAGCCTACAGAATTATATGGGATGTGGCGCAGGAGACTGCAGCTGGAGGAAGAAATCTGTGGAAATCACCCCTGCATGCACATGCACGCACACATGCGGCACTTGTGAAAATGCCTTCCATTCACACAAGAAACACTTTATATTGCAGCCAAACAGGTTTGCTGCAGGTTAACAATAATCCAGTCAGGTTTAGCTCCAGATAGGAACTAAATGGGAAGGGTAGTTGGGTAGGGCACAGTGAGAACACAGTTCTCAGGACTTTCTATTCCATTGGGTTACTAACTCCAGATCTGAAATTCCTGAAGGTTTGGGGGTAGAGCCTGGAGAGGGCCGGGTTAGGAAAGGGGAGAGACCTCATCCATGCCGTTTTCTTCTGGGGAACTGATCTCTGTTGTCTGGAGATCAGTTGCAATCCCAAATGATCTGTACACCTCACCAGGAGGTTGGCAAGTATTTTATTTATTTGTTTAAATGTTTATATTCCACTTTTTCTCATGTTTAAAGGCATCTTACAATAATAGTTAAAAACTTTTTCAGTTAAACCAAAATAAAATGTCAAACCCCAAATATCTCCCTCTTCCCCCCTTAAAAGATGCCTGCTATTCAAACCTCTTCAAAAACCCTGGCAAATGAGCCGGCCTTGCAGCATCTCCTGAAGATATCCAAGAAAGGCCCCCCTCACGTCTTCAGGGAGCCCCTTCCACAGAACTGGAGCCATGATGGAAAAGGCCCAGGATCTGGTCAATGTCACCTTAAGTGGCGGGATGATTCCCAACCTTCTCTTTGTTCTAAGGTATTATTGTAGGGATGACAGTGTGGAAATTGTTCTCAAAACTCTCCAAACAATGGCTTGGACCCAGAGGCCATTTCGGGGGGGAACGCGGGGGAACGCAGTTCCCCTGGGTAAGGTTCGGGGGCGGGGCACATGACGAAGTCCTGCCCCCTGCTTCCGGCCGCCCCGCTTCCAGCCCTCATTCAGCCAGGAGGAGGCAGGAGAAGAGGGAGGGTAAGTTGCTTCCTCCCTGCCTCTCCCCACCCCTGCCTGCCTGGGGCCAGGGAGGGCCTTCGCGGGGCTTCCTTGCACTCCCGCCGGCAGTGGAGCTGCAAGGCCAGCAGTGGCGGCCGGGACCATTGGGGACGGGGTGTGTGGCCTTATGACACATTTCCGGTGTTGTCAGGGGGTGTGGCCTTATGACACACTTCCGGTGATGTCATGGGGTGTGGCATATGCTAATGAGTTATGCTAATGAGTTCCCCTAGCTCTTTTTCTACAAAATGACCCCTGCTTGGACCCAGTGCAGAGTTTTCAAAGTAGGGTTGCCAGGTTCTACATTTCTGCCAGCGGGGGATCCAAGGGTCCTGTCCTGGAGTTCTTGCCTTGCATGAGACATGCGCAGATTGCAATGACGTCACCCAGAAGTGTGTCGCCACCATCGGGGAGTGACACTCTAGGTTTGGGGCAAACTCTGTGGTTTATAGCCAGTTTTACCATAGAGTTTTGCCCAAAAACTAGAACATCATCCCCCAACATCAGCGATGCGATGACGTCATTGCACCATGTATCGACATTTGTGGGTGGGGAGAAGCCTGCAAAATTGGGAGAACCGCCACCCAGACTGGGAGCCTGGTAATCATATTTCAAGTGCAGAAATGACATTAAACTATCTTGCCTCCTGTTGTATCATGTGATGCTACTCCTGGGGGTCCCCTCTTTCCCAAGAGCAGCGTTTGGGGCTAGAGCAAGTAGTGGAGACAAGAAAATCACACTCTGCAGGCAGAAAACATTCCATCCATGAAAACATTGTGCTGGATCCAAGCTACTGACAGTAAAATATGCTATGGGCCTTTCCTTTATATTATATGCCCATCCTTCCTCATAGAGTCTGTCTGCTTCAGTAGTTACATTTTCTGTTCAGAAATTCTAAAGCCATCTAAATTAACTTAGTGTAGAGTGTGGTCTGCTCGTGAACAGGGAAGTGAAGGCCTCACAATTCATGGCCATTGGGTTCTATCACCTGCTTTTTATTTATTCATGTAATTTTAAAACAAATTTCTTAGAGTAAACATGGGAGTCTTTTCTCAGAAATTGTTAATATAGGGGACAGGAACATTGATACTGTTTTAATTGCTGCTTTTACTAGGCTAGCTCCGTTGTTTGTCAAGGCTCAGCTTCTAATCATGCTCAGCAATGTAGAATATGCTGTTCCATGTTTTAATTAAAAGCAATCCTGTCTGAGAGTTAGCTGACTTTTGACACAGAGTAGTTCATACAAGTGAGGAAATTGTATCCAGGAAATTTCTTCAGCATTTTGATTGAACACATGTTTGTGTCTCCCTTAACATCCTACCCACAGCATCTTAATTTTTGTATTGCTCATTCAAAAGTAGCATATTATTTTTGTTAGTTTATAAATGAACTCTAAACAAGGAGGTCCAATGGCTGACTCACTTCCCAGGGAAAGGATGAACCCCTCCCTGAATCTTCTCATAGTGTATCTTGATTGGGCCATGAAATCATCTTGAAAGACCTCATGACACGTTTTTTTACCTTGTAGATTTAACTACAGTGTAAGCCTACTTATTTGATTCTTATTTAATTTTCCCATCTCATCATTCTAAACCTTTCAAACTTTAATTAAAAACAAATTATGTGTCCTGTCACACTGACATCACTGTTTTCCTCCTCTCCTTCTTGTGCTGTGCTGTGTCAGCTAACTTTGCCCTTTCACTGACAGTTCTAATTCAGCCCAGTGGCAAGACAGGCTAAATAGCAAGAACAGTAATAATAGGCCTTTATAAAGTAAATAAATTCATTCAATGGAGCTCTAGTTTTCTGCTGAAAGAACGAAACCACCTCTGTTTTAGAATGGGTTTGGGAAAAGCTATCAAGTGTTCTGACCCATCTTTCGTTCTCTGCTTCCATCTCATTATATAGCCCTGAGCCTGTCACTGAACAATGTCTGAATTAGAAATAAGTAGACCATACATAGAGAAGCAAATGGGATAATTATAGATTTAGCAAACAGGAAGGCATTTGCTAAGACCTATTGTTAATTTTGTTTAATGCTGTTTAATTTTGTTTTATGCTGCTGCTGTTTCCATCCCTTTCCTGAATTTAAGAGTCATCTGGTTGTTACCACCATTGGCATGCCTTGTTGTTTGGGGAAGGCCAGAGGGGTACACCTGTTTATACCAAAGTCCAGTACAGTAGGAAGACTCCAAATTTGAAGAATAAATTTAATAGTTTTAATTAAAGAATTTCCCTAATTAACTTAACGTTGGAACACTTTCCCTATGAAGAAATGTTAAAGCGCTTGGGGCTCTTTAGCGTGGAGAAACAACGATCGAGGGGTGACATGACCAAGGTTTATAAGATTATGCATGGGATAGAGCAAGTAGAGAAAGAAATACTTTTCTCCCTTTCTCACAATACAAGAACTCGTGAGCACTCAATGAAATTGCTGAGCAGCTGGGTTAGAACAGAAAAAAGGGGGTTAGATAAGCATATGGAGCAGAGGTCCATCAGTGACTATTAGTCACAAGGTATAGATAGGAACTCTCAGTCTGGGGCAAGTGATCTGGGGCAAAAAAGAGGACATATGTCCCAACTTACTACTTCAAACAAGTGATCACCATGACAAATCTCATTTTAAATATTCTTACCATTTAAGCCATGATTATTGCTACTAACGAGGAATATTTCTAACCTTCCAACCAAAAAAGATGGCGTTTTCATCAGGTTTTTTTTAAAGATTCCCAAAGAGGCCAGACACACACAGAACAAGAGGACATGTCCTCTAAAAAGAGGGCATCTGGTAACCCTATATAAATTGCATTGCCAACCTCCAGGCGAGACCTGGAGTTCTCCTGGAATTACAGCTTATCTCCAGGCTAGATATCAGCTCCCTTGGAGGAAATGGTGGCACTGGAGAGTGGACTCTGTGGAAGTAACATTCCAGCTGAGCTCCCTACCCTTTCCAAACTTTGTCATCACCCCCTGGCACCACCCCAGATCTTCAGGAATTTCCTAAACCATAGTTTTCAATCCTACTTCTAAGTGAGGTAATGGGTGCATGAATAATGATGGGTGTGGTCTGGCCAAAGCAGTGACCAAGGGGATATGGGTTAATGATGGCAAGGAATGCGTTTTTGTTTGTTTTTTAAATAATGTGCAAAGGCCCGCTGATTAAGTGAAAGAAAATTCCTCCTAATGATCTGATATATCTCTGAGCACTAGCCTTTGGGAAAGATACCATCTCCCCCCCCCTGCCCCCACCACTGCCCTTCTAGCTTCATCTTAAAGCATTCCCAACTAGCATGATTGCAGTATGTATAGTTCCTTTTGGTTCCCTGCATATTGGGGGGTCCTTGTATTACCACAGGTAGTCCCAAATTCAATCCCTGACATTTCCAGTCAAAAGGATCTCCTACAACAAGGACCCTTACACTGAATCAGAGTATGGACCAGGCAGTTTCATATGTTCATATATTCATAATTCATAATGAATCATCTAGAACTATTTTGAAGATACTTTTGTGGTGGTGATGCACTCTGTTCTGCTTTAGAGATTGCTATGTGGAATAAAAGTACACATATTACCAAGAATTCTCCCACCCCCCTTTTTAGGAATCTATAAGTGCAAACATGACTTCTTTTTCGAAACATGAGCTGTGAGCAAAGATAAGATACCTTAGCTGATCTCTTCAGGAAATAATTCATAAATCACATCAGTATTTCGTTTAGATTCATCATAAATCGGTATTGCTACCCTAACACGCATGAAGCCCTTGTCATTAGATGGAGCTGTTGGATGAAAGGGCCACCCAGAGTGTATCCAATTAAAATCCCAAGCTATGTTCCAACAATCCTGTACCATGCATAAGATTGGAGGCCTGCAGCCAATGTTTTGGCTGGTAAATGTCAACAAACAACAAGCAGCTGTGGGAGAAATTCTTTTTTTCACCCCTTCCCAACGTTGCATGCTCTTAATGTTACACATCTCTGCCTCTTCCACACCTTTTGTCATCTTTCTTGTGTTTCTCAGTTCTTCATGTGTGCTGCCTGTAAGACTTACATACACCTTCCATTGCTATTTCCCTCACACACACATATCCTATCTCTCTTTCTTTCTTTCTTTCTTTCTTTCTTTCTTTCTTTCTTTCTTTCTTTCTTTCTTTCTTTCTTTCTTTCTTTCTTTCTTTCTTTCTTTCTTTCTTTCTTTCTTTCTTATAACTTTTTAATTGCATTTTATCACCTACATCCTAAAGGGAAGGGAACAGGGGGTAAACACTACATCTAAAACAAAAGATAAGACAAGGATCGTGATCTAAATGTTACAATGTATATATATATAAAAGTCCTGCAATAATAAGAAAGATCAATTTATCAAAATTCAGCTTAACACTAGCTTAATCTTAATACTAGTCTCTGGTGTTTTATAATCACTTATATGTTGTTGAAATATCCGTTTATCTTATACGTTTCTTCTTCTTGTACTTCAGATTTGTTTTAGGTATTTTAGGTGCAGCTGCCCCCTTCTGAGGTTTCCGGGGTACTGCTAGAGCTACTTGAGGTGTCGTCTGTTCCTCCATCACTGGTTCCCTCTTCTTCAATATTGTCCACAGGTTTTTTGTCATCTTTACTCGGGCTTTGTTGTTGTTTCAAAAAATCTTTGGCTTTTTAGACAGAGTCAATTTTATTCTTCTTATCTTTATAGTTGAATACAAGTCCCTCTGGAAAAATCCATCTATAAGCAATTGAATTGTGGAGGAAGAAGGTTAAATTGCTGCCTTCGCTTCCACATTTCAAATGGAATGTCCTTTAAAATTTTAACTTCTTCATCTTTAACCTTCAGAACTTTTCCAGATGTGGCTTTCAAAACATTGTCTCTGGTAGATCTCTTAGAGAATTTCACGTATATTTCTCCAGGCAGTTTGTTTTTCTTTATACAATCTGGATAGGTTCAGTAAGCCAAGTCCATATCATTTTGCAGTGCTTCTTGCTTAAGATCTGTCATTGATGCTAATGCTTCACTTAAAATTACTTTTAAGTTTTCTCCTTTTTGCTCAGGAACACCTTGAAAGCGTAAGGTATACATTGATCTTTCCATTTGGAGTTGCAGCAATTGGCCTTTATCCAAGACACTCTCTTTTTCCACTTCCCCCAGTTTTTGTTCAATATTTTTGGTCTTTGTTTCAACTCTCTTGATGGCTCTATCTGTTTTGTATGCTCTTTTATCCATCTGTGTTAGTTGCTTTTGGACACCATCCAGCTTACTGTTAATATTAGACATCTGCTCCAGCAGGGGGCACAATGCCGTAGCCAGCATATTGGGGAAGTCAGCAACTGCTTCCTGTGTCTGGGTGGGAGTCGTTGGTATGGTATTTCCTGTGAGAGGTGTCTTTTCCGGCATCATTCTTCTCCCTCTTCCAGACATTGTTTATACAAGAAGAAAGTTTTTGGATTTAAAGTCAAAGTTCTCTGATTTAAATATGCTTTGGATTATTTTGCACATTTCGGTCTCGGTTAGTCTCATACAATTAGTTTTGCTTATTTCCTTTTCTTTCTCGTTCAGGGACCATTCAGTTTCGGGGGGGGGTGATTCCCCAACTCTTCCTCCACCCACTGCTTGTTTCTCAAGTTAAATCCAATGGACTTAAAAACTTAGTTCCTTATATGGGGGATCGCTTAACTCACCGTTTTTTCGCGTTTAAATTATTGTAGGAGGGAAATCGCGCCAGATCGCTTGTCCACTCGTCTGGCAGCCAGCTCTTTTCACCATAATGGCTTGATGATGGCAGGACCTCTCAGGGTAGGGAGAGCCTCGATCCCTCAGCTGTCACCTTGGGAGCGGCTCTCCTCTGCACCCCAGGCTGAGAGTCCCCTAAAAGGACTCTGTGAGGGCCCAGATCCATCTGGGACCCTTCCTGTCCACCGCGACTCAGTGCGTCTCCATCAGGAACTCGATGGGACATGTTCGAGCCTCAAGTCACCAAAACCGGAAACCCCTATCTCCCTTTCTTGTTGACTGATTCTCTGTCATGATGCCATTCCTTCTCTTTCTGTCCATTTCCTCTGTTTATCTGTGCCTACTTCTGGTTGTTTCATCTTCTTTACTCCCAGGCTTTATTTATTGATTAACATTTGTGTGGTAACAATATTTGAATCAAATAGCAAAGATTCCTAGTAGAACCATACACCACAGTGGGGCTGGGATTGAATTGGAAGGGGGAAAGACTATATTTATTTATTTATTTTTCTAGCTTGTACCCTGCCCTGCCCTCCAAGGCAGGCTCAGGGCAGCTTACATAAAAGTAAATAAATAACAAATTACCATAAAAACATCTAAACACAGTTCATTATAAAACAGTGCAACATCATAAAGTGCTAGCAGTGTTGTTTCATAGTGGTGGTGTTACCATATGAGTGCATTCAATAGATTATCTAGATGTTCAGCTCACTGATCTTTCCTAGATATA
This sequence comes from Gekko japonicus, assembly GCF_001447785.1. Classification (NCBI taxonomy): domain Eukaryota; kingdom Metazoa; phylum Chordata; class Lepidosauria; order Squamata; family Gekkonidae; genus Gekko; species Gekko japonicus. The sequence goes on along the minus strand of NW_015170283.1, from coordinate 382,094 downwards.
ATCAGCAGGCACAGGGCTGTATAAATTTCAGGGCTCTATAGCAAACCAAGGGCCAGGGCTCTATAAATTCCAGTTGTTGATAATTAAAGGCCTGGTGGAAGAGCTCCATCTTACAGGCCCTGCGGAACTGTAAAAGGTCCTGCAGGACCCTGATCTCTTCCGGGAGCTCATTCCACCAGTATGGAGCTGCCACCAAAAAAGGCCTGGTCCTGGTTGCAGCCAGCCTGGCATCCTTGGGGCCCAGGAGGACCAGTCAGTTTTGTGACCCTGACCGTAGTGCTCTCTGGGGTGTATATGGGGAAAGGCAGTCCCTCAGGTATGTTGGACCCTGGCCATAAAGGGCTTTAAAGGTAAGAACCAGCACCTTGAAGAAAATTCGGTATGCTGTCGGGAGCCACTGCAATGCCTTCAGGACAGGCTGGATGTGCTCCCGCATGGGGAGGCCCATCAGAAGCCATTGTTAAGGAGGCATCCAGGAGCACTTCCAAACTCCTAACCTCTGGCCCTGGTACCAACAGTGCCCCATCGAAGGCCGGGAGTGGGATCCCTACCTCTTGACTGCCCTGGTGCTGGCACAGGACTTCCATCTTCATCAGATTCCATTTCAGTTGGCTCAGTCTAAGTCAACCAGCCACGGCTTGTAACGCCTAGTCCAGATCTTCAGGTCTGGAGCCAGACAGACCGCCCAACATCAGGTAGATCCCTAATAGAGGGATCTCTTCAGCTGATCCATTACATCACAGCTCATAGCTCTGCTCCACTGCAAGAATGTCCTCCTGAATAATTCTGTTTTGCATATTTTGAGAAAAGACAGATGTGTGGGATGCTCCCGAATAGCCTCCAGTAGACCATTCCATAATATGGGAACTTCCACAGAGAACATTCATGAACAGGCAGTTATGGATTTTATCTGTTTGCACCTTCAGAAGGCTTTGCAATGATGAGTGAAACTGTCACAGTGGACCATAGCAGGAGAGGTGGTCCTGCAGATAACTTGGGTTCAATGCCATGAAGGGCTTTATAGGTGATAGTTAAAACTTTGAATTGAGCCCAGTATCTGACTGGTAACCAATGAAGTGTCTGCAGAGTATGAGTGACATGAAGATTCCACGTGGCATCCAGTAGTAGCTAGGCCGTGGCGTTCTGTACCAACGAGAGTTTTTGAGTCCCATGTAGACTGCATTACAGGAGCTAGCCTCAAGAAGAAGGAGATGACTTGGTTTTTATACCCTGCTTTTCTCTACCCTAAGGAGTCTCAAAGCGGCTTACGCTGGCCTTCCCTTCCTCTCCCCATAACAGGCACCTTGTGAGGTAGGTGGGTCTGAGAGAGTTCTGAGAGGTAACCATAGATTGGATCCATGAGGCCAGGTCAGCCAAGTCAAAAGTGGGGGCATCTTTCAAGCTAAGTGTAGTTGGTAGAACACAATTTTTGCTGCTGCTTCTCCAACCATAAAGCTGGATCCAGAATTACGCCTAGGCTGTTAATCGTCAGTGAGAAACCATTGGACCCCATCAAAAGCAATTAGCATGTTTTTCTGGGCCTTGGCCTTCCCAATTAATATTACTACCATCTTGTCAGGATTCAGTTTCAGCTTACCACAGTCAGGTGTTGGTTCAGAGACTCCATAGCTGACATGTGATAGGTGCGCTTGTTTGTGTTCACTGCTACAAATACAATAGAGTATGTAATTCATACTGCATTGTGTGTATATGTTATTGTTCAATATTCCATATTGATTTTTGGTTGCAATGTGGTTGAATAGAGTACACTGGAAAAACTATTAGTTCTACAGGTAACAGTGGTCATTATTATAATGAAGTAACTAGTTTTAAAATGTCATCAGAACTTTAAAAATAAGAGGAATACAATACCCATGTTTCTTGTAACTATTCTATTTTCTTCTTTTCAGAACTGTTTCTGTAACTCTAAAAGCTACTGCTATTGCGATGGAACAAAAGGCAGTAAGGTAAGAGTCTATAAATGTCTTTTCCATCTTATTTATCCCAAAGTTGTACATATGTTAGATTTTGTAAAAGTACCCAATTGAAGTACATAAGAACAAATGTAGTGTCGGCCAGTATCAACATTTTAATATTTCCTTGTCGTACGGATGTTACGGAAATTCTTGCACGTATCTAGAGTTGCCAGTGCTGAGTTTGGAAATTCCTGTAGATTTGGAGTTGAAGCCTGCTGAGAGCAGGGTGTGGGGAGAGGAGATGCCTCAGCGAGGTATAATGCCACAGAGTCCACCCTCCAAAGCAGCCATTAGATAATGCCTAATTAAGTATCCGATTTATGCATTCACATGTGCAGTGTGGTAGAAAAATTAGCTCACTTTTTATGTTCTTTGCAGTAGGCGTTGTCAAATAAAACGTTTTTTTTTAATTACCACAAATAAAACATCCCTGAAATAATTAAAATGACTTTCACTTGCAACAGAAAACAACTTCTACTCCTTTAATTTCTGAACTGATCTGCCCATTAAAAAAAATGAACTTTGGAAATGTATTTACAAACTTAGTTTGTTGTAAATCAAAGGAGAGAATGAATTCTAGGGGAAAAAGAGGGATTGGGAATTCCAGGGGAGAATGATGATGTGTCAGAAAGTGCTATCACTTACAGAGTTTCTATTCTTAAATTTCTGCTTATAGTGTATTAGATGGTGGCCCCAGTTCAGAGTCCCATGTATACTTAAGTATATATGAAAGGCACAAGAATGCACAGATATCCTCCGCTTAAATCCATGCATGCTTCGTTTATGAAATTATAATGGCTAACAAATTTATGGTATTGTACCCCCTCCAGTGGCAGATGCTGGAATAGCATAATATGGGGAAAATTAAAATCTGGTAGGCTGGTTTGTTTATTATTGGGTGCGTTCAGACAGGCAGCCAATCCCGCCATTATGCCAACTCAAATTTGATCCCGATCTTTTTATTCCGTCCTCGCATGACCAGACATCCCCCGGAGGAATCGCCTTACCGCATGCTGCTTCCACTGTGGATTGTCTAGACGGTGTCCACTGAAGAAGGCATGCGCAGTGGGTTGTTGTTGTTTTTTTTAAAAAAAAACCTTTTTGTACATACGCATAGGCGTGATCGCACATCCTTGTAGATCCACACATGTGCGGAATCAAATGTTCAAATCACCGCGTGAGGGATGCATGGCCGTAATTCCAACCAACAGGACAGCCCAAGCACAACCAAATTCTTCTTTCGTTTTCTGTTCTGACCCACGCTTGCAGGGCTGGACTAAACGAGTCCCGGCCATCCCCCTTGCCATTGAGATCATGCTCACTGGAGGAACTATTTTGCATGTCAAAAGACCCATCCTCCCTCCAGCTCTCATCCCATTAACCGATCGTCCTTAAACTCAGGGGTCATTCAAAACATTGAAGTGTTTTCGTTGAGCTGGATTGGGGTCCTGCAGTCTCATTTGTAAATGTGTTTAAGCGCATATTGAGTAGTGATTTTTTAAAAATTGTGCCTGCGGGAGGATTGCGCGCTGGTGGAATGATCAGACAGGTGAAAGTCCACGGTTGTCCCGTCGGGACCCTAAAACTCTAGATTTAAAGTGGTATCTTTTAAGTACGGCTCCGAAGCGCGGCAAAACGGGATGCCCACGGAACAGAGACGTTTCCCAGATGTTTGTATCTGGACATTACCTTTAAATCCGCCAGGCACTTGTGCCTGGCACGAATCTAAGGAGCCGTCTGAATAGACCCATTGAAGCAATCACAGGCTTAGTAAAACAATGCCTTTATTAGGACTAGCCAGTGTTCACATATTGTATTGTGTGTATTGATTGGTCCTAATAAGGTTATTATTTTAGAGACCCTGAAAAGATTCCTCTGATTTACACCATCACTATGGTTTCTATTATTGTATTACAACTATCAGTTTTTAAAGAGTTTAAAAACACTTCTTTCTTTTAACAGACATTCAGTTGTTAGCTTTCAGTCTGAGAAATAACTATGTGCTAATATTTTAATTATGTTGTTTCCATTATTGTAATAATTTTGAAATTGATTCTGAATTTAAGACACAATATAATTTTTGAATAAATACATGCAGCAGAAAACATTATAGATTTTGAGAAATCAGACAGCTAAACTAGAATAATAAGGGTTGCTTTCTTATTCACTATGTTTACTTGATATTTAAAAAATATAATCCATTTCACAGTCATTGATGCGGGTGTACAGAGATAACTGAAATTCAGAATTCACTGCAAACATACTTTAACTTTAGAGCCACACAAACCAGTCAAGAATAATATGTTTAAAATCCCTTGCCTTGTCTATATAATTTAATCCCAAGAATAGTTCTTGATTCAAGATAACAATGTAAAGGCATCTCAAAACTGAGATTTTAGTAGCAAGCCGTTGGCATCTGTGTCTCTGAAATAACTGGAGAGAACTGCATAGCCTGATTTCATCTACGACCGCAGAAGGCCAGAGTTTGTATGTTGGCTTCTAGGCAAGGAGGGATCAACTGACACAAAACATCAATATTTATTTAGCTTATTTTTATCATGTCCTTCCTCCAAGGAGCTTAGGGTATCATTCATCATTCTTCCCGTCTCCACTGTGTCCTCTCAACAACCCTGTGAAGTAGGCCATGTTAAGAAAACGATTGCCTTAAGGTCACCCAGTGAGTTTCAAGGCAAATTTCCAGCTATACTTTCCCTATCCCACTTAGTTGTTTAAAGCTGCCATCTCTGGCTTGGACCCTCAAGCACTGTTGCTTAGTTGAAGTGTGAGCTTCTCACATACTGAAGCCCAGCTTGAATTCCTGCCTACCTCCATTCCCCTTCCACAGACACTGACAAACAATTCAAAACTAGTATTTCTCAGCTAAACATGTTGAACAGGATTGTCCGGGGAGTCTCAGGAACAACTAGGGTTATCAACATCAAGGGGCCTAGCGTTTTCCCAGAATTACAGCCTATCTTCAGACTACAGAATCAGTCTCCATGGAGGAAATGGCAGCTTTGGAGGGCAGCTTCTATGACATCACATCCCTGCTGATCTTCCCCCTCCCCAAACTCCACCCATCCCAGGTGCTGCCCTCAGGTCTCCAGGAATTTTCCAGGCTGGAGTTAGCAACCCTAGGAACAACTTCATGCATTTCCAGAATGAAAGAAACAGAATGACTGTAATGCTTGTTCTAGTGAATTTACTTTTTACAAGCTTTACTGTATTTCCCTAGAATTTGAGAGTCAATTTGCACAGGTGAATGGCCATTATATGATCACATACAGAAATACATTCTAGCAGTTGGTGCTCCATAGATATACTCCAGATGTGTTTTCTCTTATAATGGCAGCACTTTCAGAATGTGGAATGGATTTTTTGAAGGCTGTATACCTTTCTGAACCAGCCTTTAGTCTTTCAACACTTGACTATGTAAGTTTCAATGTAGACTTGAGAAGCTACGTGTGAGTTGATCTATCTTCTTGCATGTAGTGAAATGGTTATATGAGCATTTCACTGAGTGCCCAGCTTTCAATTTAAGACACATTTATGGAGCTATACACCATATACAACCTATCCCTTTCAGCAGCTTTGATATGGCATGATAAATGTGACCTAAACCCACATTCTCAGTATGCGCATCTGCATTTGAAGAGTCATAGTTTTTTCAGCTGCTGCAAGAAAACTGCTGAATTGTAACTGCATTAGCTCCACAGCTGGTGGCTTTATACCAGCTGTGAAGTATTTCTCAATGGAATTAGAATTCCAGACCATTTATAATATCTGAAGAAAGGTGTCAGCAGTGTTGTTTGCACTGTTTGTACTCTCAGTTAGACTTTGGGTTTTGCAGTTGGCCTGGGTAAACTAATTGAGGTTTAATTCTGAGATCTTTATTTTTGGCAAAATCATGACTGAGGGTATGTTCAGCTGGCAGTTCTGAAGGCCGCTTGAAAGGAATCCGGCACACATCTTTCTCCTGCAGTCCAACCTCCTCTTGCTACTCTCTTCCCACCCACATCACAAGGGACTGCAACCAAGGAAGTACAGTGTTAACAGTAGTAGCGGAGCAGATTGCCTTCTGTTTTGCCAGCTTTCTGTTCCAAGGTACATTATCTGCAGTTAATTTTTCAGACAAAGTGGAATGAATGTATATAAAGACAAATTGCTTTTTATAGGGTGAAAAGGGCTTTCCTGGTTTCCCTGGTTCACCTGGCCATTTGGGTTTCCCTGGCCCAGAAGGCCCCCCAGGGCCTCAAGGACCTAAGGTACTTACAACTTAATATATGTATTCATGTGTGTTATTCTTTGTGTGTTTGCAGCCGTGTGTGAGAGATATGAAATTATGAGTAATTTCACTGAAAAAGTAACAAATTCTAAACTTGTAGCTTAATGTAAAATAAACGTATTTAGAATAATCTCACATTCTTTTCAGAAACCTACATTTGAGCCTTTTTCAGACTCACAAAACCAGAATATGCTTTGACTGTCCATTTACAATTTATTATTTAACAACAACAACAACAACAACAACAAAAAGATATTACTTATTCAGTTGTGGTCCAGAAATTAGTTAAATTTGGACACAATATAGAATGAATAAAGAATGTTAAAGTCCACTTGATTCCAAAAGATTATATTTTAAGAGTATAGTTAACTTTCCCAGTGAAATTAGTGAAAATTAACAGTGCTTAAGTATGGGATACATTTTTTCTTTTGTATTAAGTAGTCTATTACCATAAAATCTAAATCTTGCAACTTTGTAAGATTTAATTGTCTCTCAGCCTCCTAGGGTTCATTTACCAACACATCTAGCATTCTCCTCCCCCCCCCCCCCCCCCCCCAGGTCAGGGGATATTACCTCATGGTAGATGTCAGCAAGTATTGTAGTTTTACAAATGATTCTGTTATCAAATCAACAAATATTTCAAAACCCAGATTTTAAAGATTTGGCCTATGAGTTAATTAAATACTCAGATGAGATTAAATGAATTAGAAATTCAAAATTGAATGAGATTAATTAGAAAGCTATTTCATAGTTGAAAATATGAGCTGCCACTTACTTTGTCTGTGAAAACTGTATTCTGTCAATGAGGTGTTTCTTGTTTTTTCTGTTGCCATATTTTAGCCCTAGTGGATAGGGGTCAAATTATTGCTTTAGATCTTTCTGGGGGGGGGGGTGTTTTCTTTGTGACTGTTTTTTTTTTTTTGGTTACACCTGTTTTTTCTCTTTCTAAAAAGAAGGTACAGATTTTGGAAAGCCAATATGTTAGTGAATTTGACTTGATTAGCTACTGGACTGCAACAGAAACAGGACCACAGAAGAAGAAAGAAATCACCTCCTTGAACCTCCTGAAGCAAGATGACGTTTTGCTAACTCTAGCTCTCCTTTTGCTTCCCAGGGTTTTCCAGGGCCAGTAGGCTTTTCTGGATCTAAAGGCTCAAGGGTTGGTATTTTGCTTAATATCCTAACAATAAATTGGGGGCCCAAAGGGAATTGCAGGTGGGGTGAACAATGTATAAATCTGACCCCTACTCCAAAATTTTCCCCTTCAGGATTCAGTGGATGCTCAGTGGCTTGAAAAGGCTAATTACCCACCCCTCATCCTATGGCTGCTCTTAACAAGCATAGCTCATGGAGCTTATTCAGTATTCATTAAAGTCATTTTGGGATGTCCTTTGGTTAATTTACAATGTAATGTTTTTCCATGTACCTAGGAAATTTCATTGATTTAAATAAAAATCTAAAACTTGCTTGAACAGTGTCCTGAATCTGACCTGGATATGCATCATTGGGATGAGAATTTTTATAATTTGTACATTTGTTACCCGTCTAAGAATATCTTGCTCTGTCAGTTGAATTGCATCACCGCACTCATACTAGAGTTAGCAAATGATGTGCTTTGGAACCTTGAACAACTGACAGTGCAATCCCAAGAAGAGTTACATCTTTCTAAGTCCACTGTCGTCAGTTTCATTAAAATGTTTTATTTTAGGTCATTCAAAATAGTTTTATCTCATTAAGCACAACCATGTGACTGTTCTTTTTTCCCCCTGTTCCTTCTTAATGTTAGGGAATGCCAGGAATACCTGGTTATTCAGGTCCTCCAGGTCTTCCAGTAAGTAAAATAAAACTTTTAAAAACAAATTTCTAATGTATTTCTTACCTCAACCACCTAAGCTTTGTTAATTTTATAAAACTTAAAGAGAATGGTTGATAGCAGTGTTTTGTTGGTTAAGAAGAATCTAGTTTTGCTAATGATCCAAAGTCATTTGTGAGTTCTAAATCTGCACTAATAATCACTTTGGCAATGGTGTAACTGCTTTTTAGGGTGAACCAGGAAATGCTGGTTTGCCAGGATGGCCAGGAATACCAGGATGCAATGGAACCAAGGTAGGAACAAAACCAGTCACTTGGTGGCCTTCAGTTAACCTGCATGGTTGCTAATATATCAACCTGTGGCACGCCAGCACCAGAGCTTGTAAAATCAAAAGAAGGTGTGCATGTCACTGGGTGTGTATGGAGGGGGAGGTATTTGTGAATTTCCTGCATTGGTAGGGGGTTGGACTAGACAACCCTGAAGGTCCCTTTCAGCTCTAAGATTCCATGATTCTTCTATGGTTCTATGTGGAGTCAGGGATTTCTAAGGGCCTATTACTCCTCTTTCTTTCTCCGCCAGTCTTTCTCTTATTGCCTCTTTTTCCCCCCCAGGGTGAGCGGGGATTCCCAGGGCTTCCAGGGCCACATGGACCTCCAGGATTACCAGTAAGCTTCAGTATTTAATGGTCAAGTTTAACAGTGAGGTCTTTATTATGATTTGTCATCACCAAGGTTCAAAAAGAGGAAAAGGCTAGGGATTGTGTTTCAGGTTGTCAAATGATTCTTTATTCGGATCACTTCAGTCTTAAGAATGAAATCTGCTGCTCTTTCTCTACATTTTTGTAACTGTCCACTTAACTTCCATAGTTTAAGTATTTTAAGTTTTGAACACCTTCCCTCCCCATGAGGCCTTCCACCTTAAAAGCTGCCTTGTTAAGTTACTGCTGTTAGATTTTATACATTTATAGTAGTGTGTTTTATTTTTTTGTCTCATAGGGTCCTAAAGGCATCAAAGGAGAGAGGGTAAGTTTGTAAACCAGTAAAAGTTCAGATTGGTTCAGAATGAGGCTGATGGGGTTCTGACCAGGGGAGGCCATTTGGAGCATCAGGGCCGTATGGAGCATCAGCATCACGGTTCAAGCCTTTTGCTGGACAAACACCTTCATCTGATGCCTCCTTGGAGTGGACAAGGGAGTGGGTGGGTCTAGACCCCTTCCTCCAGGTTCCAGCATGGGCTCCAGAAACAGCACCTCTGCAACCTTCCCAGGACCCAGAAGGCAGTGACACCAGTCAAGGAGTTGATGATGAGTGCAAGACACACCTGTCACTTCCTCTCATGTAACCTCTGTTTGACAATTTGGTGCTCCAAGTTGACATTAGGCTTGCTTGGGCAGTGCACTGACTCTGTAAAACACAAGCAGCCCTCTATAAGTCACTCACTTGCAGATGCTTTTCAAGGTCCTAATGAAAGTGCTAGTCTTAACCTTTAAGGCCCCGAACATACATTAAAGGACTGCTTTCAAATAGCTTTTCTAAGATTTTCCTTGGCGACCTTGCTTGGTATACCGCTGCAGGGCCCTCTCACATTGGCACCAGGATTGTTGAGATTCCTCCTGAGTGATTCCAGGGGAGTTCCTACTTATATAGTTCTTCCTGCCTTTCCTCTCCCCTTTCTTCTTTCCCTGGGATAGTGATAATGTTGTTATACGCCATTTGATTAATTGTACATATCTGAATTTGTTATTTTATTTGTTTTAACTGTATTTTAAACTGTTTATTATATGTTGTAATTAGCTCTGAGCCCCATGATAGTGGGGGAGAATGGAATAGAAATAGAAAGAATACATAAATAAAAAACCCTCCCCCAGCCACCATTAATGCATCATATTGTATTATGTTACGTTTTGGGGTATAATTAGGGTTATTTAATACCATCTGAGCATTCATCCTCTGTAGCCAAGTATGCTGGACTAATGATCCATTGTTCTAAGACATGGGATAACAAAACATAACAAATTGAACTAATAATAATTATCGTTGTCATCATCATCATTGTATGGCAATGTGTGTTGTATAGCCAGGAGATAGGAGGATTGTCTGGCAGCTGAAGTTCTAACTCTTTAGTGTTATACACCACTAGTGTGATGAGCTGGACTTGTTGGTGGTCTGAGAGAGCTCTGTGAGCTGTGACTGACCCAAGGTCACCCACCTGGCTTCATGTGCAAGAGTGAGGACTCAAACACAGTTCTCTGGATTAGAGTCCTGCCACCCTTAACCACTACACCAAACTGGCTCTAGAACATTGGACTAATTCACTTTTTCTAATTAAATTTTCAAGGGATATCCTGCAAATGGATATGATGAGGGTGACAGAGCTAAAGGCGATTCTGGACTTCCAGGAATACCTGGCTCTCCGGTAAGCTGTTTCTTAATTAATAATAATAATATAGTAATAATAATAATACTTAAGAATCAAATAATCTTGGGATACCTTAAAGACTAAACAAATGTATTGTTGTGGTGAACCCAGGGGAGCTTTTTTAAAAAAAAAAAAATTAAAAGCTTTATTTCCTCTCCTAAAAAGGAGAGATATTTCGCTTAGTTAGAAAAGGGGAGGGTATATAGTGGGGTCAAGAGAAAGGTGAGTGATGTTTTAACTGGTAAAGTTAATCTGTTAGTAATATTAAAATTTTCTTCTTTGGCTTCTTCTGTGTGTTGTCAAACTTCTTTTTTTCAAACCGGTTAGATGCATTGTCTATGTTAGTATATTAGTAGTGTCCCAATGGTACTCCGTTAGCAAAGTCTTGTCCAACGATTTTTA